>NC_137112.1:27120681-27568426 GCF_949357685.1 Gobio gobio | reverse complement strand
AAAACTGTGAGTTCAGAAGAAGAATGACGAGGTACAGACTGAGCAACCACACACTGACCGTAGAGACGGGCAGATACAGACAGAGCTGGCTGCCCAGAGAGAGCCGCATCTGCCCGTACTGCACTACTGGAGAAGTGGAGACAGAGACACACTTCCTCACCAGCTGCCCAAACTATCAACAAATCAGAAACACTTTTTATCCAGAATTCGAAATACTTTGCCCCGACTTCGTAAAATTAAACTATAAAATAAAACTTCAATATTTATTAGGTGAAAAAAGAGATTGTATCCCACTAGCAGCAAGATATATTAATGCCTGCCACAAAAAGAGGGAGGAGTCGACCAATCAGTGATGCGCTCACAAACACACTCACACTCACACACACTCGCACCAACACACACACACACACCGAATTCTAAACTGTTCCTAGAATTCTAAATGTTTGATTGTTGATTGTTTTTACTTAAAAAAAAAAAAAAAATCTATGTATGTGTATATGTTTATATATATGTATGTATATATGTATATGTATATGTATATATATATATATATATATATATATATATATATATATATATATATATATATATATATATATATATATAGTTTATTATTATTATTTATTATTATATTTATCTAATGTATGTACATATGTTGATTCTCTGTAAGAATTAGAAATGCTTTGGCAATACATTGCAACAATTGTCATGCCAATAAAGCACAATTGAATTGAATTGAATTGAATTGAATTGAATTGAGAGCGAGACAGGGAGGAAAAATAGAGACCCGATCCTAAGGTAATGCCACAGAGGTGTTTCACTCTGACAGCGATTTGCAGCAACAAAGTGACTGGAAGTCTTCTTTTTTTTCAATGAGAGTTGGTGATTTCAGGCAATATGAGTGACAGAAGTGCTTTGTGGTAGTTTGGAGTTTGCCAGGCATTTTCTAAAGTGTTCAAAGTGGTTGCTAGGGAGTTGCAAGGTAATCGCTAAGGTGGTGTGAGTGGTTGATACATTGATGCTAAGGAATTCTGGATGGTGTTGGTGTTTTTTTACGTAGTTGCTACGGTTTTAAAAGTGATTGTTAGGGGTTGCCAAGCATTTAATAAGGTGTACAAAGTGGTTGCTAAGGTGTTGCCAGGCAGACGCTAAGATGGTGCGAGTGGTTGATACAGGGATGCTAGGGAATTATCTGTGGTACTAGTGTGTTTCTAGGCAGTTTCTAAGGTATTTGGTAAGGGTTTTTCCCAAACATTTGATAAGGTGTTCAGATTGGTTGTTAGGGTGTTGTCAGGCAGTCGCTAAGGTGGTGTGAGTGGTTGATACAGGGATGCTAGGGAATTATCTGTGGTACTAGTGTGTTTCTTAGCAGTTTCTAAGGTACTTGTCAAGGGTTTCTCCCAAACATTTGATAATGTGTTCAGATTGGTTGTTAGGGTGTTGTCAGGCAGTCGCTAAAGTGGTGTGAGTGGTTCATACAGGGATGCTAGGGAATTATCTGTGGTACTAGTGTGTTTCTAAGCAGTTTCTACGGTATTTGTTAAGCGTTTTTCCCAAAATTTGATAAGGTGTTCAGAGTGGTTGTTAGGGTGTTGCCAGGCAGTCACTAAGGTGGTGTGAGTAGTTGAAACAGGGATTCTAGGGAATTCTGGAAGGTACTTGTGTTTAGTTAGGCAGTTGCAAAGGTTTTAAAAGTGATTGTTAGAGGGGCTCGCCAAGCATTTAATAAGGTGTTTAGAGTGGTTGCTAGGGTGTTGCCAGGCAGACTTTTTTCTGTGGTACTAGTGTGTTTTCAGGTAGTTGCTATGAAATTTGTTAGGGTTTTCCCCCAAACATTTGATAAGGTGTTCAGGGTGATTGTTAGGGTCTTACCAGGAAGTCACTAAGGTGGTGTAAGTGGTTGATATGATGTTGCCAGGGAATTCCACATGGTTCTAGTGTGTTTCTAGGCAGTAGCTAAAGTGTATGTTAGGGGGTTTGCCAAGTATAAACTTGAATTAACTTAAGACTGCTTCTCACATAGTCTAAGTAAATACTAGACTAACTAAATATGGCAGAAAAGGTCAGTTTACAACACAATGGCTGTCTTTAATGATCTGTATTGTGTGAAAAGACAGGCACTGAAAATTTTTTATGAAGTTATGTGCTGACGTTCTGGATGAAAAATACCAAGTATGAGCAATAATAACACTGATGCTTAGCATAACATTCCCCCCTAATTGACAAACAACAAATAACCTAATTTAGACTCTTAAAAGAATTAGACTCTTTTCACACTCAGGCCTTCATACTGGACATACTGAGGCCAGTTTAAGAAAATCTGAGCTCCATACAAAACTCTTTATTGGAAACATCTTATTGGACAAACAGTGTAATCTAATACAAAAAAAGGGCTGACTGTAAAAACAAAGCCCTCATTGGCTTTAGCTGGAAAGACTTCCAAAGTTTTGACAAAAATTAACATAACGATCACAATGAAGCAGCACTGTAAACTCTGCGTGGGCATCATGCAAACTGCCAAAATGTTGCATCTCTGATTTCAAAATAAAGAACAGATTGGTGCAATGTGACCCGATGCTGGGTAGTGTGCATTTTTTTCCGAAAACCAAATCAGCCACCTGTCTTTTATTACCAACGTGATATATTCAGTGTCTCTGTGCTCAGGAGGAGCGGAACGTTTAGAGGAATCTGAAAACAGAAACGAGGCACAGCTGATTTATTCGTAAGTTTAACACTTCTGGCAGAGACGGGGCGCCTGAGCAACACAGATGGTCAGATTTATATTGATAAGGCCGTAATGGATGAGAAGAGAGAGAGGATGATGGAAATGGAAAGACAGAAGGATGGAAAGCAGGTTTTTGACCAAAGGCCAGGCTTCACAAGGAAAAGTCTGTCCAGTGGATGACGGCACATTTAACATGTGTGGTCTAACTGCTGACCAGCTGTACCGATATCAGTTGAAGCAAATTAGCATCACACTTTTTCCCTAAAGAGCATTTATATTGTTAGTTAAAGGGGGGGGTTAAAAGGGGTGGGGGGAGGGTCTAATGCTATTTCATGGATTCTGACATATTTACACGGTTAAAGAGTTGGATTCTCATATTAAACATGGCCAAAATTGGACGTTTGATGGAGTCGAATTCCTCCTTCAGGATTCGAGTTTTGTAAAGTTTTTCCGAGGCAGTGCTGTCATTTTGTTTTTAGACCACTAAATCAACAATGTCAAAGAAGTGTGTTTCTGGTTGTAAGGGAAATATAACCTTGTTCAGCTTCCCAAGTAACCCAGTGTTAAGGAAACAGTGGATGCAGTTTGTTTTCCCAGAGCTGCAACAGATTTGTGCAAGTGTGTTTGTTTGTTCCCGGTCATGAGTCGAAACCGCAGCCGGTGAGTGAAACTGCATCAAAAAGTCTGTGTTTTGTTGGCAATCGGCACGTACGTTCATATAATTTAAACAACACGAACGTATAGCGAATCGAAAGTTATCCAGGGATAATGCCATGGTGTATTGTGTGTGTGTGTGTGTGTGTCATAGGTTTAGCTCCGCCCACTGCACTTCTCCATGAGTTCGGCTATTTTCAGAAAGAAACGGTACAGCGTATATGTCTTTTATAAATAGGATACAACTAAAGACTCTTCTGAGATATGAAGAATGCAATACTTCTTTTTAGGTACTCAATATTTACATGAGATTGGCAGAA
Organism: Gobio gobio; assembly: GCF_949357685.1. Lineage (NCBI taxonomy): Eukaryota > Metazoa > Chordata > Actinopteri > Cypriniformes > Gobionidae > Gobio > Gobio gobio. Next base: position 27,564,727 of record NC_137112.1, on the reverse strand, counting down.
ACTGTGTGTGTTATGTACCCTTTAAGGTTTCCTGCACCAAAAACCAAGCCATTACTGCTCAGGGTAGAATGTGTGTTGTGTGGTATTGTCGATTTGGGGATGATAGAGAAACAACAAAACACTGATGTGCATCAAACGCTCTTCTCTGCTGTCAGTATCGCTATCACTGTGTGTAACTGTCAGGTACGTTATCATTGAGAGATAGGGCTGGCTGTGTGTTTTTGACGGGTTACCAATGGGAATATTAGTATTCTGTTGTGCTTTTCACTGTCAGGCTCCTGGCCGCCAGTGTGATATCTGGGAAAACAGATGTCAAAATACATTTAAATGAAGCTTGATTGGAATAGCTTTGCATGCTATTTGACAAATGGCATTAATAGGTCAGACGGTACTCGATGAATACTAATGAGAGGAAAAAGGGATCGAGATCAATCGGAATTATTCAAATCACATTCATTTGCCTTAATTAAAATGTGATGTAATGTGTATTACTTGTCTGGCTATCACCAGACCAAGCTCAATTTAAGATTGAACATTGGTCTGGGGAGTCTGCTATGTATTTTCTATTGCACAAGAGGCGTGATAAACGAGCATAATTTAAAAGACTCTGTATGCAATTGGATAGTCCTTCAACCAATCAGACCACAAGAGGCGTGATCAATGGGCAACGACCCATCGCTTCTCTATCCGTCATCGTGTTAAACCTGCCAATAACGCACCAAGTGGATAAGCCAGTCTGTGATTGGTTCCCACAAAAGTGTAACAGAAACAGTAGAAATGAATGTACAGGTTTCCAGACCGAGTGGCAGGGCGAAATCAAATCGCCAGCAGATCAGGCTGGGTTTACCCAGTCTAGTGTATTACTTCATTTTAATCCAAATTAAATATGCTAATTAAATACTGGACTTTATCGATAATTTGCACTAAATAGTGTGATAGTGTTGTCTAGGGCTGGTCCGAATACCCTTTTTTGAGCGCCGAATATTCTGTAGTAATCAAGACCGAATATTCGAAGCTTCGGTGGGAAGGGGCTGAACATATTCTTCTCTCCAATAAAGGCAGGGATCTCGAGAAGCGGCGCGCCTCACGCGGGCAGGGCTTATACGCTCAGAGAACAGACACTGCACTTGTGATACAAAACACACAGGTCTGTTACACCCCAGTTTTGATATATTATAGTAGTAAACATTTTTTTATTCAGTTAGAGAACAGATCAACTACAATTAAAAACTGAACGTGCCGCGTGAGCCGAACGAGCGTCTCAACACATCTGCAGAAGGAGTCAGATCTCATTCATCACGAGAGCGAGGAGATGAATGACAAGATGATCGCGGAAGATTTGGTTTCAAAGCGAAATGTAAAAGCGCCAATTTAAGTGAGCTTGTCATTGTACTGTTTTGTTGTTGTGTTTTTCATTAAGAATAATAGGCTAATGAACCCACCATTCAAGCAACCCGCCCCCTAATTGGCAAACAGAAAGTAAACTGCGCATGGCTGCATTCGTTCACAGCCGCTCGCTGCACAAGCACTGCAATGTGACGGTGAAGGAAAATGTTCTCACTGTCACATCCCTAACGGGTAAAAGGGCCAATACATTTTGATTCTATTATTCTATTTTCCACAATGTCAAACCAACACAGCTTAATCCAAAACGCAAGCTCAGGCATGCTCACGCAGTTGTGCGCTCTAGACAGAGAATCTACTCCGTTGCAGGGAACACTAAGAAGCAAAAGAAAAAAAAGAGTATTGTATTTCGCTAGATTTTATAGTATAAACATATTCAAGTGCGAATGAGAACCATTTCGAGGGGAATGCCAGGTGTGTGCGAATAAACAAACAATCAAACAAAAAAATTAACAAAAAACAAATATTCGAATCCAGAAAATTTGAAAATCTAATACCAACCCATCGAACCAATATTCGAATATTCTGGTCCAGCCCTAGTGCTGTCTGTCACATTTTAATGAACTTTTATGAAACATTAAGTGTAAATGTAAAAAACAAATTCACAAAAACTAAATAAAATTATATAATAAATAAATAAATCATGATAAATATTAAAACACACTGTATAAATGTGTTTGATATGTCATTAATTTAAATTAATTTAAATCAAACGGAGTGGCCTTTAAAAAAAGACAGTAGAGGCACAAACAACAGGAGTTTGTTTGATAACAATTCAATATTAATAATAAATTAAGAGTAAATATTAAAACAAAGTGTTTTAACATTTCATCCACACTAATTGTATCAATTTATTTGCATTAAATTAATATAAAATAATTGGCATTTAAAAGAAAGACAGAGGTACACTTTTTAAAAAACAATATTTCACAGGAAAACAGAAGATTGTTTGATAAAAATAAATAATATGTATGGATTAATAAATGACGACGATGATGATAATAATAATAATAATAATAAAATATGAATAAATATTCAAGGACACTTCAGACACACTTGTATCTTTTTCTTTTTACATTAAATTATTATCAAACCAAGGGGCTATTAAAAGGAAGAAAGCAGAGACATTTAAAAATATATATATTTCATAAAATCAGGTCTGCTAAACTGTATTTTATATAATTGGTAGTAGGAGCATAATATGACAGCATCAACAGCTTATTAACAGAAAAATAATAAATATTCAATTCAAAGTGAAGAAGAGTGAGTTAGAGACAGTTAAAATATAAAAAAAATAAAAAGGTATAGTCATAAAAGTTGAAATAGTTATTGTAAAATGAAAAACGGTTATAATAGAAAAAGAAATTCAGGAAAATAAAATCAAATTCAAATATTGTCCAATTGAAAGAGATGTTTTCAATTTCAACAGAAGAGTGTTTTTGATATAGCAGTTCTGTCTACAACATGAGGGAAGACAGCATCGGCACAGTCCTGAAATAAAAAGAATTATTAAAGCACACTGGAAAGCGGATAGTTCTCAATCCAAGAGGGACGACATACTGACCACTCCAGAGACACTCAGCACAGCAGAAAAGAGAGAGAGGCAGAGTGACAGGAAGTAGATGAGTGCCAGATGGATATGTCATCAACTGAGCCATGATTCAGCAGCGCTGGGTATGAAAACAGCAGACGGACTGGAGGAACCCACAAACCCTCATTTATTACCAAGAGCTGTGGTAAACACTCATTTTTACAGGCCCTTCCAAACACACACAAGCGCCTAATACATACTGTAGCAATGCATAATGTAAGCATCTGCAAATACAGCATGATTGTCTTTGTGCACATCAAACATTGATGCAGTAACATTAATCATACGAATATTTATCATTCAATGCTTTTAATTGACAACTTGTTGAAGTGTGATGAGGAACAAATAGGAGCAAATTGGAGATGGAGAGCAGGACGGGTGAAAACTTAAGAGAAAGAGTTTTATTATGCAAAGCCATCTGCCAAAGTCAAACATGTCGCTAAACCTGTTTATGTCTTGAGTGATTTATGAGCCTCTTCACAGGTGTCTGTGCGTGTATACGTTTGGGTGTCACACTTGTGTTTGTACAGGCATGTTTGCTCACCATCGTCACAATACAGCGTGTGAGCGTGCGTGTGTGTGTGTGAATATGCATTCAACACCTGACTAATTATGGAAGGGATCCAGAAAAATCTTTCTTGAGCTCTAAAAAACACATAAATGTGAAACAGATAAGTGAACCACTCACCATTAGATATAAACATATCCCCATTACAAATAATATTATATATATAAAATATCTAATATATAAAAAAATATTAATACATTTGAAAGAAAAATAAATATATAAACAATCATTGAAAAAAAAAGAAAACGCGAGTCTACTGTTGCAATAGTAACGAACACAACTTTCAGGTGTATGCAATTGACAGATAAACCGCACGCTCTTATTTCAGTGTTGTTCATTTTGTGGCTATTTTAACAAACAGTTTGCTTCGTATATTCGGTTTAACATCATGTTAAAGAGGGTAAACTTTATCATTCAATTAACTGTGCGTGTGCATTTTAAACACTTGTGTTATGTTCTTGCTCCGTCTATACATGGATAGCCTTAAATGAGCAGAGTGCCCCATTATGCTTTTTCAAATAGTACCTTTCATGCAGTGTGTAATATAGATGTTTGTAAATGTTTGTCCTGTTACAAACCTACATAACAATGTAACAAATTTGCATAACGCCAACCTATGGTCTTCATTGGCTGCGAACAACGTCTACTTTGACTTGCCCTTAAACACTGGTATTGAGGCCTGGAAAAGTTTGGTTTTGTCACGGGAGCGGATGCAGAGATGAGGTGAGGTGACTCAAACGCAGGAATAAATGGCTAATTTATTAATAATCAAATAAAACAAAAACAAAACAAAAACTACCCCAAGGGGGAAAAACAAGGACTGACTAGACACAGGGAGCAGGCAAAACATGAAGACATACGAACGGGTAATAAGGACAACGATCCAGCAGAGAACTGCAAACACAAGGAGAATAAATAGGGAGCCAACAAGGCCGGTAACCAGGGAAGACCGGTGGAGCAAATTAACCAATAATCAGGTAACAAGATGGGCGGGGTCAAGACAATAGACATGAGAGCACATGGCACAAAGAAACAAATGACAAGCCATGTGCTCACACCAAACATGACAATATAGCAGTGTCAGGGCTCTGTCACAAAACCAAGAGCAAACTAGACCAAAGTGACAGAATCATGACACTACCCCCCCCTCAAAAGGGACGAGGAACACCAAAGACAAGATAGATACACAACCGACAACAAAAGACAGGAAAATCAATACACAGAGACAACGAGGGGAGGGGAGCAAAGTCAGTGCCGATGGGACAGCCCAGAAAGTCCAGGGACCAGGGAGGGGTGGGAGGGTTGAGCCTGGGTGGCTCAGGCGGGCCTGGAGTCCTGGCAGAAGGCCAGGGCGAAGCTGGAGGGACGCACCAGGGTGACCCCGGCCGATCAAGAACCCTGGCAGACGACCAGGGCGGGATTAGAGGGATGGCCCAGGCGGATTCCGGCGGATCTAGAGACCTGCAGAGAGACATTACCGGACGCTGGTCAGGGGCTGGAGCCATCACGATGCTTGTCAGGGGCGTGAGCCATCATGGCAAGAACCATGGGCGGGGCAAGCATGGCAAGGCGCTTGGGCGGCACAGGCAGGGCAAGGCGCTTGGTGATGGCCTCTGACGCCCTATCAGGGAGAGCGGGATGCTTTGTTACCACTGGGCTTGGGAGCTTTACAGTCGGTCCTCCTGGACCACCGGACTTGTGACCACCACAGTCGGGTCCTCCTGGACCATTAGATTTGGGACTATCAAAGTCAGGTCCTCCAGGACCACCGGACTAGGGACCACCAAAGTCGGGTCCTCCTGGACCACCAAACCTGGGTGAGCGACAGGAGCCCTCCTTCTCCTGCACTTACGAGGGCGAAGCGATGTGAAGACAATCGCTGCAGCATCTCTAGCCGCCTCTTGAGGTACTGCAGCGTCTTCGGCTGCCTCTGGGGGTGCTGCAGCATCTTCGGCTGCCTCTGGGGGTGCTGCAGCATCTTCGGCTGCCTCTAGGTGTGCGGCAGCATCTCTGGCAGCCTTCTTCACTTGGCGAGCTAAATACTCCATTGCTGCTTCAAATGGTGTGTGACCCAGCCCTCTCATAACACCCCATTTGAAGGGCTCATCAAGGGCATAATTAAAAAGTTCCTTGAGAGCCCCATCGTTGAGCCCCAGACCCTCCACCGTGCTGCTGAATTCTAGGGCAAACCTTCTTATATCCACCCCCTGTTGGCGGAGGGAACACAAGGCCTTGAACTGGAGCATGCGCTGGTAGCGAGGGCAGGGGTGAGTGTAGTCTCTGCATAGCCTGGTCCTACCAGACTCTCGTACATTTCATTTGTACAGAGAGTCTGGCCACTCTCCATTGACAAGCTTTAACTTCCTTGAAGGCGGGTACTCTGTTAAAGTTTAAAACTATTGGATCTGCCCAGAGCCACTCTGGGTCTGCCATAACCAATCGCTAATGTTTGGTTGTGACGTATGTCATCTCAAACTAGCGCACGACATCCACGTCATCATTCGCAGCCACTTCCTCTGTTCGCTGATTGGACCGGTTAAAATTTGACTGGAGAAAACCAGAGAATATACCAAAATTCCAGATGGAGTACTGAAGGAAAATGAAAATTGAGCGGAAGTACGTAGGAGGGCGGAGCCAGGCTAGTCTCTGCAGACCTAATATTTAATATTATCTATATTATATTATATATTATATTTGATATTTCATGACTCTTTCCACAAGATGACCATATAGCTCTATATGGAGCAAATGAGCTGTTCCGCTGGGTACTAAAGTCAGTTTCTCTTCAGTATGCATTGATATGTCGACATTATAAAATATTTTTTGGGTAGTTTTAGCTTTTTTAGTTTAAATATTGAGCATTTTTAGGTTTTTCTATGTGTACTGAAGCATTTCTTGAATTCCATTCATTCCTATGGGGGTAAAATTGACCCGCGTGTGAAGGATTTGTACCTTTTTTTTATTATTTCAACCACAAAACTACTCGAATCCAGTCTATTTTTTTTTTGTGCATTCGTGGTTCAAGTGCGACAAAAGTCCTAGGTTCTTGGACCACTCAGATGAACTCTCAATTTTTGGGTCAAAATGACCTGAGGGAAGGATGAGGGTTAAGATAAAAAGTATTTGATCAAAATCATTGCTAGGGACAGTTCAGTAGTTCCTGAATATCAGCAGTCCATTGCACCCCTACCAAATTCTAAGCCCTTGGCATTAGAGACTTTCAAAAACATAAAAAAATCTTACTATCCTCAAACTTTTATTTGAGTATATTTTGCTACATTTTAAAAAGAATATTTAAATTCAATTTATATAATAAATGTGGTCTTGGACCACATATTGTTAAAAAAAAACATAACGGTAAAAACCTAGTTTGTACCCCTAATTCAGTTGGAGGATGGAGACATTACACAACTTTTTATCAGAAGTTGATATTAATGGAGAAGGATCAGTATCGCTGATCTTTTGTGAGGCTTAAAAATGTGATTTAAACCCCAGTGCTATAAAAACTCCTCTGGGAAGCAGTTTAGAAAATAAATAAACACATAAATAATGGAAAAATCAATACGTTGAAAGTCAGTGGGATGCCCTAAACACTTTATCAGAGGAGAGTGAGCAAGCGAGAAGCTGTGTTATGTTTCACGCTTCCCTATTGTCATAAAATCTTGGCTGAGAAGAGAGAGGCCTGGTCCCTTGTGACAGAGGCAGAGTGACATACAGAAAACATGCACATGTAGCTCCCACGACTGAAACGCACACTTTACAGTGTAAATTCAAAGTCAAATCTGTTAAGAGAGGTACATTCAAAGATTTGAATGTAAATCTAAGCTTTATCAGGCAGTATTTGCATATTTCTGGCTCATAAGCAGGGCCTAAAATTAAAGAATTAGTTCACTTCAAAATGAAAATTACCCCATGATTTACTCACCCTAAAGCTATCCTAGGTGTATATGACTTTGTTCTTTCTGATGAGCACAATCAGAGTTACATTAATAAATATCCTGGCTATTCCAAACTTTATTGTAGTGAATGGGGCCAACGAGATTGAAGCTCAAAAAAGTGTATCTATCCATCATAAATGTACTCCACACGGTTCCTGGGTGTTAATAAAGTCCTTCTGAAGATAACAGTTTTTTTAAGAAAAATATCCATTTTTAAAATGTTATAAAGTAAAATATCTAGCTTCCGTCAGTCCGCATTCCATATTCAACTTACGAGGAAAGTGTAACGCCTCTCGCAGTTCAAAAAGCTTACACCAAATCGCCGTTGGTGAGTGTATGAGACGGTGTCAGTCACCAGTTCTCCGGTAACATTTTTATGAATTCGAACAAGGCATGAACGAGAATAAACGTGAACAACGCTCGTGACAGTTGACGGGCCAGTGCTGCATAGAAACGAATGTCTTTACAATTTACATTCAAGTGCAAGAAGGAGCTCATTTGTTACATGCATGCTGTGTGGAAAGGCACAAAATTGAGCAGAATGTAGCTGTCTTTCATGTCTTCTTGCACTTGAACTGACAAATTCACTCAAAATGATGTAAAAAAAAATAGCAAATATCCTAGTAAACATAGTCGATTATGTCTTAAGTGAACATAAACACATGTGTACAGTAGTATCAGTATATTAGATCCGTGCATTTGCTCTTAAAGTGACAGCAGCCTAATATTCCTGCTGCCCGTTTTTAATGTTAATCAAACAAAAATGGGCCAAGAAAAAAAAAAATCACTCTTGACTGAATAACTTTTGTACATTTAATAAGGATTCATTAATACGGTTTCATGTATACAGTGAAGACTGCAGTGTTATTTTACATTTACTTACTTTATGAAATTTGAAAACTACTGTCAGACCTACCTGAAAAACCTGTATTCATTTGTACTTTTGCTTGTATTTTGATTATTTGTTTTTATTTTACTAGTGCCTATTTACTTGTCTCTTTAATAATGTTTTAACTTTATTTTAGTTAGGTTAGTAGTTTTAGCTGTGGTATCAAAATTGGAATAGAAAATTGTGGATTTTCACTGTTATCTAATTTTTTTCATGGCCGGTAAAAACATTTATGGCTGGTAAATTTTCTGGCCATTGGCAGGTGTGGCAACAAGTTAGTTTTAGGCTCTTCTCATAATGTATGGAAAAAGCATGATTCAGCAGTGCTACGGAGTTCTCTTTTGTGTTTGGATATGTGAATCCACTTGCTGTGGAATTCTGACAAGCTGAATGCTTCACATGGACACTTACTGACTGCGCTTGGACAAGCCTGGAGTGCTAGAATGATTGAATCGGCCAATCCGAAGTTGCTGAATGATGGGGCCAGCCAATCAGATTTAAGAAACTCCCTGGTCTCCATCAGCGCCAGCGACAAGCAAGTTAAAGTTCTGGGTAATAATATTCTAAACAAATTAAGACTTGTTCAAGGCTGGAGGGGGGAAGAAGAAGAAATGAAGAGGCGAGGGAGGGGTTATGTGGTTAAGGGCTGTTTGGAATCAGTGAGCTGGCAAATATTCAAGAGTGCAATTCCATTGACATGAGCGAAAACGCTTCCCAGAACCGTCACATAATATTTACATTGTGGGGGGATTTTCTGGCCGGAGTTGCATTGTGCAGTCGCAGCAAGTGTGCCAGGCTGATGCAACGTGTGAACAAAAGAACAGTGAAAACATAGACCGCACCCCTATCAACAAGCTACCGGGTCTACGGCCGAACCGTTTGTTTCCTTTGTTCGCATTTGAACAGGTGAATGCCCCGACAACAAAATAGGAAATTCAAGTCCGACAGTGACCAGTGTAAGCTACAGGTGCATGCGTGCACACAAACCAACACAGAAACTCGTCCGACTGGCATGGAGGCCCTTTCGCGCAAGGCCCCAAAGCGTGGAGCGGGACCTAGCACGCAGGCCATGATGTCAGAGGAAAACTTTCAGCGAGTTAATTTATAATCTGTGTGTATGTGACATTGGATGCCCCCTGGCCGCTCCAATTAGGTGCTGACAACGGCGGCGAGATGGATAGCGGTCCTTGGGGGAACACGAAAAGTCTGAGCAAGACATTGAGAGAATGACAGAACATAAAAGATGGGCCAGAGAAGAGAGCAAGATACAGAAGGTTTTTAAATTCAGAGCTTTCCTATTGGTTACTAAAAGTTTTCAAACTGGGGTCCATTGACCCCCCAGAGGGCTGCAAGGAGGAGCTATGAACAGTGCACATAATACTTAAATGTCAAAGTTAACATGCACATAATACAGTATATCTATGAAACGAGGATAACAATTTTTTTTTACATTCACAAAAATATATACTATTACTACTTCATTTTGCTGTATAAAGATTGGTAAGAAAGTCAAGAGATCAATTGTGATTATTTTATTCTATTTACAGCCTTTTACAGTAAGAAAAAAAATTACCCATAATATAATATAATATAATATAATTAATAGAATAGAATAGAATTAATATAATATATAATATAATTAATATAATATAATATAATATAATATAATATAATATAATATAATATAATATAATTAATATAATATAATATAATATAATATAATATAATATAATATAATATAATATAATATAATATAATATAATATAATATAATATAATATAATATAATATAATATAATATAATAGAATAGAATAGAATAGAATAGAATAGAATAGAATAGAATAGAATAGAATAGAAAAGTTAATTATTTAATTTTGGAAACTTCTTTTTTTTGTATTGTCTTTTTAATATCATACTTAGTATTTTACATACTTACACATTATAAATTGTTTTTTATATATAAACACATAAGATAGGAAGAAAGTCCCTTGAAAGTCTGATCATTTAGAAGTATGACGACCTTGGCATCACATTTTGAAGACTCCTTACACTACCATGGTGGGTTGGTTCACATAAAATCTTCAAGCAACGAAATCTGGCATATGAACCAGCCCTGTAGGGCTTGAGAGGTGCATTCGCACATGTTGAACCATACTGGCATTAACCAACAAGCATAAATACTGAGTATAAACTCAATGACCTCAGTCTGATAAAGATGTTTGGAACCTTATCTGGAAGACACTGTGCAGAAGGTGTGTATGAAATACGTCTCCAGTTTTGGTAAAAGTGTTCTTGTTGTACAAAGCCTTCTTCGTATCTGGAGAAAGGAGGCAGATGAAGACTTATTTTGGCATGAAGTCACATTTGATATTGGGCTAATAATAATTACTGCAAGATAAAAAACGATCAACAACTTGCAATCATGCAGAAAGATAACGGTACTAGTAATCTATACAAAGCCAAACTTTCTCCTGAAATAACAGCTCACAAGCCAAACTGTTTTTACTACATGCGGCATTGCATTAAAATGCATTCGATGAGGGTGACTTCACAGAAGCAATGCTAGTAATGTTTTATTATAATGAGTGGTTGTTATAGAGTTGATAAGGTGTTTTGAGTGGTTGTAATCATGTCCCTATGAAGAGGGTTAACTAGTTGGTTGTTTCCTGGCTCAATTCCCTCCTTCGATGTAATTCAAAGGCCTGGTTTCACAGACAGGGCTTAGACTAAGCCATGACCAGGCCTTAGGTTAAATAGGTCATTTAAGTATCTTTTATAAACATTACTGGAGTGCATCTTGAGACAAAACAATAGCATTGACATATTTTTATATATGTCAGTGCAATTAGCTTTCAGTTAAAACAGCTAAATTTAGCATTTTAGTCTGGAACTAGGCTTAAAAGCCCACTGAAGTGCCTTGAAACGCGCAGCATTATTCAATGTGTTGACGTAATTTCCCCTGAAATGGCTCCAGCTGTTAGCAGCTCCTCCCCTTTTTTGAAACAGCCAATAGCGTTTCGTTAATACCACAGTTTGACTAGAGCCTTTCTGTTTGGTAAAGCCAGAGTTTCCTCCTAATCTCTAACCGTTTATCATCATCATATCCTCCATATCGCTTTGAAATACAGCATTCTGTGCAGAATTTAAATGGGTCCGATATGTTTTGTTGTATTCGCCCACTCGCGCATATGATCCGCTGCGCTCTCATCTCGTGTCTCTAGTCAACGGCTCTGCTCTAGACTATGTGTGTGCGCTGCAGCAGTGCGCGGGAAAGTAACGTGAAACCAGACTTAATTCGCCCCAACTGAAAGCATATTTACACTGTCTGAATCGTTTCCTGTCGCATGTATAGTGCGCTATGTGCCATTCACCATGTAAAAATTAGTAAATGTGTGAACAGCTGACTGATTTCAGCCGCTACTTCAGACCGGAATTGTTCGGGCGCTTCAGATTCTAGAGACCATTTGATTGGACAGAAGATGTGATGATTAGGTGAAGTCGGCGATGATGTCATCAAAATCTGTGTCCATTTTAACGGACGTGAGAGACTGTAAGTTTTGAATGCTTATATCTCCTACATGCGAATTTTGTCATTGTTTTGGAACACACCAGCTTATTCATAACCTTAAGGCTAACATAGTCATACTAAAAGCTAAAAAACTTCCATTTTGATTTCAGGGGGCCTTTAAGCCTTGTCTGTGAAACGGGACATAAATGTTTTATTGTAGCACACCTAAAACAAGAAACAAAACCAGTCAAATCATGCAACAAGCCACACAATTTGATCCAATGTCCATACCCTCTTCCAAGCATGTGAAAAACAAGCAAATTATAGACAATGGAAACAAAAGATGTCGAGGGGCTTCCAGAAAGACTTTTCCTCTACTCTGAGGGTTAAATAAGTGCAGTATTTGACATGAAGCAGTGACATCATCCTCTCACCCCCAAACCTGATGGCTCCCTACAGATGTTTCCAGCCATGGGCCGATGTTATGTGAGCTTAACTAAACATTACAGTCAGTCTTCAGCTTTCAGCAGTCAGTGCTTCAGCAGGTGCGCCCTCCCAACCCACCAAGCATCTACGGAGGCCTTTTACATTGCACAGATATCGCTTTCTGCCTTTTATCCGATATTAGTTATGGTTGCGGGTAGAAATTGTGATGAATCTTACACCTACAGTATATAAGGACAAAGCACAATTTATACCTCGCAAACTAATCACAGCCGCTTTTATGGCCTTCCCAGCATGCCGTTTTAAATGACATCACCATGATTTCATTCAATTTAGTCCAATACTATCCCTCAGGAGAGCAATAGTGTGGTAGAATTGGCCATAATTACTTGTTCGCTAATAGACAACATTGTGTGTTTTGTGATTTATATTATGTGCTAAAACAATGGGAGTTCATTCATATTGTCCTGCCAGATAAAATCTGGAATGAGACATGTGTTACTTCAGCATCTGTTGACCTAACATTTGGACACAGGAATTGCTGAAATGTGAAGTCAATGCTGATAGCTGGGTCAAACATGTGGAAGAATATCAGTGAGCTATTTAATGTTTCACATCTGAGACATGGCAATTGGTTAAAACCTCAAATGCAACTCTACAACCAAATCTGGTTAATTATCGATCGGAACAAGCTCCCAGTCTGAGCCTCTCTCAAGCTGTAATAATAACATTAACTGTCCCGTAAAGCCGTTCACCTTCAACCTCCCATTATCATGCAGCTCGGTGCTCAGACTCCATTTTTCTCCAGAGACAACTGGGGTTAAGTACACAACTCCAGGACACATAAGCATCGCTGCCCCTGAGATAAACTACTGAGAGCGGGGGAGAGCCAGAAAAGGAAAAGATGTCTTCAGAATTAAAGGCAGAAAGTGTTTTGAAAATAATATTGTGGGAGAAAACGAGTTTGGAGAAGGACGGAGCGAGAGATGGCGCGAGGGGAATAAATCACAGCATGAGACAGCGAAACTCACCCTGCAATTAGAGGTTAACCTCACACTTGTTTTACAAGGGCACCGCTCTTTCATGAAAAGGGCAAAGCATATCACCCTCTAGGAGGGATGACTTACTCCCTTCCCGTATTGCCTTCTGATGCAAGTGTTATTAGATTACCATTATATTAGTTTTTAACATGCAAATCAATTTAATTTAGCGTTGTTTTTTATGCCATCACATACTGTACAAAGGATCAAAGCACTCCAAATGAAAAAAAAAAACAGTTTGGGTGAGTGTGAACATGTTAGTTCGTTGTTGCTCAGAGGCATATTCAAGCTCAGGTCACAGGTCTGTGGGCCAGCAGAGGAACAAGACCCCCCCTCCACCCCATTCCAGCCCCTTTTTCTCTCTGGGTCCCCAGCCAGACCGGCGGCCCTTATTGAAACCACATGTGAAGGGCTGAGATGGTTTTCTGCTCGGATTGAAGCAAACATGCAGAAAATTGTGGGAAGCAAACATAACCCCAAGACCTAGTGAAATACACTAATTAAAACAACCTAACCAGCCTACAGAACATGCACACAAACCCACAGCGACAAAACCTGACTGAGATACTGTTAAAATAAATAAATACAGTAAAAACTTGCTTCTCTGAATATCAAAGTTCCCCTTGAAAAAAAAAAAAAAAAAACTATAGCCGTGCAGATACAATTATATACATATCAGGGGTTTCAAATTGGAGTCCAGGGACCCTCAGAGGGACACAAGGGGTTCAGAAGAAAATTTGAGAGAGAGAAAACAATGTATAAAAGAAAAAGAACTATTGTGAAAATATTATTACAATTTAAAATATCTGTCTCTAATTTAATATATTTTAACATGTAATTTATTCCTGGCCAAGCTTAATTTTTAACAGTCATAACTCTAGTCTATAGTGTCACATGATCCTTCAGAAATCATTCTAAAATGCAGATTTCATGCTCAAGAAACATTTCTCCTTATTATAAATGCTGAAAACAGTTGCCTAATATTTTTGTATAAATCGGGATACTTATTTTCTTTGATTAATAGAAAGTTCAAAAGAACAGCATTTATTTGAAATAGAAACCGTTTGTAAAAATGTCAATGTCTTTAGTGTAATTTTTAAAATCAATTTATTGCATCCTTGCTGAATTAGCATATTAAAGGGATAGTTTGCCCCAAAAAATATATCCTAGATGTATATGACATTATTTTTTCAGATGAATACAATCTGGGTTTATATAAAATATGTCCTGGTTCTTCCAAGCATTAATAGCAGCCCAAAATTTGAAGTCCAAAAAAGTGCATCCATTCATTATAAAAGTAACCCACACGTTTATAAACACGTTATAAAGTGAAATATCTAGCTTCGGGCGGACCACCTTCTGTATTCAACTCACGAAAAAGCGTAACTGGCGCGACGATGGTGTCGGATGTAGCGTAAGCGTTTTGAGAGGTGCTACACTTTCTGGCAGCAATCTGGCAGCAGCTAGATATTTTACTTAATAACGCGTTAAATATGGATATTTTTCTTACAAAAACCCATCGATTCACTTCAGAAGGCCTTTATTAATCCCCCATGTGGAGCACTTTTATAATAGATGGATGCACTTTTTGGTCTTCAAATTTTGGGCTGCCATTCACTGCCATCATAAAGCTTGGAAGAGCCGGGCCATTTTTTAATATAACTCCGATTGTGTTTGTCTGAAAGAAGAATGTCATATACACCTAGGATGACCTGAGGGTAAGTAAATCATGGGCTAATTTAATCATGGGCTAATTTGGGTGAACTATACCTTTAACTTTTTTCCAGAACAATATTAATAAATAAAATGTATTTATTAGGGCTGTCAAAGCTAACGCATTAACTTATTAAGATATTACACAATACAAATTCAACAATTTATTCTACTGACAGTCATATATACAGTATGGAATAAAAAAAAATGATTGAAGGTATTTTAATTATATATCTGAATTGATTTGAAAAGGTTTCTCTTCAGGTTTATACATCTAACAGTATTATAATAGCAGGTGGAAAAAGGATACACTGGCAACTTAAAGGATTAGTTCAATTTTAAATAAACTTTTGCTGATAATTTACTCACCCCCATGTCATCCAAGATGTCCATGTCTTTTAGGGCTGTAACGATTTGACCAAAAATAAAAACCTCAATTAATTGAACATTTGACCTCGATTACGATTAATGAACGATTATTTTTCTTCTTTTTTTTTCCCCTCATAAGATTTTTGAGTAAGTTCACTGATAAGGTTTGTACTGTAAATATTTTCTACTATTAAAAGGTGGAATTTTTTTTTCTAATGAAAAAGTGCATTGTGATTTTAAAATACTTGAAGGAAACGGTTCACTTTCAGCAGTTATTGTCTATGGAGCAGATTTGTGTTTTTTGTACATCAGATACAGATAAATTAACACTGTAGGCCTACATTACATTTATTTGAATGCATTAATGAGAGAGTGATTGTGTGTGTGAATTACTCTTACTGTCTCTATTCACTATGAAGCTGTGGTTTGTACTTACTTCAAAGGTATTAAAATGCATGCCTATAACGGTTGAGTTTCTGAGCTACTTTAGTGACTTTACTTTAGTCACAGCTTCTGTCTGAGTGTTCGTTTGTCAAAATATATCAGGCATTAGTTCAACATAATACACATCTGATGGTTGAAACTCGCTTTAATGTTCAAACTGGCAGGGCTTAAACCACCTACAAATGACAAGCTTCGTGAGGACGCAGGTGACAGGTCTGCCTTCAGGGCACGCGCGTTTTCAGAGACGCGACACGGCTCGGCTCTGTGTCACTGAAAAAAGCTGAGCACTGAACGGAGAAGTTTTCCGTATTGTTGTTGTTGAATAGTTCACAATCACTTTAAATGTTGAAACTGGCAAGCCTTTAAACGCATTTACTTGACAAACTTTATGAGCACGAAAGTGAAAGCGGCTTCGGGGCTTGCGCGCGCCGTGTGTGTGTGTGTGTGTGTCAGCGCGTAGGCTATAAGAACAGCAATTAACTGACCTGTATAAACTGTGTAAAACATGCAGCTACTATAGTGATTCTGGGCATCTATAAACACAGATAACTGCTCCTGCATCTGTGTGCCTTCAAACTGCACTTGATGTGACTGACGGGGCGGAGTTATGTGAAAACCGAAATAACGACATGGGAAAAATACGTCGGTTAGAGGTTCTGAATGTCGGTTTCGGTTATTTTTCGATTAATCGTACAGCCCTAATGTCTTTCTTTCTGCAGTCGAAAAGAAATTAAGGTTTTTGATGAAAACATTCCAGGATTTTTCTCCATATAATGGACTTCAATGGGCTCCAAACGGTTCAAGGTCCAAATGACAGTTTCGTTGCAGCTTCAAAGGGCTTTAAACGATACCAGACGATGAATAAATGTCTTATCTAACGAAACGATCAGTTTCTGCGAGAAACCGAGCAATATTTATGCTATTATTTTACCTCTTATCAGACGAACATGATCATCTCTGAGCTCCGCCATAACTTCCGCTAAGTGAGGTCAAAATGTGAGCGTTGCCATAGATATATTGATCATAGATGCCTCATTCTACTGATCCGTGCAGACGCTAATGAGACAGTTGCGTATACATCTATGACCACGCTCGTATTTTGACCTCACTTAGCGGAAGTTATGGCGAAAAATCCTGGAATGTTTTCATCAAAAACCTTAATTTCCTTTCGACTACAGAAAGAAAGACATGGACATCTTGGATGACATGGGGGTGAGTAAATTATCAGCAAAAGTTTATTTAAAAGTGAACTAATCCTTTAAAGTATTTGCCAGATAATATTTTATCGAATTTAGGCTTTTGTCCAATGACAATAAAAAATTGTCTTTGATTGATTTTTTTTTTCTCACACAAATATATGGGTCAAACTAAATTAAATGCATTTCAAAACGCATAAGATCCATTGTTCAAATACAGTCCACTTGACTTTTATCGAGATATGCATCATAGCTACAGAGGCTCAAAATGTCTATCGACAAAACCATTGTGTGCTTGAGCTGATTTAATTGAGCGGTATGATGCTGGACAGAAATATCAAAATTTCATTCCAAAAAGTTTGCCAAGAGGAGCTAGTCTTGTGATTGTTACGCTATCAGTGAGAGTAACATGCACTGCAGTGGATTGTGGGTAAAAAGATTAATTTAACAGCAGTGCTAGACAGGAGTCCCAGCATGAGATATGAATCAAAAGGATGACAGATTGGAGTCGAGCAGAATTGGGAGTCTGAACTGCACACCAAAAACATGAACTATACATCAATCTCTGTATATTGTGCTGCTTACCTCAAGTGTTCAGGAGTGTGTGCGTGTGAACCAGGACATTTCTACACTTGGAAAAGTCTGTATCCAATTCAAATCCTCAGGAAAACCCAGACAAATGAAGTGTCCTGTACAGCGCTATCACATAAGAGGATTCCCCTAATGCTGATCAACAGCCCTGTGAAAAGACCCACCAAAAACAGTCCCTCAGAGAGAGGAAAGAGTGTACAAGGCTCATACAGAGTTCTCATCACTCACACACACACTAACACACACACACACACACACACACCTTGGCCCAAACATCACTACACAACATCAGCACCATCTGCAAACCAGACAGAAATCTCTTTTTGTTTAAGCTGCAAATAGTCTCACGTAGCCAGAATTCTGATTGTCGACATAAAGTCTGGTCCACACCACAAATTATCCTGGTCAAGAACCGCTCACTTAGACAAGATGCTCCTGTCTGACTAGCATGTAAAAACATGCAAAATTATGTGTAAGAGCATAAAAAAATGGGCACACGTTAGAGAACAAAACACATTTAATTGTACAACAAAATATAAACGTGTGCTCAAGAATATGTAATTTTCCTGCTTCAAACTAGGATTCAGTGCCACAAACTTTGTAAACTTGACTTTCTAAACATGACTAACTCTTTAGATAAAACCTGCACATGCCAACTCGTATGAAGCCAGCAAATCAGACTGGACCTAAACCATTTTGGAGCTTGTTCCACTTGATGGAATATCAGAAGTGGAATTAAAAACATAAAACAAATTTGTTTCATGAATTTTTATGTATTTTAAAATAAGTTTAATGATGTCAAACAAATACAGTAAATCAAAGACATTTTAAGTTAGCCAAACAATAGCGCGTCCTCCACATTGTTTTCAGTTATTTATATAAAAATAAATATTGACTATGTTAAATAAATTACTCATTAGTTATGGATGCTTGGCTCTATTCTGAGGAATCCAATATGCGTTGGGTAATTTTGGGTAAATTACAGCATTCAAGGAAATTTTTTATTTAAAAAATGATGTTGTTAAATTAATATATGCTTACATTTAATTGTTTTTAATTTAATTGCAGCATTTCAAACGCTTTATTAATACAGTGTTTTAATTAATATATTATTTAAGTTATTAATTTATTAACATCATTAAAGGTACTCTGTAACTTTTGTCCCTCTAGCAGTTAAAAACAAAACTGCATGCATTTTGCAGAAGAAACGTAATCTCCACATCGCTTTTACAACAATTGAAATCCAAAAATCCAAGCCCATGTTGATTCTTGTTTTTTTAATAGCTCTGTTGCTTTTTGGCAGCGCACTCTCATCTATTCTGTGTTTTTTTTAAACGGGTGATTCCCCGGAGACTTGAAATTTAGCATGCTCCACGTCAAAATTTCTCGCTAACCTTTGACACTCCTCCACCATACACGTGTCAAAGAAGCCAGAGACACTTTTTTCTATTTACGGAAATGACGAGACGCGCACGGGCGAGTGATGCATGTACGCAATTTCCCACAAAAACCATCCCGACGTGTCTAAAACATAAAGAGCCCTATTATATATGCAATGTCAGGCGCGACGCAAGTGTTTTTTTGCTAGTTTCATCCTGACGCAATTATCATTTTCACGCCCTGCGCCACGTTGTTTAATAGCAAATGCATTTGCAGCCATTTATGCGCCCATGGGCGTGCTGGTCTGAAAACAAGGTGTGTTCAGGCGCATTTTTTTGCGCATTGATATTTTGAGGCAACTGAAAACGACTGCGCCATTGACCAACTGAAACCTGGTCTAAAGTCAATAGCGCAGTATTTTTTGTGTTATTTAAAGAATGCGTTAGTAATGCATCTATAGGCGGGTGCACAACGCACAAACACTCTGCTTATTACACACAGGGATGCACAGCAGCACACAAACATTTTTAAATATGAAAAATAAAAGGATTACAAGATAAAATATTATTATTGTGTACATAAAGATAAAAATGCCTAAATGTCATAATGGATAGTCATTGCATGTATCAGAATTACCTATTTGCGGTTACCAATCAAGGCAATACACACGTGTATTTAAACTGACTCGTCAGGTTGAGGGTGTCTATATTCCACCATGTAAATAGCGAATCCGCCATGGCGCGAGCGCAACTGGCTTTTAATGGGAATGGGAGATAAAACTCTGATTGTTTTATTACACGTTACGCCCAAAACACACCCATTACTCATTAAGTGAATAGGGGCATCCCTTTGGTGGGCGCGCCGACCATTTTTCCCGTCGTTAAACTAGCAAAAGTGGATTCGGACACACTCCAAGTGCATTTGTACCGTGCACTCAGACCATGCGCTTAGATTAGGCCCAAACACTAGTAATAATAGGCTTATCATAGTAAATCAGGTTAAGACAAAAACACCTTTTGGAAGAAGAAATGATGATGCATTTACTAATTTAAAAAAAAAAAGAAAAAGTGCAGCTTTAATAACACCTAAAGTACTGTTTTCTGGATCATATTAATGGGTAAAAATATTTGAGTGTTTTTTAGTGAATTTCTAATCCCACTTCCTTTTTGCTACCTCAGTTCCAATGCATTTTCTATTCAGTTCTGAATGGTGAAGAACCTGGAAAGCACAAGTCATCTGAATGAGTGAGAGTGTCATCAGTGGTGTAGATATGGAACACGAGGTTCATTGCCCCAGTGGGAGCTGGATTAGCAGTTTAGTTTGAGGTTTGGAGAGAGCTGAATGTTTTTTCTCACCAACAGCCTCGGCAACAGCTGGTCTGCCACGTCACGGTTGACATGCAACCCTCCATGCCAGCACCAGCGCTTGTTAATACACAGCCAGTATGGGAACAGCACCTTTATCCTGACACCACATTCTTCAAAATGCTCACATTTCAGCTGGAGGCACGATGTGCTCAGGTGGAGGATCGAAATGAAGCCTTCGTGCCTTCACACGTGTGCTATAAATCATTCACTCATACAGTATGTGCCACAGGTAAAATAAACAGAAACTCTGCAAGCGAGCCAACTAGCTGAGAGACAATAAATACAATCCGGTATGGATCAACGCTAACACACATATATACATAAATGTACTCACACATGCACACGTCCACACACAAATCATTGTGAAATATGCTGAGGAATGTGCATGGCAAGCATGTTTAATGTCTGCTAATCAGACCAAATAAAAGACAATAAAAAGGATCACAGAGTAACGAGGCAGGGCTAATGAACTGGATGGCTGATCTTTGAAAATATCTGATTGAAGTTATATTAAATCCAGCCCTGAAGAATAAAATGTAACCCTCAGAGACCCACTGCAGAATAGCTAAAGCATATTGCCTAAACTAAAGCAATAAAGCAATAGATAACTATTTTTACCAAGTTAAGCAGCAGCAATATATGGAACCCTTAAAGGGACATGGTAAAAGGTGAAAAATATGAGAATGCTTTTTCGTTCTCTCGCATATGTTTTTGTGTTCCCTCAAAGAGACTTTGCGTTTGCTAGCAAAGAACTCAAAAGGTTTTGCGAGCGAATGCAAAGTTTCTCGGTGGAACGCAAAACATTGGCGAAAGAACGCAAAAAGCATTGACTTATTATTTTTCCTCCCATCTCATATTTTTTTTCACCACAGTGTCCTTTTAGGGGCTCCGTAGCTAAAAAACATTTTGGCAAGAACATAATGTTCAAAGGTGTTTGAAAGTATTTTCTTCTCACCAAGGCTGCATTTATTTAAATAATAACATTAATAATAATACAGTATTTTAATTTATTTAATAGACAAGTTGTGTCAACAGTCATTCATACATTATAGACAAATGACAAATGAGTTTCGACAAAGCGTGAAACTTTTACGGAGTGTAAAAGGCACTGTTCTGACATTAACATTCCCAAAATATCCAATATATTTAAAAGCCTCTTGGTGACCTGCAATATTAATGCTGGATTTCTGAGGGTTGAATAATTTACAGTCTCTGTTTAAAGGAACTTTGTTGAAAGGGTCAAAATAACATTCTCATTCTCGATTTATAAATGATTGGAAATGACAGTTGAAAGGAGTTAAATGGAGAGAACAAAGTACTGTGAAAAATTGACATGGAATTGATTGAAGAATAAATCCACCAGACAAGCATAAAGAAACAGCACACCCCTTCCTCTCATCCTTTCTTTGCTCGCGTTATAAAGTAGAGGGAAGCAAATCCACACTGAACTGCAGGTCAAACATACACACTTCCACCTGTTAGCTGCACAGTCCACTGTGACCAATGAACAACAGCAACATAAACACAGGGATAAGTCAGACAAATTGATCTCAGGCAGATCCAAGACCTCGTGGGCTCTTTGGCTTCAGTGTCAACTAGAGATCAGAAGAAGGGTGGAGCGAGAATGAGAGGAAAGAAACTGAGAAGAGTTTGATTTAATTTGATAAGAAATGTGTTTAGCATTCTGTCAAACACTGACATAATGCAATAAAAAAGAAAGAAGGAAAACACACTCTGACAAATCCTCTTCGGCATAACAATATTCATGTAAATGCATTTAACTAAATACTTTCAAAACAGTGTCACTTCAACTAATATTCTTCCAGAATCTTCTATCTACACCAGTCGTTCTCAATCAGGGGACCTCAGCAAACTCATACTATTATTATTTTATTAATATTAAAATAATCTAACTTAATTAAAATATTAAAAACACAATTTAAGATTAAAATAATCAAATAAAACAGTTTTTCCTTTTTTTTTCTGCGTACAGACAGCGTACAGTGTTGTCAAAGCGATCCCCGTTCACATGGATCCGCGAAATGACTAAAAATGCTGTTTTCTGCATGCCAGGCCAGTAGATGGTGATATCAGTAAAGAAACATACCTGAACACGTAATACACGTGCATAATGACACGGTTTCACAAATTAGCTTTTTAGTAGTTTAAACCCAGACAATACAGGTTCCACATCGTGATGTCTGTCAGCCATCGCCAATGGCATCGTTTATCAGCCCAACCCTACTATTGTTTCACTTTGAAACCCGTCTTCAAACGTTTGTATTTTCAGGCCCCAATAATGCCGTTGTTGTGTACATTAACAGCCAAAACGCATAAAAAGTTTTCAGTTTTTAGTTGAAAAACTTACCCTTAATTTTAATATAAAGCACAAAATAAACACAAAAAACACGTTTTGGAACAACATGAGGGTGAGTAATTGGTGCCAGCATTTTCCTTTTTTTCCCCTTTAAAAGTGCAGTAAGCAATTTCTGAGAAACGCTGTTGAGAGTAGATGGGAGGGAGATTTGAAGAAAGACTGTAGAAAGAGAGATAGCTGAGAGACATTACAAACGAGAAAAGGTTAGCAGAATATCATAGGGAAAAGAAGGGTTATGATCAGGCAAGTTAATATTAGAATAGCTTCGATGACTGGAGAGACCCAAGCAGGAAGGCATGAAAACGAAAACAAGATATGCTGTTGTTGTAATGTTAGCTATAGTAACAGGACAGTTTTAAGTGTCATTGTTTGTCTGGAGCTGCTGGGAACTAACCACAAACTCTTGCTTGTACAGTATGTACTCTTGTGTGTTAATGTTTTGTTCTTCCGTCCGTTCATTCGTCAACTTCACTTTATTTTTCGTGAAGGATTATTTTGCTTTTCTTCCGTTTTGTGGAGACACATTTATGTGGCCAAGTGTAAATGGAATGGTTCTGATAAATCAGATAAATATCTGATCTGTAAAAACACATGAAGTGGACCAGCCTAAAAGGCCCAGCAAGATCACTCTTTGGGAAGCTTGAAATATAGGAAGAAAAATATAGATATTGAATTGGGGAGGGGGGGTTACATGAATGTATCCCTGAACAAAACTGACTGTCTTCAGAATAGTTTCTATGGCATTTTACAGCGGTACCCAAATAAGCGCTTGTTTTCCATAAGCACTTCCTACTGTCAGAGAGTGAATTAGCATTTTGTTTTGTGCAGGTGTGTCTTATGTTACAATTTCACAAAGCTAAAGTCAGAGCATTCTGTATTTACTCTAAGTCTTGAAATGATGCAATAATTTAAATAAAAAACAACTGCTCATGCTACATATGTGTATCTTTGTTTGGATTGTAATTAAAATGCAGTGGTTGCCTCACACTTCAAATGGCAATTTTTTTAAGGTCAGTTTGGCCTGTTATAGAGCAAATAAACAACAAATAAATTTGCTTAAATAAAGAAAAAAAAAAACTCTGAATCGGCCATGAAAAATCTATAGGTAGATCTTGCCTTTCATCAAGGCTGAGGTCAGGGATCTTTGGCTTGAAAAGGTTGGTGACCACTGCGCTAGATGTAGGCAGAAGTACCGCCCCCGTGTTTACAAAGCGGACATGCGAAAAGGGTAAAACAACCATTGAGGGCAATTTTGAAGTTGAAGATTTTTTTAGTAAAGGGTGTTTGCATTAGTCTTCGCACGTTCGCTTTGGGCGATACTTCCACCTACGTCTAGCGTGACCTTTCCAACGTGATTACGCAATCCGTGGCGTGCTGCAGAGCAGCGCAAGATGAGCATTTTTAGGCTAAAAAGCATACTTTTTTTTTTTTTTAAATGACCTATCGTTTCGTTAGATAACATGAACACATTGGATGAGATGGGGGTGAGTAAATGATCAGGAAATTTTCATTTTGAAGTGAACTAACCCTTTAAGATCAGTGTCTGAATCTGAGCAAACGCTGAGGGAAAAACATTTTTGGACATCTCTAGACAACAACTAATGCAGAAGTTGACAGGAGCGCAGCTCAAGGCGTAGGTGTTTCATAACTACATTCTTACAAGGTTGCCAGTTCTCCTCTCTTCCCCTTCCCTCCGCTCTCACATCTGTGCTGATATACAATGAGTACTGTCAGATGGAAACCAACAGAACTGTGAGCTGCATCTCTAACAGCCCTCTTCTTCTGTCTGTCTGCCTCTCTCATTCTCACGCTCTCTCTCGGGCGAGTGTCACGGACCATGAGAAAGTGCTATGATCGGATCCCTCTGTCAACATGACAGAAACATTTCAAACTATTTCCATATTATTCCTTTTTAATACTACTGTTATACTGCAGCAAATAGGCCAATATATTTAATCATTGGTTAAAAAGTGTTAGCCAGGTTTTATCTTCCATTCAGCTTTTATAAAGTTGATTAAAGTTGTGCTCTTTGATGTTCCTAGTAATCTGAGTGCTGTGGTCTTGCAGATGGTTATGAGATTTGCCCTAATCCTGTTGTGCCCTCTAGTGGATGAAACCAGGATACACTCTATAAGATAATATAAGTGTAATATGTACTCTTGCATTATATTCTGAGTCTTGTGGAGTCAGTTAACAGAGACAAACTTATGTAATGCTTCACTGAAAATCTTCTCCTGATAACTGTTTGCAAGAACCGGAAAATTTAAGTGTCATTTCCAGTGATCGTTCACCCAAAAAATAAAAATTACCCCATGATTGAATAAGAAGAAAGTCATATACACCTAGGATGACTTGAGGGTGAGTAAATCATGGGGAAATTAAAATTTTTGGGTGAACTATCACTTTAAAAAGAGTTAGCGTTCATTCACGAATTGGACTTTTCGCATAAACATGAACTTACCAAAGCTATACAGAGACAGCTGCAATCAGTCAGATATTTAGTGAATAATGATTTGATTTTATTATCGAATGGCTTCAGAAGAACCAATTTCATGATATTTTTATAACAGCCACAGTCCTTAAACACTTTCATAATACATCCAAGTGGCCACTGGTCGGTAGGGTTGGGTACCGTTCACAATTGAACCGGTATCGTACCGGTACCCAACTGTACCTTTTTTCGGTACTTTTGGGATGTTTACATCAATAACTAAAGAACCTGTAAGTGTTATTGACATTATGCCAGAGCTGCCCTGGTCGCTGTCTGCCTTTGTCTGTGATGTTTGTATACTGTAATATTTACTAGTAAATAGTAGGCTAGGTACTTAATCTAATTAATAAAAACAACCTTATTATAATTTTTTTCTTTTTAATTTAATTTCTATGAAACGATTTCCCACAAATTATGTGTTGTGTATTTTCTGGTACTCAAATGAAGACAAAAGACATTAATTTAATTTATCTTTTAATTGAATTAAACTTTTTTTTGTCAAACAAAATGCTGCACAACTGAGCTTTATACGGTTAAAATTAAAACGAAGAATTTTTTTTTATTTATTACTTAAAAAATAAAGTTTTGATAATTTATTATTATCACAGTGTTAGTATTATTATTACATTGAGACGTATCTAAATTCTACTGTACAACAGTAATATATTTGTCAAGTTAGCAGTACTTTTATTTTGACGGGGTGTGGTAAACCGTATGTATCGGCATTCATTCACACAAAGACACGTAGGATTCGTATTTAAATAGTCTTTTCGCGGTTTAATATTCACAGACATTAGTCTATATCACCAGATGTGTTCTCAGGTACCGAAATTAGGTACCGGTTGATTTAATGTGAATCGGTACTCTGTAGTACCAACGTAATTCGGTCGGTGCCCTTAAAGGGATAGTTCACCCAAAAATGAAAATTCTGACATCATTTCCTCACCCTCAAGTTGTTCCTTACATTGAGACGTATCTAAATTCTACTGTACAACAGTAATACATTTGTCAAGTTAGCAGTACTTTTATTTTGACGGGTTGCCGTGAAGAGCTTTAAGTTTCTGTGTGTTTATGACATGATGTTTTTCTCAAATAAGACGGTAGAATGCTCATAAAGTGACTCTCAGTGGATCTAGAGATGACGTTTGTGCATTGATGTCCTCATATGAGACGGCAGAGATGGAAACATACAACCTTCATGCGCAATTCTGAGTGAGAGTGTGTGTGTGGTAAATCGTATGTATCGGCATTCATTCACACAAAGACACGCAGGATTCGTATTTAAATAGTCTTTTCGCGGTTTAATATTCACAGACATTAGTCTATATCACCAGATGTGTTCTCAGGTACCGAAATTAAGTACCGGTTGATTTAATGTGAATCGGTACTCTGTAGTACCAACGTAATTCGGTCGGTGCCCTTAAAGGGATAGTTCACCCAAAAATGAAAATTCTGTCATCATTTCCTCACCCTCAAGTTGTTCCAAACATGTATGAGTTTCTTTGTTCTGCTAAACACAAAAGAAGATATTTTGAAGAACCAAGCAGATAGAGCAACCATTGACTACCATAGTAGGGAAAAATCGCTGATTGGACCTGTTCAAATTTGACTGGAGAAAACCAGAGAATATACCGCAATCCCAGATGGAGTACTGAAGGAAAATGAAAATTGAGCGGAAGTACGTAGGAGGGCGGAGCCAGGCGAGGTAAAGACATTTAAATTGTAACTTCAAATGTTAATTTCAAATAAATGCTGTTCTTTTTAAATGTTCTATTTATCAAAGAATCCTGAACATTTTAATTGTTTCCTCAACAAAAATGTGGTATTTTAGAATGATTTCTGAAGTATCATGCGGCTGAAGCTTTTCAAACACAGAAATAAATTACATTCTAAAATATACTCTAATAGAAAACATTTATTTTGAATTGTATATTACTTTTCACAATATTACTATTTTATTGTATTTCTTAATAAATAAATGCACACTTGTTCAACATAAGAGTCCTCATTTTTATAAAACATAAAAATCTTACCGACCCAAATCTGTTGAACAGTATTTTTTAGTCACAAAAGTAATAAACTAAAACCTACGGTTCATTTGTATTGACTTCATGTATCATGCATGCATGATTCCTTTTTACACCAGCCTTTTTGTTTGTCATTTAACTGCATGCTTGTCATCCTCTCTCTCTTCTACATGATCAACTAGCGCATATCGGCGGGCTGTATCTCATCACAACCTCTTGTTCGGGGTTCTTTAATGAATCTGCATAATGGAGAAGACCTCAATTAAATCCTTGCGTGAGGAGGACTCGGCATCCAGGGTAAACAAACTTACCCTGACAGGGTTGCAGCGCTGGATAAGATAGCGGGCCGAGAAAATGAATTAGCTTCCTGACACACGTCAAAGCCAATCCCAAGGAAGAAGCGGGGCACCTCTCGGCACCTCTATTTTATCTGGCCCTTAGTATTCCGCCTGAGCCACCCGCTCGCATCCAAAATGTATTCATTTATTCAGAAGCCCTTGGAGAAATCAGAAAAAGCTTGTTGTTCTTTTTTTTATGTCCAGGTGGAGTTTGCGTGAATAACGTGAGTTAAGTGAGGCGGAAAATAAGTACAAGATCACCCGGCGGAGAGAGACGATATCACTTCACCAAAAAATGAGTGTCACCTTCACACAGACAACAAGTTTTCTTTGATTTTGAATATTTCACTCCTTTTATCTTTGTCTTCTGTCAGTACGAAACATGAAGGGGGAGAAAATAAATTTGGAAAACAAATGAAAAAATATGAGCTTTACCTGAACTCAATAAGCATTATCATGCAATGCAGGTGTGCGAGAAAGCAGATGATTAATCAAAGGGCGAGAATGAGAGATCCATTTTAAAAAAGCATCTTCTCTTGGGCCGGGGGGCTACGGTATGCATTTCACCTTGTGGTTCCTCTGCCTGCTGCTTGTTCCATTGCTAATTGATTTAATTAGCTAGATGAATTGTTAATACCCCAAAAAAAGATGCTTGAATGAGCGAACTGAAAATCAGAACAAAAAGCAAAGGGGTCAAAATCTTGCTTAAAGGAAAAATTCACCCAAAAAATGAATTCTGTTATCATTTACTCATCGTTCAAGACTGTACTTTTATGCGCATGATGAAAGTCAGTGAGGTTAAAAACAACCCTGGACGCCTTTAACTTTCATAGTATGAAAAATAAAAAAAAACACCGAGACTGAGGTTAAAAATACCATGAGGGTGAGAAATTATTTTTATTATTTTTTAGAACTTTTGGTCGCTTTTCCAAAACAAAGGCATAGCTTGATAATGCCTTGATTTCACAGAGCTTTTATGATGGTGCAGACGAATGCTTCCGCTCATGTGTATGAGGTAATGCAGAACTGTTTGATTGTATTAGATACATTTGAGTATGTTGAAAGTTATGTTATAATTCTACTCTGTGCGTCTGCCCAACGGCTACTACGAGACACTTGCTGCACACTGCAGTAAGCTAGATCGATATTAGTGTTACTATTTCCAAACCAGTAATCAGATTAAAGCAACTTATCCAAGTATTACCACTATTTTTGTCATTTTCCTTAGTAAAAATATATATTTTTGCTTTCTTCTTGCGTCTCGGGGAGAGTATTTATGTTAAGTGAAGTCAAGAAAGACTGTCTTTAACATTTTTTATTAAAACATGTTTTTTATTGAGGAAATATTTTTAAATTTAAAATGTCAGGAGATACATTGTTGACGTTACTGTTAAAAATGCACTTCCAATAAAGTGAGTGTTGGCAAAAACGGTTGTCATTTTTATGTTGAGGCGGCAGGCGTGTTGTCGGCAGCTGCTGAATGTAACTAATAAAGTAACTAGTAATCTAATCAAATTTACAGCGTTAGTTCAGGCAAGCCATGTAGTCAAGCTCCACTATCAGCTGATTGGGAAAATTCTAACTCCGCTCCTATCAGCTGATCCGATTCCTATGCACTCAATTGGCATCTCTCAAACAAGGCGCCTTACTTAAGCATAGCTTTACTTCAATTTGCCTGCTTGGACGCTTCTGCTGCACGCTGCTTTGCAACCCACCTCCTCCCCAGCTCCTCCTTAAACTGTTTAACTTAATCAATGTCATTCTGTTGTCATCGATGCATACTCTGTTCTAAATGGGGGATTTGCTCTGCCCTCCCAGTTTAAAATGGGAGGTTGTCCCCAGAATCTGCTGCTGTTCCCTGTCTTGGCTTTTCATGGAGCTCATGAAAAGGATGGGGAATTTCGAACAGAGCCATACCGGCAAATGTAAATTTTTGCAAAATATGCAATAAAAAGTTGACTTAATGTTTGTCTGTGGTGTTTTTGACTTAAGTGGACCTGTCTGAAACTTAGTTACTTTTAAAATCAAGTAATCTGTAAAGTTACTAAGTTACTTTTTAAAGGAGTAATCAGCAATCAGTAATCAGATTACTTTTTCAAAGTAACTGTGGCAACACTGCTCGCGGTACATCAAGAAAACAAGATTTAAACAATAAGACTAACTATGTTGAGCTATATAACGATTCATTTCTGTCGATTAATGCATCCAAACAGTTGCTCACCTGTCTAATAAAACACATAATATATTAAAGCCTCTTTGGTGTTTCCATGGCTTCTACAAAATAAAACCGGACATCAAGGGTAACGCAGGTATGATGTCATTGATAGGCGACGCACAGACACAGTCCGTGTCCTGGTTAAAATTGCTTGTTTCTCTGGATTTAATTTTTTTTGGAAACATTTGAGATAGTGTAAGTACACAAGTCAACAAAATATATATAACATTATTCTAGTGGTTTTTGGATATTTTAATCCAAAAATATTACATATTGTGCCTTTAAGGGTTGGTTAAGGTATAAGGGGGGTCAATTAATCAGTGTAATTATAGATGTAATTACAGAAATTAAATACAACAGTAATTACATGAAGATCTTTTTAAATAGAGGTAGATGTACACAATAAGTGCATTCTATCAAATGATTAAGTTACATGTTAGTACATAGTAGTTAAAGGGTTAGTACACCCAAAAATGAAAATTCTGTCACTAATTATAAAGTGAGACCTATCCCTTTAAGAAATATTCAAATCAAATAGCAATATCACAGCATTTCTATATCTATGTAAATAATGGAGTACTAATACTTTATGTGTATACAGGAAAGCCAGCCTACCTCCCTAAGTACCGTGCTGCCATAACCTCTGTACAGCCCTCTGAAACCCTGCAATTAGAAATCAAAAAGGGTTGTCATCACTGAGCAAACAAAAAGACATGGCATTTTCATGACTGGTTGCTTTACAAAATGACATAATAAATCAATCAATCCACCTGTCCATCTGTGTTTAACACGACAGCTCAAGTGAACTCAAGGGCATTGTTCACTGTAAGTCAAGCTGATGATATACACGCACCTCTTCTTGTAGTGTATTCAGCAGCACCCGGTAGGTATTGAGGGAGGGATTGGCCTGTGTTCTCTGCTTTACCACTTCAGTCGGCACACGAATCAGACAGGCAATCTGTGTAAGAGGGAGTGAACACTCATCAACACGTCAGATAGTGCTGTTCACACAAACAGATAGAAATACTCTAGTTAGTCTAGTACACTGTACAATATAGATGTTTGAAAACATCTATAAGTTTATAACTGGAGAAAAAAAAATTTGAAATGTGGAATAATATACAGTATATATAGACACTGGTAAGATTTCAAAAAGCAAGCACTTCAATTTTCAAAAAATATATACATAAAACTGTAAAATAATAATAATATAAAATTTGTTTAAAATGACGTTTTAAAAAAATGCAAGACTTTGGTTAAAGCACTGCTTGAAATGTGAAATGTAACATACATACAACATATATACATATGTGTATAGGCCACACACACACACACACACACACACACACACACACACACACACACACACACACACACACACACACACACACACACACACACACACACACACACACACACACACACACACATATATATGATGTGACCCTGGACCACAAAACCAGTCATAAGTCGCACAGGTTTTTGTGGCAATAGCCAACAATACATTTTATGGGTCAAAATTATCGTATTTTTTATTTTATGCCAAAAAATCATTATGATATTCAGTAAAAACCATTTTCCACGAAGATATTTTGTAATTTTCCTACTGTAAATATCTAAAACATTTATTATTATTATTATTAGTAGTAAATAGATTAGAGATTTTCAATCCTAACAAACCATACATCAAGCTTATTTATTCAGCTTTCCAATGAAAATTAAAAAATTTACACTTATGACTGGTTTTATGGTCCAGGGTCACATATATACAGTAGTGGCCAAAAGTGGCTAAAATATTTTAAATATGAGGGAGGAACAAAACACTAAACTTGGTTAATCTGACAAAATTATTTGGCAAAAAAAGCAAACTACAACTATATTTTAATTTAACCATGCAAATAAAATGCATAAAAAGCATTCATTGATTACTGCATGTGTTCATAATTTATTTGTGTATATATATATATATATATATATATATATATAATGTAATTTTATATATATACATATGAGAGAGAGAGAGAGAGAGAGAGAGAGAGAGAGAGAGAGAGAGAGAGAGAGAGAGAGAGAGAGAGAGAGAGAGAGAGAGAGTTTGAATTTATTTTAAAATCGGATATGAATATAATTTCAGAAAATGTAACAACTAATTGTCAGACAAATGAGGCTACTGCATAGTTTGTACTTATTAGAATACAACACAACATTAGACCATTAACATAGTTACACAAAAAATTGACATAAACACACACACGCACACGCACAACAGCTGAATTCCAGCAAACACAACTTTGTCGATAGCTGAAGTGCGGCATTATTCAAGCTCATTCTTCGAGGCCGCATCCCCCTCTTAACTACACTCGTGGTGCATTACTTCTGATCCTCTCCATGCTGAGGGTGGAAATACCAGGGCGAACCGAGGATGGAAAGCAATCTTCACAACCACAGGGAATTTTACCGGGCCCACACCAGGCTCACACTGGATCTGTGGTGCTAGAAGTAATCTCTTTTGAATGAATAACAGAGCGGGCATGGGGTGCTTCTATGAGAGAGGTTAGGTCCACTGTGAGCCCAGCTGACAGCCTACAAGCACGGTGTGTGTGTGAACAAGCTATGGTAGTTTGCGCTCTAGATGAGTCTGGCAGGCGGCAGAGCATCTTCTTGCACACTGAAGTTGCCGAATGAATGGGCACTTGGCTTACAGAACAGCATGCAAGACTTTGCGGTATGGCATGGCACAAATGTGCAAGATCCAGCTGAGGGAATCTGTAACTGTTATCTCTATTGAGAAAAATAAAATCAGTGGGGAGGGTTCGAATTTTTAAAAAGCCAAAAGCGTGTGCCAAGAGTGCCATCCAGCGGTGAAACCTGGGATCTGCGACCATTGCTCTTACTGAAACTGACAGGGCCCATTTTACTAAACTCATTACATTCTCTTTTTGCTGGGTTAACATTTACGAAACACTAAACATCATGTCCCCTCGTATAATTCTCAAAAGGATCAAAATTACAGCACTAAATAGAGAGGGAAGTGGATATGACAAGTAATTCTTGCAGTAATTGAATTGGTGGGCGTGCGTGCGCGCCGCAGCAATTTTGTATCATCTCGCAGGGGAGTTGATGGAGGACTGGCGAGAGATTATATCAGATCAATTACCGACATTGTGTCTTTCTGGGTAATTTACAGAGAGCAGTGAGGAGGAAAACTAAGCTGAAGAATAAGTGGGTTTACAGTTTCGTGGTGTTTATGGACGTACCTTTACGTGACCAGTCAGGCGATTATCGAGACACTGTTTTGTACTAATTAACCGTTCGGTTACCTTGTTAGAAAGAGTTATGGTTATAGGCTACTCATTATTGTGAGAAACATTTTGGTCTTCGTGTTTTTGCATTCCCATCACCATTTATCTTTATTTGCGAAATAGCGAGTCATTTGGAGGGGGTGGCATTAATTAGGCTAGACGCTGCCTCTGTTCCAAGCGCGCCGCTTGCTTCCCGTTCCTCTGCGCTGCTGAGGCGGAAAAACAAAGCCCTCTGAGGACGAAACTCCCAATTCCAGGGCAACAAGACAACCAGAGGCCAGCACTCCGCCACGACAGGAAGGTCGGTGAAGCAGGGGCAATTAAAGCAAAGCACATAGCTTATTTTAGCGCTGGGTGCATCTGTTCAGGGCCGTTTGTCTTGTCCTCACGCTATTCTTTACAACACACACACATCAGGGACGAATGAATTCTTCATACGTCACACTGACTATTTGCCTTGACACTTTAAACCGACTGAAAAACATTTAGTTTCAGTTTTATTATTTGCACAAAAAAAGTTTCATAGAAATCACTATAAAACATGCATTATGTACTATAATAGGCCTCCCTAACACCATATAATCAGTTGTTTACATAAATGTAACAATTATGATTCTAATAGTAGCTTATGCATTGTAAAAAAAATAAAAATAATAATAATTTATTTGAATTAACAATTTTAACTATATTTAAAATTATATTACATTTTAATAATACATTATGATACTTATTGATTCAGGGTCATGCCATTAAATTAACTTTAGAATGCATGATATTATAGGCATTAATTATTCATTCTAATAATTGTATAATGATACAGCTTCAAGTAAAGTGTTTCCAGAAGTGTCATACACTGTCGTTTAAAAGTTTGGGGTCAGTACGTTTCTTTCTTTCTTTCTTTCTTTCTTTCTTTCTTTCTTTCTTTCTTTCTTTCTTTCTTTCTTTCTTTCTTTCTTTCTTTCTTTCTTTCTTAATATTTATATTAAGGATGCTTTGAATTGATCAAAAATGACAGTTAAGACATTTATGTTACAAAAAATTTCCATTTCAAATAATTACTCTTCTTTTGAACTTTATATCCTGAAAACAAACACACAGCACACACACACACACACACACACACACACACACACACACACACACACACACACACACACACACACACACACACACACACACACACACACACACACACACACACACACACACACACACACACACACACACACACACACACACACACACACACACACACACACACACACACACACACACACACACAGTGGCCAAAAAAAGAAAGGAAAAAAAACTGCATCACGGTTTCCACAAAAATATTAAGCATCACAACTATTTTCAACATTGGTAATGAAGGATCATGTGACACTGAAGACTGAAGCAATGATGCTTAAAATTCAGTTTTGCCATCTCAAGAATAAATTACATTTTAAAATAAATTATATTAAAATAAAAAAGAGACATTTTCATATATAATAATATTTCATATAATTACTGATTTACTGCAATTTTGATTAAATAAATGCAGACTTTGTTAGCATAAGAGACTTCAAAAACATTAAAAAAAAAAAAATCTTACTGACCCCAAACTTGGCAGTGTGTATGTACATTTAAACAGTAATTCTAAACATTTTTGCCATTTTACCCACAAACCTGAAGCCACTTTTTAAATCCCAACAAAACACATTCCCATTAGCATAAAATAAACCAAGGTCACTCTCACAGCTGTGGCTCCAGACATCAATAGACACAGCTGGAACATTCCAAACAGTCCGTGAACTCGGAACACACGCCTCCCAGCAGTGTTTCAGGAAGTTGGAATTACAACAGGCATCTGGAACAATCTTCCACAGATCATCCTACAGGTGCCTTAAAAACAACAACAGCGTCCCCTCGGGTCCTTCTGGAGCGATGCCTCCCAAAATCTATCTGCACAGACAATATCTGCCTGACACATCCCCCATCTCTTCCTTTAATATACCAATGCATGTGCACAGATAACATTGTTAACCCAACACTTCAATTTTGGATTGCCTATTTTTTATATATTTCAAAGACCTGCCAGGTGAGAAGAAGAGGGTTTGGGAAAAGGTTAAAAATGAGCCACAGTACAATGCTATGGCTTGATTTGTACAATAAATCACAGGCAACCGTATTCTCGTGGGCAATGCATGGATTATTTGCTGTGCCAAACTTAGCGGGGTGCCAGTCGCCCTCCTCTAGTCATGATACATGCTGTTTTCACCCCGCAGCCATAGGGAGAGACAAGGTTTATAAATGTAGGAAAAGTGCTCCTTCAGCTTGACAAATGAGCTTTCGGAAAGTGTGTTGGGCAAATGGGAATGAAGATAAATCTGATATAATGGCTAGATAACAGCCTTCTCTGGCCCTGACAGACACCATCACCTATTGCATTCTTTATAGCACATACACAGACTGAGAAAGAAGAGACAGAAATTACTGCTGCTAT
The DNA here is from genome assembly GCF_949357685.1 of Gobio gobio. Lineage (NCBI taxonomy): Eukaryota > Metazoa > Chordata > Actinopteri > Cypriniformes > Gobionidae > Gobio > Gobio gobio. The sequence continues at coordinate 27,529,053 of NC_137112.1, read as the reverse complement.
TATAACACAAATAATATAGAAACCTTTCATATGACGGTATGAAGAGAGAAGCTGGACTTAGGGCCCTATTTGAACAATCTAAGCACATGGTCTAAAGCGCACGGTGCAAGTGCAATTAGGGCGTGTCCGAATCCACTTTTGCTAGTTTAACGGTGGGAAAATGGTTGGCGCATCCGACGTATGGTTTAAATGGTTGTCTCTATTCTCTCTAAATGAGTCATGGATGTTTTTTGGCCATAACGTGCCATAAACCATTTAGAGTCTCATCTCCCATTCCCTTTAAAGGTGTCCTGTACTGGCTTTTTTTTTTTTATACTGTTGTCTGAAGTCTACCTGTGACGTTCGCATGGTTTTTACATTCAAAAACATCATAATGAATAAGTAATAGGCTATTTTCTACCCTGGTTTTGAGCCTCTCTTCTCAAGACACGGTTTTTATGGGCATTGAAGACTTGGAATTAAACGCCCACTGCTATGATTTGATAAGCTTTGCATATTATAATGAGCTTCGGCTCCCCCGTGAGTTTTGAAAGCGTGTGGGAAAACGGCAAACGGAATGATTCGTCCCTCAGGGCTCACAAAATGTCTTTATCAAACAAACCCAATGATTTATCTCTCATCCACCCGCAATTAATATGAATGTTATTTTATATTACTTGGCCCGCCTGATTGGTGGATATACGCGCGCGCCAAGTACGTTGCAGACAGCATGATCAAAACTTCCACGATTGTATTTTTCCTTCAAATAGTCAAGAGAGTGAACAACGCACATCAAGAAAGGAATGTTATTTCACTATTTAAGATGATACATATTTGTAGCCCGTCTGGAAAACACATAGCCCCGGGACGTTGGGCTTTGCGAGCCCTGTGACAGTGGTAAGTTATGTTTAGTTAGACATGTACACAATGTAACATTGTATTTGATCTGTAACAAGGCAATACTATCTGGATATTCATTCAAAATAAAGTTCAACCACTAATTTCCAATATTAGAATTCGAAGGAAGCTTATGCAGTGACTGTGTTCTTCAGCGCAATATCTTGCTATCTTCAGCATGTTTATTGCTCGGTAGCGCGATCCGTTTAGCTCCACAAGTCGGTGGGCGGGGCTACAGAATCAGGCGTACATATTTATCTGTTGAGGCGGCGTTTTAGCATACGATGATTTCAAGGGTCGACATATTCTGAGATTGAGCGTTTACTGGGCCTGGTGTCAATGAAAGCTTTTCTTTGACTAATAGGGAAGTTTTCAGCTCCGAAACTTGTGATTAACTTTTATATATCAAAGGCTTAAGGGAAAGTTGATTTCTCAGTTGATCACCCCTTTAAAAGACAGTTGCGCTTGCACCATGGCGGATTCGATACTTACATGACGGAATTTGTGAGCAGAAAGACTGAGCGCTTCTCCAAAGAGGAATCCTTTTATTTTTCATATTTAAAAATGTTTGTGAGCTGCTACGCGTCCCTGTGTGTAATAAACAGAGTGTATGTGCGTTGTGCACCCGCCTATAGGCGCATATTACTAACGCGCCCTTTAAATAACACAAAAAAATAAATACTGCGCTTTTGACTTTAGACCAGGTTTCAGTTGGTCAATGGTGCAGTTGTTTTATGTTGCCTCAAAATAGCAACACGCCAACAATGCGCCTGAACACACCTCGTTTTCAGACCAGCACGCCCATGGTTGCACAAATGGCCGCCAATGCATTTGCTATTTAAACAACGTGGTGCAGGATGTGAAAATGATAACTGCGTCAAGTCACTCCTGGCGTATGATAGGGCCCATTAAGTGTTAGTTAACCCAAAAATTTAATTTCTGTCATTATTGCTACAGTGGTTCAACCTAAATTTTATGAACCAACAAGAACATTTCTTCTCTTCCGTCTCAGTCTCCGATGCTGCTCACGTGATGCAGGAAGTAGAACCTGGAAGCGATGCACTGTGTTTACACCGTGAACAGCATTGGAGACTAACACTGAAAAGAAGAAATTGTTGTTCTTCTTCTTCTTTGGTGTTTTATGGCAGTTGGCATCCATAATGTTGCATTACTGCCAGAAGGAAATGTTAAATCAATTTTTGCGCACAAAAAGTATTCTTGTCATTTCATAAAACTAAGGTTGAACCACTGGAGTTACACAGACTATTTTAACAATGTCTTTACTATCTTTCTGGGCCTTGATGGTGGCGAGTAGGGTAGGTTGCAGTCTATGTGGGGTCAGAGAGCTCTCTGATTTCATCAAAAATTTCTTAATTTGTGTTCCGAAGATGAATGAAGGTCTTACAGGTTTGGAACAACATGAGGGTGAGTAATTATGAGGGTAAGAAATTTCATTTTTGGGTGAACTAACCCTTTAAGAGAGACTGGTATAGGTAAATAAAGTGAGGATAACATTTCCAGACAATTTAAATCTCGCTGGTTGCAGATCCGATGCTACAAAGGCAAAGTCTGAATCCCTGAGCTTAAAGTCCTGGATCCACATTGCGTTTGATTAGTGAGCTAGCGCTAACCTTATAGGGTCAACCGGATAACTATGACAGTACAGCAGCAGCGAAGAATCTTTTTTTCTGCCTGGGAAAGTAATGGGGAACAGTACAAAGTAATAGGAAATACTCAAAGCAATTATTGCACAAACAAGAAACTAAATGGTTTGATGCAAAACTGGGCCAGAAAACTCTAAATTGAACAAATTATAAACTAATGAGTCATTAATCATATCCAGTCGGGAAACCTATTAGCGAGAACTTGTATAATGGCAGATGTTATGTAAGAAAGATGACTTTGTCTTCTGCTCCAGACGGCCGGAGGGGAAGACTTTCATGGCTAAGCTGTGGGATTACGGGCTTTGAACGGGGCTATGTGTACCCACAACACACTGGGATTCAGCTGGGGCTCTGCTGTTAAAAATCCCCTTTTGAAGTGTGCAAATCCTGCTGCACCAGGCAAAGGGTTATCAACAGACCTGACTTCAACTTCACCTCATATTCAAATAACTTGGGTATTGGTGAAGGCTGAACTTTTTTTTTTACTTGATTTATTTTTTGAGTCATGTTTAAATGGTCGTAATTAGCACGTAATGATATTTGCTCCAATTTTCCAAGCAAAAAGACACTTTTCCCCCAGAGTGTCTTCTTCTGTATAGATAGTAGAAAACCAGCCAGTTAATTTAATGGGTAATAAACTGAAATGATCAACCTAATTACAATAGTTATAGTTATATAATGTCACTTGAAATTGCGTATTGAGATGAATAGGATGGTAATGTATTAGCAGGTCCATAGAATTTCTTCTGCTCTAATGATGTTGAGGAAAGTTTGCTTCTGAATTCTGCTAAATAGATTTAAATATGGCCGAATATATTAAACATCATGCGATTTCAATATATTCATCTGATTCCAAAGAAGAAAAAAGCATATCCTCTGACAAAAAATATATATATATAAAAAATAAAAAAAAATTATAATTATATATATATAAAAATAACAAATAAACTTGTTCCTTCTATTTCATGCTTTTGCTCACAGTGGTATATTTTACTGATCCAATGTATGTACAATACAGTTTAAAAGTGTGGGTAAAATGTGTGATGTTTTTGAAAGAAGTCTTTTATGCTCTCCAAGGTAACATTTATTTGATCAAAAAACAGTAATATTGTAGAATATTATTACAAAACTGTAATATTTATTTAAAATAACTGTTTTCTATTTTAATATATTTTACAATGTAATTTATATTATTAACCTGTGATGTTAAAGCTGAATTTTCAGCATCATTACTCCAGTCTTCAGTGTCACATGATCCTTCAGAAATCCTTCTAATATGCTGATTTGCTCAAGAAACATTTCTTATTATTATTATCAATGTTGTGAATAGAATGATGAATAGAAAGTGCAAAAAACTGCATTTATTTGAAATTAAAAATATTTCTAACATTGTAAATATCTTTACGGTCACTTTTGGCTTTAATAATTCTTCTAACTCCACTTTTTAATAATAGTGTTAATTTCTTTTGAGAAAAATGAAAAATAATAATAATTACCAACCCCAAACTGTTAAACGATAGTCTACGCTCTCATTTCATGCCAGTCATTGTACACGTTCAACTTTTTTTTATTTATTAAAAACTGCCCAAAAATCCCTCATATTAGTCTCATGTTCTTTTAAGTGATGAAAGCAATCCATACAGCAGATCCGTACAGAAATGGATGGCCATGCATGTCCTAACCAGCACAGGGAGAGATATGGATGGCTATGAGGCAGGATAACCAATAGAGACAGAGCGGTACGTGTCAAAATCGGAAAACCACGCCCACTGGGAAGGAAAACAATCCAATGCTCTCCATTGACTTTGTATTGCGTGAAGCGGCCTCCTTGTAATTTCTGACTTACAACAAACCACAGAACAATGTCTAAAAGCTGCTATGTGACAAGGTGTACAGCGAACAAGCTAAAAAACTCGGAACCAAAAACCCAGAATTTTTTTAATAAGCTGTCGACCCAAAAAACGAGCATTTAAGGACACAAAAGTGGATACAGGCAATTGAGACAGAGCGTGATGATATTACACTGAGAACTACGCCCACTGGAGAGGAACATTACCAGCGACAGGAAATATAATATATAAAACTGACATTTAGATATTTTACTTAACAGTGACAAAATGTTTACTGCTCACAGAGGGATACTGAGGCGTACGGAGTGTCAGGGTCCCAAAATGTACCCATTCTTCCTGATGAAGCTTCACGTCTTATTGCCTGTATCCACTTTTTTCTTCTCAAAGGCTGGCTTTTACAGTTGGGTAGCTTATAAAAACGTATTTTTTTTTTTAGCTTGTTTGCTGTACACCTTGTCACATAGCAGCTGTTAGACATTGTTTTTTTGTTTATAATTTTTTTTGTTATAAGTCAGATATGACAAGGAGGCCCCTTCACGCAATTCAAAGTCAATGGAGAGGCAGGAGAGTGTTGGATTGCAAAAGTCGTGGTTTATAGTGAATATGTGTTCCCCATACTAAAGTGTTACCAAACTTTTGAATGGTAGTGTATGTATTAGATTGCATTACATTTAAGGTGGAGTATGCACTAAGGAAAGATTAAATGGCAAACTTTTTGCTTAATGTGTTCTGAACTGCATAGTTCTGAGTTTACAGAATTACACTAACAGAGGAAATGATGGTGCTCCTTGCAGCTTCAACACTTAAATCTCCCTTGACAAAACTGCAAGACGTGTCTCTATGAAGAAAGTTATGTCAATAGACAACAACAACAAGATCCTATTTGGCCAGCTGGTAGGAAAATAAAGGGTAGTCTGTGGCCCAGCTCTAACCCAGAGCAAAAAACACATTCTAAGCCTTCGTAATATTTGTCTCTGAAATAGACATCCAGTTCATTTGGACTGCAATGGGTAAATTATGATAAATACAAGGGCCAAACAACAACAAAAAAGAAGAAGAATAACAGGAAACCTACGATTTCTCCTAGTGAAGCAGCCAGCATGTGAGTGATAGGGGTCAAGCTTGTAGCAGTGTAGCCAGCGAACAACGACTTGGTGCCTTCATAGGTGACAAAGAATGCTGCGGCTGGAACCAAGAAGAAACACTTTGTTTGAGGCAAACTATTTAAAGGCGGCATAAAACAGAAATTGCATCCTTCACTATTGTGATGTACACCAATGAGCCTGAGCCTAAACATTATGACCTAATACCTAATACGTAGTGTTGCCAAAAAAAAGTGCAAACCCGCCGAGGCATGGACTATTTTTTTTATAATTTTTTTATTGAACAAAGCACACAACATAACAACATGGCATAGTAGCTTATACAAAAGAAGGAACCAAAGACACATACACACCAAGGTGAAAAATATGTACTATTAAATGCATTAAAAATGTACTTGAATATGTTTTTAGTACAATACAAATATACTATAATGCATTTTTAATACATTTAATAGTATGTCTTTTTTTTTAGTATGTCACGTCATTCACCGTCACGAGAGGTGAGAGGAGGGACCACTGGCAAATACGGGACCAGGCAAACCAAAAATTGAATTGACAGTGCCCATGCCAACAAAGATTGCCACTCGTACCCACTGACAGTAACGAAAACAGCCGCTAGACAATATAAAGTAAATAAATTATAAAATTACTATAATGGATGTGAAATTTGTTTTTATAAGGGAGGGGAGAGGGGAGCAAGGATAAATTGTTCCTTAATATTATATGTGACCCTGGACCAAAAAACCAGTCAAGTCGCACAGGTTTTTGTGGCAATTGCCAACAATACATTGTATGGGTCAAAATTACAGATTTTTCTTTTGTGCCAAAAATCATTAGGATATTAAGTAAAGATCATGTTCCATGAAAATATTTTGTAAATTTTCTACTGTAAATATATCAAATATGTATTATTATTAGTAATATGTGTTGCAAAGGACTTTATTTGGACACTTTAAAGGTGATTTTCTCAATATTTAGACTTTTTTGTAGCCTGGATGCCAGCCGAATTTAGCCCCGCCCACAAAATTTTTTGCTCGGGCAATTCGGTCTGGACTCGCTCCATAGAGGAGTAATTATGCCCGAGCAGAAACTGTTCGGACCAATGAAATTGTCAGGGCGGGCTTTAGACGATGATGGACAGATGATCAACAGTAACGTAATCATCCACGTCATCGAAGGCTCTTGGGTTGAATTTGCTCTTATCCTAAACGGAGAACTTGTTCGTATATGCATTCACCTTCACTATTTCTCTCAGAAACGATGATCGTGTTGGTTAGTACTCTGTGTATCCTTAAATTATTTTATTACTGGCAAAGATCGTTTACACTCATCTTTTTCTTGTAACGTTACTTAATCCAGCGTGCGTGCAGACAGGGTTGCCAAGTGTTTTTGCAATGTCGCGCACAATTGCTATTCAAAATTATAGCCCAAAACAATAACTTTCCGGGGGGTTCTCCGGAAAAAATGGCGTTTGGTTGACAAAATATGTTATTTTGGCAAGGTTGCCTGCTAAAATTCGCATTCCTGGGTTTATATAATCACATAATTGGGGTCGCTTCAACCCGCGGACATGGAGAAAAACACGGACTTGGCAACACAGTGCAGTTGAGTTCTGTTGACATTTGACAACTAACGTTACGCGTCGCTCCGTTGCTCTGATTGGTTGTGGGTCTATCCAATTGAGGTCTTTCCTGGCTCGGTTGAAACACGCCCCATAATCAAAGCTCAATAGAGCGGTACCAGACTCATATTCTGACTAGAATTGAGTATGGCCACGCCAGGCTAACTTTTTTGCACCCTATGATTCCAGATTTTTAAATATTGTCCTTTCCTAACAAACCATACATCAATGGAAAGTGTATTTATTCAGCTTTCAGCTACTACTCATAATAATATTAATATGAAAACTATATATAAAAAGATGAAACAAAGTATCATATATAGTAGACCAATATAATATATAAATGACATAAATCTATAAACAATCTATAAATAATAATGTAGAATAATTGGTCTCTTAAGAAATGTAGCCATTGTGCAAGTGATTTTTCCAATTGAGTAATATTGTTTTCTTGGCGATAACCGGAGACATGAGCAGAGGTGTTGGGTGTTCAAGAGAAGAGCTCATTTGACATGTATCACCCAAAAGGGATGATAATGGATTTTGATTGCCAAAAAGTCTGCTAGCTTATTAGTGACATCTGTCCAGAACTAATGAACACGTGGGCATAACCAGAGTGTGTTAAAGTAAGAATCCGGTGTATTGAGATTACAGTCAGTACATCTGTCAGAAGTTACTAACTTTTTTGTGCTCTGTGATGTGTGTTCTATTTATAATAAATGAACTGGATACTTGTGTTTGTACTTTAGATAAAAGTATTTCTGCAGACTGTTTTCTAGAATTAACATCCTCTGTGTTGATATTGAGATTTTGACTCCATTGTTTAACTGGTGCTGCTGTAAAAGTATTAGGCGATATTAGAGTGTATAGCTTAGTAAGCATCTTTACTGAATTACTAATTATGTTGATAAGTGTTGCAATATTTGTTTTTTGCAGTATGTATGTAATATTTAATGTGAATGGTGTGTCCTGTATGTAAGCGTCATGTGGCTTCATATTCAATGGTAAGATTGTTGGTTTGTGGTGTAGTCTTATATGGTAGAATATTCGTTGATTACACGTTAATTATTTCTGAAAGTGATGTTTTGGGATTTTCTCGGAATATGAAATATGAGGCATGGACTCTATAAGACCCCTGAAGGTGTTGAAGCGACAAATGACCATCTTGTCACTTAGAAGTTTTGTAGGGTTATCTGACACATGAAATCCAAAACAAGACGCTTCCGGTCCAGTATTGCATTTATCCACTTATATTTGTCGCATTTCCGATGCTCAAACACATCGTAATCCTCCCTTTTGCATATCCACTCTTGACACGGTCAAAATGTGTTTTGCTTCCCTCATTACACCCTGACTTCACTTACTCTCTGGCTACCTACGTATCTACCAATTAAACCCACACTCCACCCGGTGTCTAACAGTGGAACTACAACAGACATTTAAATAGAGCATAATGGCTCTTACAGATGTGCTGTGGTATGTGGCAGCAAGACGTTAGCAGCAGATCCTTGAAGTCCTGTAGGTTGTGAGGTGGAGCCACCGTAGATCGACGTGTTGGTTCAGCACATCCCACAGAGGCTCGGTTGGATTGTGATCTGGGGAATTTTGGAGGCCAGGGCAACACCTTGAACTCTTCATCATGTTACTCAAACCATTCCTGAACAATGTGTGCAGTGTGAGAGCATTACCCTGCTGAAAGAGGCCACCAGGGAACACCAGTGTCAAGAAGGGGTGTATCTGGCCTGCAACGATGTTTAGGTAGGTAGCACGTGTCAAATTTGTCCACATGAATGGCTGGACCGAGGGTTTCCCAACAGAACATTGCCCAGAGCATCACACTCCCGCAGTGTCCTGGTGCCATCCCTTCCCCAGGTAAATGGCCCACGTCCACGTGATGTAAAAGAAAATGGGACTTATCAGAGAAGGCAAGCTTCTTCCACTGCTCCAAGGTTTAGTTCTCACACTCACGTGTAGGCACTTTCGGCGGTGGACAGGCATCATCATAGGCACTATGATTGGTCTTCAGCTACGCAGCCCCATACACAGCAGAGTGTGATGCACTGTGTGTTGTCACACATTTCTCCCATAACTCTCATTAAAATTTTGCACGCCATAGTAGACCTTCTGTTGGCTCGGACCAGACGAGAATGCGGTTAAGAGTACTGAAAATGCGCAGGTGTCAGTTTGGTTATAGAACTGGGTTGTCAAGTTTGTAAAAAAACAAAACGCTGTATGAAAGCAACCGTATTAAGCAACGCTGCCATACTAGCCATTAATATCTGCTCTAGTTTTTTTGTGTGAAAAAACATGACAGGGGACTAGGGATGAGCATAAACTGCGTAATTGATGTAATTGTTTACATTGATGCGACATTCCAGCCCTAATTTGCTTACCATCTAATGCAGGAGTTTTCAAACTGGGGTCCGGGGACCCCCAGGGGTCCTCCAGAAGGTTCTAAGGGGTCCCCAGAAAATTTCAGAGAATAAAAAGACAAAGCAAAAATGGATAAAGTCTACTGAATATTCTAACTGTTTCATTTCTAAATGTTTCTCTCCTTTCTTGCAGTATACATTACAGAATTGTACATGTTTGCTTTGCATGTTTAGTTTGTTTTTCTCACTATAGTCCCCTTTATCTCGCTCACTGGGGTTGTGAGGCGGTATTCTTATCGCAGTATGAAAGCTGCTTACATACATTTGTTGTGAAAGTTGCTTATACAAAATTTTTTTAATTGAAATGTTTTTTTCTTCAGGTTTATACATCCACCATTAAGCCAATTTAAGTTGGGAAGCAATATGTTGTATTTATAAAGTTACCCTTACTATTTATCTAACAATTTAAATGTTTTTTTGTACATAAAAATAGATGGCTTTTAGGAAGGGGGTCCCTCATAAAGGTTCATCATATTTGGGGGTCCTTGGCATCATAAAGTTTGAAAACCCCTGATCTAATCTACCCAGACCATAATATATGGCCTTGTTAGGAGATGATCAACAATATTCGTGTCACCTATGACGTGGTCATAATGTTTTGACTCATCAGTGTATATCGGAGTGAAACGGTTTCTTGAACAAGAAAAAAAAATGTAGGACTCGATTTTGTCCATGGGGAATTGATTGGATTATTGTTGTTTGCTATTGCTGTGATGTCATATGAGTGACAGGTTGTCCCGCCCTCGCGCCTCAAAACACAACATCAGAGAAAAGAAGGGATGGCAGTGCAAGTGGGAGGTGAAGTTCCTTTGATTAAAGATTACGAGAGCATATGAATTTAATAAAAAATAATGATGTGTGCACAGATAAACTATTCATAATAAAAACAGCAATACTCCATAAAAAAATAAGATTTGTCCATTTTGATTTCATGGCAACTTTAAACTGCTTACACTTTCTAACATGTATGCATGTAGGCCCATTTAATTTTCAGGCGTATCCTGAGAGCTACAGATCCTAGTTTTTCTGGTTTAAATATGCTATTTATCATAATCGAAAGTCCAGAGTGTTTGCATTTATATTACTCTTCTGAAGAGTTTAAATTGAACTTTTAAACTGCAGCCATTTTTCATGTTCATTATTATAAGATATATAAACTTACCATTGGGAAAGGAGCCTATTGCAGCAGACGGGACCCCTGCATAGATCCCACGGAAACCTCCCGCCTTGTAGAAACCCTGCGGGCTCTGCAACCTTGTCTTTATGGTGTCCAGAGGGAAGAGAGTGAGATCTACACACATTCCTGAGCAACCGCCAGCCTAAGGGAGGGAGAACAGGGATAGCATTGAAATACATCATTATCCAATGTATCATTAGAGTATAATAATGCTGAAATGCAATTAGTCACTGTAGTACTATATCTTACCAGATAATAATGCAAATATGCTCATATGCAATAAAAGGCGGATGACTTAAAGCTTTAAGGAGAAGAAGTGTCAAGTTTGTGCTTGATATAGTTACTAAAACATAAATCATAGATCAGAACACTTTTCACCTAATTAATTATTCATCTTTAGTAACCACATTTTACATCCACTGTGCATTTTTTAACATTTCTGACTAACATTATTCAATTCTGCGCATATGGATCTGTAAACAAAAACAAATGTACCTTTTCCCATTCCAATGAAATATGATCACTATGATTTATTATTACTCCAAAAATAAAAGTGTTTGAAAATAAGTTTTAGTCCATGTCCTGTTTCTTTCAAGGCCAAGCTGAAGCTGTCAGTTACATGATGATTTGTTAACTGTATTATTATTATTATTATGAAGCATGATAGTCAAACTAATTCATTCATGATTAGGCTGTAGAAGCAAGAGTAAAGAAGAGTGTCTTATTTACCTAAAAACATTCTTTAAATCTCTAAAACAGTTAAGAAAAATAAAAGCTACTGTAAGAAAACATAAATACCGGATAGGCAAGGTTTATTTACTGATTTATTAACTTACAAAAAAAAATCACTTTTTAAAAGGACTAGCCTGAGATTAATGAAAGAAGAAAGCCTCTAAAAAGTTTACACTGACACACCCGCGTAAATACACTGTTACTAACGCTGTACACTGAATTTATTTCACATGCAGAGTTAATGTCATGAGGAATTATGCTTCTGCTTTTAGCACGTGTAATAGACATAAAATGTGCATTACCACAAGGGAGGCTGTGAACTCTCGTCTGTCCATACTGCATGCGAGGACTTCAGCATTTAGCAATGACTTTGTGAAATGGTTAATCTTTGTCAACAACTACTACTACACGTTCACCAAGGGCGCCGCCATGTTTAAGGCGGGCGTTTTAAATGACGTCACGTGACGACGACGACAACAACATCGCTCTTCATTTTCAGCAGGAAAGGAATTTCAATATATAATCTACATTCTGTTGACATAGATATATATATTAGTGCTATTAAATAAATTGATCACGATTAATCGCATCCAAAATAAAAGTTTGTGTTTACATAATGTATTTGTTCTGTATTTGTATTTATAAAAAGACACACTCATTCATGTTTATATTTAAGAAATATTTGCATGTATATACTGTATATAAATTATATAATTTATATTATATATAAATATTGTGTGTATATATATATATATATATATATATATATATATATATATATATATATATATATATATATATATATATATACATGCATGTGTGTGTATGTATACATAATAATTATACACAGTACACATACATATATTATGCAAACACAAACTTTTATTTGGATGCAATCAATCGCGATTAATTGATTTGACAGCACTAATATATATATATATATATATATATATATATATATATATATATATATATATATATATATATATATATATATATATATATATATATATATATATATATATATAAAACATTTTAGCTTATCTGTGAGAAAAATTTGATCTTTTATGCCATAATTATGACTTTATACTTTAATTAAGGAGTAGGCTATTCAATTAATTTGTACACAGTATAACAATAAAAAAATTCTACAGAACATAACCGGGATAAAGTGAAAATAAAATTAGCATTTTGTGTTCGGATTGTTTCAATTTTTTTACATTTTCAGTTCAATTTGGTGTATTTTAAAAATATATATATGTAAAAACATTTTAGCTTCTAGCTGTGTACAATGAATGGAAATGCAAAATGAGTTAAATAAAGTCGAATGTTAATGTACATATATTAACATTTTAAATAATGTCTGGTTGGGGTATTACATTTACAATATTTGTTGGCCAAACAATGATTTGATATTTTTGTATGTTACCTTTAACATTACAATGGATGCCATACAATGAATGTCATAATTATGACATTAAAAATTAGACCATGATTATGACTATACTTTATTTAAGAATGTATGCTTTAATTATATGGTGGAAATGGGCTTCCATGTTTTATATTCAATAAAAAATAAAAAATAAATACAGAACGTGTCTTTTAAAAAACACCCCGATAAACAAACAGTCACTGTGGGGAAAACAGTGCGACAATCCAGGCCGCTTTTAGGGCGCGTCTTGTGGGGCTGCGCGATGACGTCACATGCGTGATGACATCGCTGGCTTTCACAGGGTTGTTTTGGAGGAAGTTAAAGCAGATCCCGAAACAGAAAAAGAAAAAGACCCGTCAGGTAACAGGGGGGGCAATAACGATTACAGCACCCGTATCGGTATCCCCGATTCCGGATTAGTTCGCTCACACACTAGCCTAAGCGATCCAGTGTTCCGCTGGCGACAGAGGCTGGAGTTATTGTTTGTTTTGCTCATAAACATCAGGCTTGTGAAAGGACACGGCAGCGATTTAGCTCACAAGGCTACACATCAGCGCCAAAACAGACTGATATTCGCTAGAACTCCTGTCTTATTAACCAGGTGAGTCGTCAAAACCAGATATATGTTTGTACATGTTAAATCCGGAGACTAATCGTGGGTTCGTCAAGAGAGATGGTTTATTTGAAATGTAAGCTAACTGACGTTAGCAACCGAGCTCATTTGTTATGCTGTTAAAGGACACTGAGATTATTCAATTACCCTCTGTACATGTTTATTCTGTGTATTCGCTTTTTTTCCGGTTAAAATCAGTCATTTACACGCTGGATGTTGATCTCTAGTCAGGCCCTTGAATGATCAGGTGTTTCTAGTTACCCTGACAGGCCTGACAGTCGCGCTGGATTCTGTCGTTTTACATTTAATTTATGTTAAAATGCCTCGTTTTACCTCAGGCCGTTGTCTTGAATTAATATAAATAAGAAGGATTTTTTTGTTTAATGTCACTAACAAAATATGAATCTACCAGAAATGGTTTTCCCAGCGCTGTCTTGCTTTCATCTGAAATCAGCTGATTGCTCAACCAACCTTCACTTTCTGCTTGTATGTTTACAACACATAAACAGGAGTATTGCGAAACAAGCCATTTTATTTTTATATTTCATTCAAGTCCCCATTGCACTATAAACCGAGCAAGTTACCTTTATTGTTCAGAAGTATCGTAAACTTATAAGACACGCCAGTATGATGATTAGGCTATGCACTTGATTGTTTGTTACGATGTGCTGTTGAAATGGATTGCATTTTGCTATTCTTATGCATGCTAAAGGAAAGTGTTCTACCATGTGATCTGACTTTACCGAGTGTCATGGGTTCCAGATTAAATATGGAGTCGTAAAACTCTTTGCACTCATGAACTGTCTCTCAGAATCGAGCGAGTTGGCTAGTAGACAGCGGCATTTGGAATTATTGCATATTACTCCTAGTATATCTGCACTACATAATGTGGCCAGTGTGCATATATTTTCATAAAAATATAATGTGTATTTAAAACCAGTGGCTTATTATATGTGGAAAAAATTGTAGTATGCAATCGGATCATGCTCTCTGCGTCTGAATATGTGCAATTCTATATAATATAGTATGCAGAAAGCACAAATTAGTAGTTATCGGTTAAATGTTGAACCAGTGCACACTTGAAGTACAACTCCCACAGAAGTCCCTTTTAAAAGGAGAGTGTATATGACATTATTCTTTCAGAAAAATACAATCTGAGTTATATTGAAAAATATCCTGGCTCTTCCATGTATTATAATGGCAGTCCAAAATTTGATGCCCAAAAAAGAGTCATGCCATATATAACTAGGATGGCTTGAGGGTGAGTAAATCATGGGGTAATTTTCATTTTTGGGTGAGCTATCCCTTTAAACCAAGGGGATTTCTGTTGGTCAATGTGCAAGTTTTCATTACCTGCTTGGGAAAATCCTTTGCCCTTACACAAAATTCCTGATCACTTGAAATTGAAATTAACGGATTTCATCCTCAAACTTGCTGTCCCATTTGTACTTGAACAATGCCAACATGACAGATATGTCCGAAATGTATTTCTACTACAGGGTAAAGGTGCGGCCACATTTACCAAATTTTCAGGGGTAAAATCTTTTACCAAAAAAATCGACCAAAGAGATTTCTCCATGCAGATTTCGCAATAGGTTGACCAACAGAACATTTCTTGGTTAGAAAGTGACTTCTGTGTGAGTTTAGCCTATTGCCAACAGACAACAGACCTTTTTTGCCCATGAAATGGACCGCACATTTTGGGTTGTGATAAATTAATATATTTTTTTATTTGTATTATTAGACTGTCAAAAATACATTTGGGTCATTCCCAGTCAACTCAAGCAGAGGTCCCCGGCAAATTTTTTTATTTTTTTAATTTATTTATTTTTTCTTTCTGGTGAAAGAAATGCATAAATGAAGACGAAAGCCAAAATATTAAATGCAATTGTTTTGACTGAGGGAAGCAAGATGCATTTCTATAGTTTCAACATTATGTATTCATCTTCAGACATTCTTCTTTAAACAAAATAAGTATCAGCTGTAAAAAAAAAAAAAAAAAGGGTTTTCAACCATTTGAAAATGGGTCAAATTCAACAATTTGAACATGGAGATCCCCATATCTATATACGGCATTAAAAATGAAGATTACAAAGGAATAGTTTATTAAGAATGAGATATCTTAAATTTTTTTTTAGAGTTACAGGCACACAAATGTTGTAAAAAAAACAACAATATTTATTGCATGTGCATTAGACACGTATGTTCTGTGCAATTGTGTTGATAGAAAAAAAATTAGATGCATTTGTTCTTCAGATATTCCTCTTTAAAAGAAAAAAGTATCAGCTGTATACAAAGTGACCCACATTTGGTATTTAACCAGTGAAAACGTGTATAATTTACCCATGAGATCCCCATTTCTCTGTAAATTAACCGTATTGGACCTTAAAAAATAAGATATCACAAGAAAAGTTTAAGAATTAGAATCTAAAATGATATTAAAGAGATCTTTAATACTTCTTGAGTTACTGGCATAACAAGAATATTTTTTTCCCATTTTTGAACTGTCATCGTTGCTGTATAATGCAACAAATATTGCTAAAGTCAGCAGATTTTACTAATAGACTTACCAATCTCTGAGTAAAAATAAAATAATGATGCTGCCATCTTTCTTCCCAACCCCCCCTCTCTCTCTCTACAAAATACTGGGTTACTCAGCAATATACATCCATGTCAACTTTTAATATTTTGGCTTTCTTCTTAATTTAGTTCAATTTGGTTGCTTCGACACGGAATGACCCATTTTTACACAAAATTGGATTAAAAGACAAGATATCCATTTAAATTCCAAGGCAGTTATGCTGAATTGAGCATGCAATGTGAAGTCGTGTGAGAACTAGCATACTACTAGTATTTTAAACATTTCTTGCTGCATAGGACAATCTTTCCTGATATATTTTTAAGTAGTTGGCAGAGCAACATTATGTGAGCTAGAATTCATTTTGGGAATCAAAGGCGTGTCTCTTGTAAAAAAAGAAAAGAAAAGCTGCACATGCCTTGGATGCTCAAATGCAGTCTGTAGGCAGCTTGTTAGTTTTGACACAGAGCTATACTGTCATGACCATAAAAAGCTTGTGATTTAATATACGATTAAGTGAGGATGTGTGGGTCGGATGTGACATTTTCATATCAACTCTGCTCCAGTCCAGGTTCATCTGCTAGCATCTGCATCTGAATTTGAGATGAGCTTTTTGAAACATCTTTTGGTATTTTCTTCTTGTAGTGATACAACATTGGATGATCCGAGGGAAGACATCAGCAATTTTACAATATCCTGGTTATTTTAGGGGTTTTCCTATCTTTCCATGTACTTCTTTTTTTTTTGTGGTGATTGCTCCTCTCCTTCATGGTTGTGTAGTATTTGCTGAAACAATGTGATGTACTACAGTGCATCTTAAGAGACCGTAAGTGTTCCAGGTTGGTGACTTTAAGTTAGGATGTCTGCGTGGAGGAGCTCTTCAGTCCACTTGTAGATCCTACTGAAGCGCGGTGAGGGGTTTTTCTTCATAAACTTTTTAGTGTTTTTTTTACTTGCTGTAGTTCAGCTCATTGTTCAAAGCTCTGCTGTATTTAGAATTTTTTATTAACTCTAACCAAAAAATTACAAGATTAATCAAGCATTAGTTTTGTTCCTGAGAGTCATTTCATGAGACTTTGCTTATTAGGAGCCTGAAGATATTATCAATGAACACAAGCTAAGCTTTCATGTAGGATCAGGAGCTCTTTGGGGGCATAATAAGAAGTAATATGTTGGCTTTTGATATTCATGCTAATTTTGGTGTGGAAAGAAGCAATTTGTAAGGTTTGAGTGACATATGTAGGAAATGTTTATTTATTTATGTTTCCATTTGTCTGGATTTGAAGTGGAAAAAATGACACCTCAGCCAGCGAAATCTGCTGTATTTTATATACTTTGCTAATACATGACATTCTTTGAAGAACCATATAAATACTATGAAAAATGAATTCCAACACAATCTTATGGCAGTTTATGTATTTTATGTTTTGGCGAATTGGTGACTCATTCATACGTTTTTGTACGATCTGCTTACATCTCAGTAGGGGTGGAATAATATATCGATAAAGCAATATATTGTTGTCCTTCTCCATGCGATACAAGAATCGATACGCTGGCGCCAAATATCGATATTTTAATTGATAAAATAAGGCACTCTAGATTTCCGTGCTCCCAGCATCGCCACTTCATGGCTCCTTGAGGTGACGCTCAACACATGAATGAGGGAAACGTGAACACAAGTTAACTAGCCTAAGAAAATTATGTTTTTAATGGGATGGCAGACTGCAGTGTGAGTAAAATAATAGATGCCCCAGCCACATTTAAGTCCAGAGTCTGGAAAACCTGCACTTCACCTTTACACAGTCATTTTGTTTTCATAGTTAGACAGAAATCGTGAGATATTGTATCATTTATATGATTGTCTAGCAATATATTTACGGGTGGACCATCATGCTTACTTTTTTTCGAATAAGATGTTTTTGTACAATTTACATTCTACAAAATCGCCACCTCGTAAGTTGTAACATAGTTACGTTTTCCCGTGAGATCAGGTTACTCATTCCCTATCATAGAATATACATCAATGTATATGACAAGTCTTGATTCACCAAGATATGCTGAAAGGTGTCTTTCAAAATCTATCCTATTATACCTTTGTGACCAACCCTACAGTCGGATGCAGTTTTTCACTACTAAATGGACTAATTACATAATTACACACATTTGATTTTATCTGCCTGATTTTAGCCCAGTTGTTGGAGAAAATGAGCAGTTAAAAGGTACTAATGGGTCTCTAAGTTTCAAATGGCCTGATTTAAAACCACTTGAACCTATCATACCATGTTAGAGGCTTTACAAAGTGTTTCATGTTAAAGCTTATTTTTAAACAGCACACTGCATCCTTCCAGTAGAGGCAGGGTTGGTGGGTGTACATTGTCTGGATATATTATTGCAAGCTGATTCTCCAGAGATATTTTTCCATCTAAATATTTGCATCCGGATTATGTCGCCAGTTCGAAATTGTATGTTTTTGTAGAAGTCTGCCGTCTGATTTAGATCAAGAAAATCAAATTAACTTTTTTTCCTTTAGTAGTTTAGTATTATCTATAGTAGTAGTAGTATATATGTATATAATATAATAGAGCTGGTTTTGATATGCTCAGCCTCTGTTATGTTTTTCATTGGCTTCATATTTTTGAGATAATGGTTGAAAAGAAGCATCCAATTTTGCTTCAGTGATGCCTAGAATCACTTTGATAATGAAAATACAGTTAAGTGCAAGATGTGCAGCGCCAATCTAAATTAGAACACTATTGTAATAGAATTATTGGGCTTTAGTGTTTGTGTTGTTACAGGAAGAGTGCATCCACAATGGGGCATTCAGAAAAGCACGGTCAAGTTCACATGTGCATTTGTGTCATTTTGTGCAAATGCAAGTTTTAATATTACGTTTATGTTGTATAGGCTGTATGATGTATCCTATTAATCTCATATAGGATGTGTTTGGTTGAGTTTATTAAGCCGCTAACAAAGCGCTTCAGTTTACCTTTGTTTATTCCCTCTTCAGTTTCAGCTCGCACGCAGTGCCTGACATACAGGCTACTATGATTGGATTATTTGAGACAGTCATATTCCTTTTTAGATGTTTCTTTTACATTGATAAAGAATGAAAACATGGATATTGTTCATAATCCAGCAGTCGTATTTTTCCAACACTAAGCGTGTTTTAAGTCAAATCGTTTCTTGACTTGGCTTCAAAAACATGCAGGGATAACATAATGACTGAGAACACTTTAGAATATAGTGAATTGCGTTAGGGGAGGGCGATATAACCTAAATTATATGTGGGCATTTTCCATCCTTTTCCAATGAGCTACTGTCATTGACAGAATACCTAATTCAAAGTTTAATCTGTTATCATAAGGTGGCAGCAGCATTCTAGTGCAAAAAAGTAAAAAAGGTAGCCTTGGTACAAGTTGGTAGTGTTTTCCCTGTAAATCTTAGGTAAAAGTATAGCATAACTCCTTAACATTTTCGTGTAACAATACCTAAAGTAATTTATGCCATGATCTGTCTGAATACTTGAGTCTGATTGGCTGGAAGGATGTGTAATAAAATAGTTGAATGCACATGTAGTTCTAAGTCAGTTGAATCACCGTTCTATATTAATGCGCTGTTTTAATTGAAGCGCACACACACGCATAGGGCTACGTCACTCGCATACAGAGAGCAAAGATGTCTGCCCGTGACTTTTAGTCATAAAATAGCTTTGCTACTGCATCACTACATTATATTTCTCAGGTTTTTCTTTTTAGGTTCTAAATCGTCATCGGAGGCTGACATGCTTGCTCTTACTCTCTGACAGGTGTTATTGTGTGCGCTACACTGTAAAACGTAATAAGTTGACTTTACTTAGAAAAAGTGAGTAAAGCAGCGTATAATTTTTTTGTCGGCAAAACTTAACAAAATTTGTACAGAAAACTTGTTAATGAAGTATACTTAACTCAAAATTATTAGTTATGTTAACTTGTTATTAGTGCTCACATTACTAGGAAAATATTAGGAAACCGATTGCCTTAAAATTCTCAAGTAAGCTGAACTTAAAAAAATAAGTGAAGACAAAAAGCAACAACTGAACTCCATTCAACACTTATTTATTACTTATCAATAGTCTACAGGTACTACACTTTAAAAACAATTAAGTAAGCATTACTTAATTGCATTAAGCTGTTCTTACTTAACCCTTGTGTTATGTTGCGGGTCAATTTGACCCGTTTTGATTGAAGTTGTCAGAAATATCAGTTAACCTATGTTTTTTTTCTTAAAATTTTGTGACTTTTTCTCATTTAGGGTCATGAACATGCATGCAAAGTTTCAACACGCTGATGTGTTTTGACATATACACACACATTTACTGTTACGTTCGTGATGTTCACGGGTCAATTTGACCCGCGTATTTTAATGTTCTAAGGCAATTGTAGAGACCCAAAATAATAACATTTCTTGGTTATATTTTGTTATTTTAGTTTTTTACTAACCTATGAAGCTAAAAAAATTAGCTTTTCCCCATTTTTTCAATACAGAAATATTTTTTGTATGCCACAAATGGTAAAAATTAGCTATAATTTCTTTTTTCAATCTATCTGAAATACTATCTAACCTACATTGTTTTTCTTGAAATTGTGTGAACTTTTCTCATTTAGGGTCATTAACATGCATGCAAAGTTTCAACATGATAATGCGTTGTGAAATGTGCATATCAAAATTGTATACACTCTTGCTGTTTGTGGGTCAATTTGACCCATATAGGATAGCTGTTCAAAAGCAACTGTACAGCCACAAAATACAAAACACTTTGTGCATCTCAGAGCTCTTCAACTATTAACAACTTCATGAAGCAGTGTTTTGAAATCGGCCATCACTGTATAAGTCGTAAAAGTAAAGTTTAAAACAAGTTATAGAAGTTTATGAACATGAAAATATATAACATATATATTTTTATATTTTATATAAAATATACATTTTAGAAAATCAAAGCTAAATATCTGAACAAATTCTGTACCAAATTTTAGGTTGATATCTCAACAACAACAAAAAAAGTTTATGTGTGCAGTACCAACGTTTTCCACTAGATGACATGTAGACTCTTGGATTTCCATATATGGTTTGAGTGATCTGAACGTTATATTTTCATACTTTTCAAAATATCTATGAAGTAGACATCCTATTGAGAAGTAGTTTGGGCAGTAATTTTAATATTTGATTTGAATTCAATCTCTAAAATGCATATAAAAAAAACATATGGAAAGAGTCAAAACGTGCGTTATAGTTTGGTACCGCATCACAAATGACGAATCTATCGCTATTTATCTCCTGCTCTGTCATCTCTTTTGAAAATCAGTCACCAAATATGAAAATTAGAGTCTGAAAGCTTTAAAATGCTATATAGTTGGTCAAGATTTCTTTAGGTTTAGACTAAGATAGTATTGTTCTAAATGTATAAAGGCAAGTGTCCTAAGGGCCAATCTTAAAAATAAAAATAAAAATGGTTAAAAGTATTTTTATAAATCGTAAATTCAGATATTTATTCTTTATAATGTGTGAAAAGTATTGATATTCAAAGTTAATTGTTTGTACCTGATTGTATGTGTTTTTTCATAGTGTTATTTTTGGGGAATTGTATTGAATCCAATTAGGGTCAATTTGACCCGGACCATAAGGGGTGTAACCAGAAATCGAACAGTGCACGAGGGTTAAACCGTTTAAGTTTTGTCAACTTAATTCTATCTCGGATCTGAGGAAGTGTACTCCCAGAGTGCATTGTGGCATGAATAAATTAATTGCTTCGTTTTACTATTTTTAGCTTTATTTTACTATTTGTCTTTTGTCAGTATAACCCGAATAATGACAGCAAGTAAAATAGTAAAGGTCGTATTAATAATAAAAATAAAAATAAATAAAAAAATAAAAAATCCTTGTTACCATTGTTGTGTTTTGCATGCTGAATGTTGAAGTCTGTGTGTGACACACTCAAGCATGGTCAAATGATATTGTGACAAATATAGAGGGATTATATCAACTCAATTAAAAGGTTATGCCATAAATATTAGCAAAAATAATGTTAAAAGATCATTATTTGACATTAAATATAGTTATGTTGTATATCATTAATGGACAAATATTTTATATATATATATATATTATATTACTTCCCTTCTTTTGAAATCATACAACTATGATTTCTTGTTGCATTGCTGCATTAATAGGAAGTTAATTACTATAATATGAATGAAGTTCCAAGTGTCCAACCAAAGGGAACACTAATCACAATTATGGTGAGAGGAAGTGGAGGAAATGAGTGATAAGTCTATACAAAATTGCACCACCTCAAAAACACTTTGCCCGTCCGCCTGTTTGTTTTTTTTGCTTTGGCAAAATGGTACTCAAACCAGTCAAGTAATGTTTACTTGAGTTTTCTAAGTAACGAAGGCATAGCATGCAAATAGTTTACTTAATTGTTTTAAGTAAGTTCTACAAATTATTGGACATTAAGGAAAGTTTACTAAAAAAAACTGTTGGATTTACAGTAAATGCGGCATACGTCATTGCGTCGCTATATCATTATATATTGCGAGATGATATTTTTTTTATCATGTAAAAATGTATACTGGTGTTAGGGCTGGGCTGATAAACGATATCATATCGAATTGCGATTAAAATTGATGACAATAACGATAAGCTCTGGACATTTTTACTCGATATAGATTACTCTAACACCCAATCACACAGCAGAAATAAATGCAACAACAGCCAGTCAGCGTGCAGCTTTTAACTTGCACGTCAAAGTACACGCTCTACTGGCAAAGAAAACTAACACGAGAAGGAAAAAATTTGTGGAAGCAGCGACGAACGTTAAATTGAAACTAACCTTGAGTTATCATCCAAAGACGACGAATTTGTTGATGAAAGGTAGCACGAATTGTTACTCATTTGAACCGCGTCACACAGATCATTGATCCGCTCGGGTCAAAGTCCAAATGGATCGGTCTCGCTCACGCGACCACTAAACAGCAATGTTAGATCCAGTGAGAAGCGCGCGCATTCAACAAAAAACACAAGTGTCCCGGTGATTTAAACTAGTTTAAAGCCAGATTAAACGGCATTGACAAACAGGAGAAACGATACAGTCAGAAAGATTTTCGATCTACAAATCTCCATCATTTACCATGGATTTTACTACTACTACCATGGATAACACTAAAAAAAGAGATAATAATGGCAGAAATATGGGATATTCTATTCATATCGAATTCAGTTATATTATTTATGTAGACATGTATTAAAAGGAGTAATGGAATATTACAATAATATTATACAGTATTTTTTGAGCTGAAGAATTTGCACATTTATACTAAATGTTTTTAGTCTAGGTCTACTGTTTTTCATACAAATACCATAGAAACCATATAGATATATTTTACCATGGTAGTGAAGAGCTAGGTGTGTTTTTAACTGTGGTTATCATGAGCTAAATGTATGATACTATGAAAGACCAATGGTTAATTTTAATTAAACTCAGTCAGAATATTTAAATTTTACCATATAAAAATTAGGTTGTTAAATTTACATCTGCATCCTCCTAACTCAAGCTACTACTACTGTCAACTCACTGTCAAATGTGCATTTCTAAGACAAAACATGTAATATTATTAATACTGCAGCCTGCACTGCAAACTCTGCCGAAGATTATATGCCAAAGTCAGGCAACACAAACCTGTTTCATGACTAGAAACAATATCACCTATTATTTAGAACATGCAGAAACTAAAGACATTTCATTTTTTCTATTAAGAAATTTATTTTAAGGAAAAATTACTAGAAAAGGAATTCTAAAACGTGAAGCGTTAGTCATATTCTGACAATAAAAAGTAGCTTAACCACAATTAACATAACAGTCTGGTTTCTACAACTTTCACTTAGGAGCAAACCTGCCTTTAAATTTGAAAGAAAGAAATATTTGACATTTATCGTGATAACTATCGATATTGACTGATATGAAAAGGCCATATTTTGGCCATATCGCCCAGCCCTAACCAGTGTTATCGTGGACGGTATGAAATGGCACATACCTTATTTGTGTCCTTTTGAGTGGATACAAGTGCATCTAGGATATCTGAGTAATCTGACATAGGATGTGCCCAGGGCTTGACATTAACTTTTTTGCTCACCAGCTGGCCAGTGGTTTTCCAAAGTTACTAGCCACTCAGCATTTTCACTGGCCACAATTTTGACTTCAATACCATGGGGGAAAAAATTTAATCTCATAATTTGGCAGCGGGTATATTAGGATCCATTATTCATTTACGCATGCATTTTCTTTCTCAACTGTTTATGTTCACTTAAAACATAACTGACTGGCATTTTTACATAATGTTGTGTGTATTTGATTAAGTGCAATAAGCAGCGAAAAATAGCTCAATTTGGTACTGAGAGGCGGCCTATATGTGGAAAATGAGTATTGGAAGTGTTTCAAATATTTCAGTATCCATACGTGTCGAAAATTATTTTATATTTTTGACACTACATTGCATTTAATTTATTATTTCAGATGCATTTTTTAAAGACTACAATTGCAAAATGTATATTATATATACATTTCAACCCGCCAAAGTGGCTAGTAAGAGTGACTGTTACACACCACTGCTGAAAATCCACCTGCCGGATATTATATTGGCCAATATTGGAGATTTATTTATTTATTTTAATATTTATATTTAATTGTGCATGCTTATCCTTACCATGTTATTATTTTTGTCGTCATCTAACACTCCCTTAAAGTTACTCTTTAAATACTATTAATTTAATCATTAAAGGGAAAATAAATCATAATTAGTATTACTTTAGCAAATCTGAAAATGAATATAAATGTTCCACTGTATATTGTTGTAATGCCTAAATTCACTGGTAGCATTTAAAGTAATTGATTTTAGTCTTTAATGCACTGTTTGGCATACCAATCTACTTAAGTTAATTTTACAATGTGATATATATGACTCTATGTTGTTGAAGGACACACTGTCCTGAGTAACTCATTTTGATTTACTTCCTGAAGTGTTTAGCAATGATCCATGCCCCGTGTTCTCTTTCATCTCTTTCATACCTCAGCAGATGGACCCGTATTATTTGAAAGATGGAAAACGCGTTTAGTGAATGACATGTTCAAGCCCCCCACCCCCCTAAAAAGGGAAGTCTGTGTTTAATACTAGGCGGTCAACAGTACATGTCGTCTCTGAAAGTGCATTTCTCGTGACTTTGGTAGTTAGAGTTCACATGACCAATTTGAGAGTGCAAGCAGAATCATGGGTTTTGTCATTGAAACAAAAAAGGCTTTTATAGCCCCTTAGAGTGTGCAAGTTCAAGCAAATGGGTGATTGTGGCTTTAGCATGTAATAGTTGTAGCTTGCTTGTCTCCGTCCTTATAGGTGTATTTTAGTACAAACGTTTTTGCTTTCACTTCCTTTTAATTTATATGAGCCGTGCTGTTGAAATCTTTGCTTCATGCTTTGTGTTTCCTCCTCCCCCAGCTGTGACACTATGACATCAAGGAAGAAAGTTCTTCTGAAGGTGATCATCCTTGGTGACTCCGGGTGAGTTTCCACATTCAACACAGAAACAAACAAAAAATCAGAGCTCCTGCCAATTTCATGTAGTTTTAAAGAATGACATTTTAGAGCATTCTGTTAATAGTAGTGATATGATAGATTAAAGTCACTATGAAATCAAAATAGACCATTTTGGTCACACTTTAGATTAGGGTCCAATTCTCACTATTAACTACAACCTTTACCTCAGTAAACTCCTAATTACTGCATATTAATAGTTAGTAAGGTAGTTGTTAAGTTTAGGTATTGGGTAGGATAAAGGGATGTAGAATATGGTCATGAATAAGGCATTAATATCTAATATGTCCTTTATAAGTACTAATAAACAGCCAATATCCTATTAATATGCATGCTAATAAGCAAATAGTTAATAGTGAAAATTGAACCTAAAGTGTTTCAATCATTTTATTTTAAAGGAAAACTATGTAATTTTTTTTCAGTAAAATATCCAAAAACCACTAGGCCAGTGTTATATATTTTGTTCAGTTGAGTACTTACAATATCCCAAATGTTTCCAACTATTTGTAAATCGTGAAAAAAATTGCTATTTTAACCAAGGAACCGGGACGTGTGAGGGAGTCGCCTGTCAATTGCGTCATATCAGTGTTACCCTCGGTTTCCGGTTTTATTTTGCAGATATGCGTTACTCTTACTACAGTGTCCAACAAGTGTCATAGCAGGCACCGAGCGAACGCACAGAGTAACGTCATAACATTATTTTCAACACACTCCGATTTATCTAATATGATGAACAGAGCTGCGTTACCTCATACTCATGACCGGAAAAGCAGGTGCCGGGACTGTGTCATAATAAAAGTCCAACTATGTCATAATAACAGTCCCGCTGCTCGCGAGGTGTGTGTTCCGCTCTTCATATTAACAATCACTCCTGCGGCCTTCCTCAGCTCCCACAACACTCGGGCCTGCTCTGCTTCAGACTACAGTAAAGTTAATAATCGCATCCATGAACATGATTTCTGCCCGAGTCCTATCTCGATTCTTTTCCACCGGCTGTGAGGTGAAAACCACATGTCCCAAGATTCTGCGCTCAAACGTGGCTTCATCAAACTACGCCTTTTGTTTTGAATAGGCGACCTCTAGTGGACGGAAAAGTTACATAGTGCAGCTTTAATGGAATATTGCAGCATTTATTATAAATTATTTATCCGTGCACATCTTTTTTTTTTTATTAACTTGCTCTCGTAATCTTTCATCAAAATAACTTCCCCTCCCTCTTTCAACAATGTGTTTACTGGCGTGAGGGCGGGACAAACTGTCGCTCATATGACATCACAGCAATAACAAAACACAACCATCCAACGATCCAATCAATCAATTCCTGGTGGACTCGAGAAGCCGTTTTGCTCAGATGTACATCTCAATTGGGAAGGAAAAAATGATTACATCTTCAATTAAATGGCGACTTTAAAGAGTCCGATTGATTCAAACTCAATGCAGTGTAGAAAGTGCTTGTATTGCCTGAGTTATAGACAAATAGAAAAGGTTGTTCTATTATTGTTTTTGTTGGATAACAAATGTAAAGAATGATAAGTGAAGTCTGATTCATAAACAGATATGAGTCAGTTCTTTTATTCACTCAGTCAAACATACTCTCTGAATCCGAACAAACATCTGACTCATTCAATAATGGGATGTTTATATGACAAAAAAATGAAAAGTTTGGGTTGGATAAGATTTTTTTTTTTTTTTTTTTTTTTTTTTGACACAACTATCTTATGCTCACCAAGGCTGCATTTATTTAATTAAAAATTCAGTGAAAATAAAAAGACTGTGAAATATTATTACAATTTAAATGTATTATTTATTCCTGTGATGGAAAAGCTGAACTTTCAGCATCATTACTCTAGTCTTCAGTGTCACATGATCCTTCAGAAATCATTCTATTATGCTGATTTTATGCTCAAAAAGCATATATTTTGTGGCATTATTGTCTTTAACTGTCACTTGTCTTTGTTGAATATGTTTCAACTCTTTTAAAAAAATCTAAAAACAATAATAATCTCACTGACCCTAAGTTTTTGTACTAAATTTCTAGGGGCTCTTTTGAGTGTTTTATTTTCTATCTTGGTTAGAAAAGTGCAAAGAATGCTATAAATAAACTCTTATAAAAACATTCAGTTACACCCTACCATTGCACTGTTTTAACTACAATATAAACATACGTTCATGACACAATGGGCATATAAACGTTGTCGTGTCAACCACCCAAACACAAAACCTCCAAATATTCAATCTTTTATTTATGTCTTATTTTAGTCTTATGAGCTTTCCAGATGGAAAAGCTTGTGGGTGGAATATAAATTCTCAAGAAAATAGTTTCAGTTTCATAAAGGGAATTTAAATTGTGTTATGGCCTAGATTATTAATGTTCACGCAGTCTTTCTTTTTGTATGACTCATAGTTCTGCACAATCCCAAATAGTGTTTGTTCTCCTTTCTCCCTGCCAGGTGCTGGTTTAAATGTTCTTATTTTTGCCTCAACAGGGTTGGGAAGACATCTCTGATGAACCAGTATGTGAATAAGAAGTTCAGTAATCAGTACAAAGCTACTATAGGAGCAGATTTCCTGACAAAAGAAGTGATGGTTGATGACCGACTTGTCACAATGCAGGTAGAGATAAAGTTGTTTTTACTGAAAGCACATGATGCTTAGAAATAAATATGAAAGCATGTAAAGCATTTTTCTTTTCCCCATTCCAATGAGCGTCATCTTATTACTTCAACTTTTAAATTTTTGTATTATTGTTATTTGAATTTCTTATAAACTGAGAGCAGGCTTTAAAGAAAATACTTACAGGGATAGTTCACCCAAAAATTTAAATTACCCCATGATTTACTCGCCCTCAAGCCATCCTTTATTAACCCCCGGGTGCTGTGTGGATTACTTTTAGAATGGATGGATGCACTTTTTTGGGCTGCCATTATAATGCTTGGATTAGCCAGGACATTTTTTAATATAACTCAGATTGCATTCGTCTGAAAGAAGAAAGTCATATACACTCAGGATGGCTTGAGGGTGAGTTAATCATGGGAGCGTTTTAAATTTTTGGGTGAACTATCCCTTTAAGCTAAAAATGTGTTTTTTGTCATTTACTCATCCTCATATAATTTTAAACCTGTTTGACTTTGTTTTTTCCATGGAGCATAAAAATAACAATAACAATCGTACTAGCTTTGTTTCCATCCACCTATTTTTATTTTAATTTCAGGATATTGCATAAAAACACTGGGTGGGTATATACCAAGATGTGCATACATTTTAAAAATGTGCATAAAAAACGAATGCGCTCAATTGAGGTGGATAATTTGTATGTATCTAATAAGAAGACATGCGCATAAACTACGATTGAAATGCGCTTAACAAATAAATCCCTCGATGTGCAAAAAAACTGGCATGATTTGCCTCAACACCGGATATGATTGGATAACTGGACTAAGTTTCATTGCACAGCGTCTCAAATGTGGGCTTGTTCATTCTGAAATGCCTGAGTCAAAGTCTGTCATCGCAATATTTCGGTATAATGACCTGCCAGAAATGTCTTGCATGTTTGCGTTCCCATTTCCCAAACACCAGGCATCCGAAAGCAAGACAACATGACAGTGTTTATTGTGCTTCGTCTGTGCGCTTTTAGTCACAAGTAATCTATGATGTATGAACAAAGAGTCACAGTTGCATAGCAGCTGTTTTTTTTTGTGTGTGCCATTTTTCCCAAGAAGTGACTATTTTGTTCGTCTTGAACACATGGGATGGAAACGGTGCCCTATATGCAAATGTTTTATGCAATATTACGTTTTTTCACAAATTAAATTAGCAACTTTTGGGTGGGAACACATTGTGAGATTGTATTTAAATGAACATGTTCTGTATCTTTTCTTTCATTCAGATATGGGATACAGCAGGTCAAGAGCGGTTCCAGTCTCTGGGTGTGGCTTTCTACCGCGGTGCTGACTGCTGTGTGCTGGTGTTTGACGTCACTGCCCCCAACACCTTCAAGACACTGGACAGCTGGAGGGACGAGTTTCTGATCCAGGCCAGCCCACGCGACCCAGAAAACTTCCCTTTCGTGGTGCTGGGAAACAAAATTGATCTGGAGAATAGGCAGGTGTGTGCTGTCAAGTCAACCTTTTTCTATAGCACATTTAACAACATAAGATAATTTTTCAGTGCACCAAAATGCCCATGATACATTTTATGTATTGCCCATGGACCTATCACAGAAAATTCATGGTCGGCCTTAGATCTATAATGCCACGAGGAACCTTCAAAAGCAGTTGGTCAGAGGACCCGAGTGCTCTGGTTGGAGAGTAAGGGTGTAAAAGTTTACTAATATATTGAGGCGTGAGACCAAATAATGCCTTGTAAACAAAAAGGTGAATTTTAAAATCAACCCTGAATTTCACAGGAAGCCACTGTAAGGATGCTAAGGCCGCATGTCCACCAAAGCGTTTTTAGCCGACTGAAAACGCTAGGCGCTCTGCTAATAAAAAGGCCACACTGTGGCCGCTTGAGAGCGTTTTGGCACGCAGCCTTTTTTTCAGTTGAGACTCTTTGCTTGTTATGATACGGAATATCTGCAGAAGTATTACTAGCATCTCATTTCACAGATAGTTGGTTTCTGTATGGACTATATAAAAATGCTGATACAATGTAAAGTATTTCCTCTGGCTCTTGTTTTAAATGATTTTGTTCCGTTATTATACTGCTTGTTTTCATCTGTTGACGTTGTACACACAGAATGTGGCGGTTGTTGTATTTGTCCCGTCCCTCCTCCACTGTGACTGGACGGCTGGGTGAAAAGTGACAGTGATGAGCGCTGCGTTTTGCTCAAAGTTGAACATTCTTCAACTCTCAGCGATGGAAAAAAACGCTGAGCACTCAGCGCCTCAGCGTGAAATACTCGCTCAGCACCTCGTTACGCTCATGGCGTTCTAAAAATGTGGCGCTCCCATTGAAAACAATTGAATACGCTTTGGTGGACACGGCCTAAAACTAAGGAAATGTGATGCCTATTTTTTTAACCCTGTTAACAGCCTGGCTCCTGCATTTTGGACAAGCTGTAGATGGGATGGCGCAGTTTGGGGTAGACTAATATACAATGAGTTGCAATAATAAGTGAGTGGATCACAATTTCCAAGTCAGTATGGGAAAGAAAATGCTTTATTTTAGCGATTGGTCTCAGGTGGTTAAAAACTGGTGGTTGATTCCTTTCATGAGGGTCTAACTGCAAAGAGGTTATTTCTATGACATTGACTTTTTAGAAAACATGGATTACTGGGTATTTTATTTATTTTTTGTTTTGATTTTTTGTATTATTGAGGCTTTTTGTCTTCGTTATTATATCAGGACCGTTGTATCACTGATATTTTTGAAAATGAATTAAACTAAGAACATGTTCATCTTTAAGATGTGTATTCATATTGTGTGTATGAATTGTATTTTTAGAGTAAATGAATAGATCTGCACTAATAAATGATCATGTAATTGACCCTTGTACATATAGAAGTGAGTACGGAGTATATTTCAAGATCATGTCACATTCTAAGAGGCCGAGGGAGCTAATTTAGGACCAGCTGCACCCTCTCCATATACATGTAGTTCCCTGAACTTCCAGTGAATGATACCTCAAATAAATGTCTGCTTCAGTCATGAAACTCTAGAGGGCGCAGGTTGATTGGTCCTTTACATGCATTCTGCAAGCAATCACATTAATACCGCATGGCACAAGCTGATTGGCCTCTGCTTATCCTGCAGCCATTGAGATTGCTTGCTCAAATTTCAAATAGTCTGGTTCATTGTTTGCTGTAAGCTAGTCCTTCAGTGCGCTATCAGATTCTCTCTGAAACCCTCCACCTCCCCCAGCTCCACCTGTCTAGATCTGCTATGGGATTTATGGCCATTTTGACTGCTCAGGAAAGTACTAATTAAAAAAATAACATGCCATTTTTATCATTCCTCTTAAATTGTTAAAACAATTAACATCTTGTATATTCTACAATGTGTATGAGCAGAACTGTAAATGTCTTTACTGTCACTTTTGCTCAATTTTGTACATCCTTCCTGACGCCAAACTTTTGAATTGTAGTGTGCAAACCTAAGAGATATTGCCCAGTATCATGGTGGAGACTTCCGCATGGGCGAACTCCACTCACTTTGTCATTTTGAATATAATCATGCATTGACAGTGACCTACAGCCTTATTCACAGTCTGTGAAGTTCTCATTTATTTTCCTTTATATCACCCTCAGGTAACAACCAAGCGGGCACAAGCTTGGTGTCAGAGTAAGAACAACATCCCATACTTTGAGACCAGTGCAAAGGAGGCCATCAATGTAGAGCAGGCTTTCCAGACCATCGCACGCAATGCACTCAAACAGGTACGTGTTGTGTATATGTATTGGAATAAGTATAAACCGAGAGATAAAGCGAGAGATGTACGTTAGGATATGTTTACAGAGCATGTGATGCAAATTTCATCATCAACAGTACGCACACAGTCTGATTTTTCTTACTGCACAATATACGTTCAGCTCACACACGTACCTTTTTCAATAATTAGTTTGTCCACAAGGGGATGACACTGCCCAGGCCTGTTGTTTCACTGTCGGAAAAATAACCCAATGAGAATGAGACAACAACAAACTATCTGATATGCAGCAACAATTGATGGATAATCAATAACAGATAATCGCAACTCTAGTTTAAACACATTTTTATCAGTTATAACTAGGGGTATAATGGTTCTCAGAAAAAAATTTAAATGTACTTTTCTCCACCCATGGTTCGGCACGCAATTGCACCGCGGTTCATCTATTATAAACGCATCTATACTATGTTTTTTTGGATACGCATTCTGGCTTCCCAATACATTACAACAACAGCGATGATCAAAAACGTGGACAAAACAGTCATTCTTTGTAAACTTTGTTCAGTGCGAATGCTGCATGCCATGCCAATTTAAACATTCAAGCGCAAGAAGACGCGAAAGAGACCTTGTGCACTCAGCCGAAGCGCGCAAACAGAAAGCTGTGTCTGACAGCGTGCAAACATTAGTTTTTTGAAGAGTTTTCTTCCAAGTCTTGAACGGACAAAAATTGTCAACATGCTGGTCTTGGCGAGTATCCTTCAAATAGGGATGCACCGAAATGAAAATTCCTGGCCGAAACTGAAAACCGAAAAGGAGGAAACCAAAACCGAAACACCGAAAGAAATTATGCCAATTATTAGTACCATTGCATTTATGGCTATGACTGTGTACTAACTTTACTAAAATAAAGGCAATGCAATTGCATAAATTAATATTAAAGTTTCAAAGAATAAATCAATTACAAATTATGCCAATATTTATTTAGCACATTGCAACAATGCACAGTATAAAATAAAATTCAAAATAAAATGTGTAACTTGACCCCACTCATTTGTACATTAAATAATAATGTACAGGCCTACAGAAAGGTTATAAAATTAAATGTTCTCTCATAAAAACAAAGTGCATTTAGGTCTAGTGCATTTGAAAATTTTCTCTGTAGGACTACTACAAGAAAGTGCATTCAGAACAAGTGCAACTGCTTAAAGATACAACTATTTTCTCTGTAGGCCTTCAACATAATAGTGTATCAAAACAAAGACTGCCATAGCCCATATGTTAACTGTAGAATAGGGATAGCGGTACACAAAACTGACGGTTCGGTACAGCAGTTTTACAAAATGGCTTTTTATTTATTTTTATTGGTTTACTGAAAAAAAAAGTATCTGTCCTTAAATGAATTAAATTATAACTAAAAGTTTATTGAATATATTGCTCTAAACTATATAGGGAGCCCTTACTTGCACATTAATATTAAAGGTTAACAACAGAGCCCAAACTATTAGCCTAAATTCAGTTGCTCTTTATTTTTAGGTCTAATAATCAACACTCAAATAACATAGTACACAAACATGTAAACTTCACATAAGGCAGTTTTTGCAATAACTTCTAAATCTAATTATAAAATAGTTTTTTATCCAATTCGTTGTTGAAACATAATCATTTATACACAGTGTCTGTCATTTTATTTAAACATGCATGAAATAATCAATATATCATTAACAGGTTAAGTAGGATATAATTAATATAACGGCTAATATAGGTCATATATTTAGTGAAAGAGTTGATTTCTCTAGTGAACTAACAGATGTGGACACTGAGGTGCCTGAGGTAAATGTGAATGCTACATGACTGTTTAGTTTACAGCAGTTATATTGAGGTCTTTCCGCCGTTGAGACACTGATTTAGCGATTACACCACATGATACGTGACAGTAAGTTGTATCCTCAACACACCTTAGATGTTCATTCATGTTTATTCTTAAGGAAGAGATGATCGATCGCGCTCACAGATGATCGCGTTCACGCGCGCGCACCGCCGCCAGATTGAAGTGTGTTCCGTGCTTAAAACATGCCCACTGTTAAAGATTGCGTTCGGTTTCACAGTGAAGTCTGGTCCTCTTCTCATCGAGAACATGAGCTCTCGCTGTCAGTGCTTGTGCATGGAGCAGACGTGGGTGTTTCTCAGATATACTGAAATACGTCCACACTGCGGACATGTTGCTTCAGACAAGCACGTGCAGGTCGCGGTTTCTGTTTGCGTCATCACAACATTTCGGCCGTGTTGTTTTGGTGATAAAAGTCTTTCGGCCGAAAACCGAAAATGCACTTTTGGGCCATTTTCGGCCGAAAATTTTCAGTGGCCGAATATTCGGTGCATCCCTACTTTCAAACATAGGTGGTTATGTTCTTAAGTGAAAGTAAACAGTCGAGTAAGACAATACGTGTCTATCAGTATCTGTGTACTGGATCCATGCATTATGTCTTAAAGTGACAGCAGCCTAATATTCCTGCTGTCTGTATTTCTATTAATCAATAAAAGACAAGGCAATCACTCACTGCTCTTGACTGAATAGCTTCTGTAACTTTAATAATGATTCATCTTTATTTTCTTTTATACAGTAAAGATTATATGCAATGCAAATTTTCTGTACCTGAAAAGTACTGTTAGATATATGAAAAAGCTGAAAAGCACTGGTTATTTTGTCTGTATCTTTACTCTATTGTATTTAATTTGATTATTTGTTATTATTTTCTTTATTTTTAATTGACAGTAGCCCTTTTTTCCCCTGGACATGGCACATACCAAAACCATGACCATAAAACCGTAATTTGAACTGTTACATCCCTTAGTTATAACTTATGTAGAGGAATTGCTCAGACACTGAACAACAATTCAACGCTCTCCATTGACTTTGCATTGCGTGAAGCGGCCTCCTTGTCTTTTCAGACTTATAACAAAAAACAGAACAATGTCTAAAAGCTGCTATGTGACAAGGTGTACAGCAAACAATCTCAAAAACACAGAAATACATTTTTATAAGCTGTCGATCCAAAAAAACGAGCGTTTAAGGAGACAAAAGTGGAAACAAACAATAAGATGTGTAGCTTCAACAGGAAGAATGGGTCAATTTTGGGACCCTGACACTCAGTATGCCTATGTGTGCAGTTAACATTTTGTCACTGTTAAGTCAAATATCCAAATGTCAGATATATATATATATATATTTCCTGCCACTGATTACGTTCCCTTCCAGTGGGCATAGTTCTCAGTGTAATAACAAGTCACGTTCTGTCTCAATCTGTCTCAATTTGTGTCCTTAAACGTTTTTTGGGTCAACAGCTTAAAAAAACTTCTGGGTTTTTGGTTCTGGGTTTTGTTTAGCTTGTCAAAAACCTCACGCAATGCAAAGTCAATGGAGAGCGTTGGATTTTCTCCCCCCCGAGTCTGCGCAGTAGAGAGCAGGAAATAGAGCCTCAATATCAACCCCACCCACACTCCCGCAGGATCTATTACTGCAGAGAATTCATTATGTCGGTGTGAAATAAACAGTTATGGACAGCTCCAATCTCCTCCCGAGAAAATCTGTTGGTGCCATAGTGACTACTTCACTCAGAGAAGCTGTCAGTCATGACGCCACCTCCCCGTTTTTATAGCATCAAATAACTAAAACCAAACTTATTAAAAAAAAAAAAAAAAAAAAAAAAAACTGTTGAACTTACATTAGCGTGATTTAAAAACTGCCTAAAATGACAGAAACCATCTTTGGAAAAAATGTATTTGAAGTGTAATTTGATTGTTTAGTTTATCTCGCGTCCCATTTGAATACATGGAGGGGGCGGGATTTATGAGCTATTCTGGGACCAACCACCTGGGTGCGATAGTGACGTGTTGGCTTCACTTTTCCGGACGTGTGCGGCTCGCTTGAGCTGCGTTCCATTCCGACACACACACTTGCGAACTTCCCTAAGCACTTCCCCTCGGGGAATCCCTGCTGCCATTTTGAAGTGCGTTCCACTTCGTGAAGTGGACAAGGGAAGTTTATATGGACAGACCCTCGCTCCCTCAATTTTGGCACTTCAGGCAGCTTCATATACCACAATGCAACATGAATGTGACATCACCGCATATCGCGTTTAATTTACCCCACCACAAACAACTCTTATGATATTTTAATAATATTTTTTTAAACATTTAAAACAACACAAACACACCTATATACATATAGAATGCTAGCCTAGAAATCTAGACGCACCCTAGCGGCAGCAAATCTAATTTGCAGCCAGGGGCGTCTAGCAACTCTCCGTTGGCTTGCGAGCTGGAAAAACCAAACTCTAGTCAGGCCAATCACATCGTGTATAGAGTCGGTGGGCGGGCTTAACATAATGACGGCAGAGTTGCGGCGGATCCGCGTGTCACTTGAAAACAAAGAAGCGAACAGCGGTCTTTCGAATCGGCTTTGGCCGCGACTCTGGAAGACTTTGGAAGGCTTTTCTTTGAGAAAAGAATGGCACTGAAGTCATTCTTAAGAAAGGAAGATGTGTTCGGAGTTTTGCCGACCGGATACAGCAAAAGTTTAATCTATCAACTAGCTCCGCTTCACCTTCTTCGTTGCTCTGGTTGGTTGTAGCGTTATCCCTACCCATGGTGTGTTCCCAGACCCAACATCTTGATGTGGGTCTGGCTTGTCAGGCTAATAGAATGCTGGATTTAAACAATTTCGTAAAGCCCATTGCAAAAGTTCCGTCAATAGTGGGCACTCGTGAAACGTAAGCAATGACGCACATCTGAATGAAAGAGACGGAGGGAAGTTAGCGAGTGAAGGGCATAATAAAAACGATCTCGAACGCAGCATCGGTCTGCTGCAAGCTTTGACAGTGAGCTGAACGGAACGCCTACTTTTCTAGCTCCAATCAATTCCCAGCAGAAAAAACAAGCCATGCCCTCTATTTTTTCACAACTTCTGGTTCACACAGATTTTAAAGTAGCAGATGACAACTGCAGTGTGCATTAATAATAAACAGAAACTTATCGTCTGCTGGTCTGGAAGCAAATATAGTTATTCTTTGTGTGAACAGTACTTAAGCTGGAGTATACGTTGTGCTTACCTGTACCCCTTTTTTATTTTGTAGGAAACCGAAGTGGAGTTATACAACGAGTTTCCTGAGCCAATTAAACTAGACCGGAACGATAGAGCCAAGCCATCAGCAGAGACTTGTAGCTGCTGAGGACCTCCAGGGGGCGCAACGTTTCACGCTCAGCCTCTCTGGCCTCGTCTCTGCCTCACTCCCTCTCTCTCGCGTTCTTTCTTTCACCCCTCCCCCCTCCCCAGTTCTTTATCTCCTTCCCTCCCTTTACTCGATATAATCACTGGCCTTTGTAGATGAGCAGACTTCCTCTCATTCAGTATCCTACACAGTTCGCATTCACAGCCTTAGACACAACACCCACATATGCTCCAGAGGCTCAATCCGACACCCATTTCCGTAGACGAATCCCAACACCTCACACCGGTTCTGCAGAATCATCACCTCGCCCACATAAAAAGTCTTCACAACACTTCAATGGCTCTTGAGACTTTTTATATGATCCCATCCCGCAGTGCAATTGAAATATGTGTGCCGTGAACGCTGAAAGATGGGTGGGGAGGGGAGCATTAAAGCCGTATGTTGATACCAGAACTACCCGCCATGTTCTTCATCATTCTGCTTGAAATAAAATGGCGGCCTGGCATTAAGCATGCTACATTTGTCTCTCAAAGTCGTGAACCTGAAGCACTGGAGGTCTAACACTGCCCCCGCTGTTACATCTGAGAACTGCAATTAATCCAGTGTACGCCCAATCACAGTCCTCAAAATGGAAAACGAAAACATGTATTCCCAACCAAGTGATGGGAAATTTAGATATTACATCTAAATGATCAGTTCATACTATTATGACAATTTGTATTTCTCTGCATCTTTTTTTTTTTTTTAACATCAATCCTCACGTCAGCATGACCGAATCACCGCGAGTCTGCCATGAACAAGTAGTGGCGTAGGCCATCTCTTGTCGTTTTTTTTTCTTCATATCTTGCCTGGACTCTACCAGTAGCTCAGGATGGTAGAGAGTTTAAGTGCTCTGTATCACTCAGATCTTTTCCTGTCTGTTCATTATTATTGTAATTATTATTATTATCTTTGTTGCATTATATACAAATAAACACAACTAGACAACATTGGGGGAAAACTGAATTGTTCATGACCATCAATGAAACAAAATGCACAGCATATACATTGTTCAAGATAAATGTATT
The DNA here is from genome assembly GCF_949357685.1 of Gobio gobio. Classification (NCBI taxonomy): domain Eukaryota; kingdom Metazoa; phylum Chordata; class Actinopteri; order Cypriniformes; family Gobionidae; genus Gobio; species Gobio gobio. The sequence goes on along the minus strand of NC_137112.1, from coordinate 27,490,693 downwards.
TCAAAGTAATAATGGAAATAAAATTAAGTTGTTGAATAAATGTTGTGCACTGAGTGTTTGTTTTGGAGAAGTGATGTCAACTGGAACTATTTCAAATGTCCACAAATCAACTATTAAACGTGACTGTTTATTTCTGTCACATAAAATCATGAAAAAGGAACACAATGAATGTTTATCTCTCTTAACAGACATTTTAATCTTTAAACTAATCAGCTTTGTTCATTCTGAAGACCGCATTTAAGGAAGTACACTGTAATTCTGTTTTCAAGTCTTTGGTTTCTTGCTGGAACCCGTTCCCAGAAGCCACTGCTGGAGAGTCCCAGTCGGCTTGGTCTGATTCTCTGCTGCAAGCTTTCCTTCAGGTCCTTTAGCTGAAGTATCTTCATCAGGGTTCTTCCTCTTAGTGGGCGAGGCGGTTTTCAGCCAGCTCATCATCATTTTGCTGCTGGCTGTAGGTTGAAGTGTCTGGACAGGGCAGAAGGTGGAAGGTCAGTATTTAAATGAACAGGAATATCTATTAAGATATGATGCATATATGCATCTCTATATGTGACCCTGAACCACAAAACGATAAGGGTCAATTTTTGGAAATTGAGATTTATTCATAATCTGAAAGCTGAATAAATAAGCTTTCGATTGATGTATGGTTTGTTTGGATTGGATCATATTTGGATATGAAAATCTGGAATCTGAGGGTGCAAAAAATATTGCGGAAAAAAATGCTAAATATTGAGAAAATCACCTTTAAAGTTGTCCAAATTAAGTCCTTAGCAACACATATTACTACTACATTTAAATATTTACAGTAGGAAATTTACAAAATATCTTCATGGAGCATTGGCACGCGATAGGATGTGCGGGAGAACGGCTTGCACTCTTGTGCTGGACGAGCTCAGCCGGGCATCTCGGTACCGAGTCCAAACAGGACAACGACACCGGCCCCGGTGGAAGGATGGAGACACCGACAAATACAGGCCCTCATACAACAAGAGTCCTCAGTCCTTCAGTCCTAATGATTTTTGGCATAAAAGAAAAATCAATAATTTTGACCCATACAATGAATTGATGGCTATTGCCACTAATATACCCTTGTGACTTATGACTGGTTCTGTGGTCCAGGGTCACATATAGCAGTTCGCATTCCTATGTCAAAGATTTTGATTGTTCTGTTTAGTGCAGAAAACTGTTTTTTTTAATTATAATAATATTTCACAAAAAAATGTAATATTACAAACCTCAAACTTTTGAATGGTTATATATTTATGTGAAATGTTCATCTAAATAAAGATGAATAAACATAAACCATTTCAATCCTTAACAAGTGAAAATAATTACAGCTCATTTCCAATCACACTGTAATTTAATTTAGTTAAGCAAAAAAAGTGAAAATATTTCACTTTGTGTATTAGGGTACATTGGGACAAACAATTGTGAATTACAAAAATATGATTTTTTTTCAGAAAAAAATGACGACGTATACATACACTGTTGGCTATTGTTAGAGGACACGTTAAATAAACTTGAGAATAAAAAAAGTTTCACCTTCTTAATCGTGGGGTCTACAGGCTGCAGACATTCTGGAGAGTTGTTGCGGGAATTGTTGACCAGTGACGAGACCGGGTGAAAGGTCAGAGAGGACTTTGGCTGAAGTAATTTCATAGCTTCCAGTGATTTCACTTCTCCAAAGTCCAACCACCGTCTTACCTCATCGTCTCCGTCCAGCACAGCCGGCATCCTGTTACAAAACACATTAACTCAAGGTTAATTTGACTCATTACAATAAAGTGTATGACACTGTTTTGATGTGATGTGAAAAGACTCATCATATTTATGTGCTCAACCTGTCATGGATGCTTTGAAGATTTGGAGAGGCGTCTACAGTAATAACAGTGTAAGTGTACAGCGCCTCTCCACCACAAGGAGGAGTCCAGGAGTCGAAGAGCCCTGCTATTGTCAGCAGACGCCACCCGGTCCAGTCACTGTCGTCTTGATCGCTCTGTAGACAAGTGGAGGAATAAACAAATGAGTTAGACTGGCATAAGTGAACAAATGCACTTCTTATGCCTGTCAAACTTGGGCTAACCTCGCCCTGGTTCAAACTTTGGTCACATTTCGGTTCCTGTGTACTTTGTTGACTGGGCACTTGTCCTCCTTGGCTTTGTGGGAAATATATGAAGAAAGGCTGTTTCTCTTTCTCCAGTCGCCTCCATTCGTAAAAGCCGTCAGCTAGAATGACACAGCGCTGGCCTTTCAGAAGAGGATCCTGTTTCCAGCATAAAAGTTATTTGTCTGTCCACAGCATATTAGAAGATATTTGATGTTTAATCAAAAATAGTTCATTTTTCCATTTTTTTCTTAGGCCCACCAAGACCGCATTTATTTGATCAAAAATACAGTAATAAAGTTTTCTAATATTATTATTACAATTTAAAAAATGTCATTTATTTCTGTGACGCAATCTTTTTAACGTTATAAAAGTCTTTTCTGTCACTTTAGTTTATTCACAATTGGCATATACAAACATAATGTAAAGCAAATAAATCTAATTTAGGATTTAAGATAAGATAACCAGACCAGCTGGCCATCAATCAACACTAGAAGAATTTAAAAATCTGATTGCTTGGGGAATAAAAGATAGTTTGGACCTGTTTTTCAAGCATCTGGGAACACAATACCGTTGTCCAGATGGCACAATTTAAAGGAACACTCCACTTTCTATGAAAATAGGCTCATTTTCCAACTCCCCTAGAGTTAAACAGTTGAGTTTTACCGTTTTCGAATCCATTCAGCTGATCTCCGGGTAGCAGCGCCTGAAAATAGGTCAATATAACCAACGCGACAACCTGCTTGCACAAGGAGCGTTGTAGCCTTGGAGCCTTGTAACCATGCAGATATTTGTGAGAGACGATTCAGAAGATATACTTCGGTGCAGAACCTGAACCGTATCTAATTGAACCGGAATACACTGAAGATGAGCTTTTGGAACGTGAAAGGCAAGAAAGTGTTGCTGAACAGACTGGGGCAGAAGGGAGGAGGAGAGCAGATTCGAACCTTTACAACGCGCAGAACCATGGCTAATCGCACAGGTAAATCCACTACCTAATTTGCCGGCTGCAACTCTGCAACTACACAAACTTAGTGCCGGTCACGTTGGAAGTTACCAAGCTGGGGACTATTTTCAGGCGCTGCGTAATATGATATAATTTTTTAGCTGCCGTACCATGGGTGCAGCGGTGCAATGATATTACTAAAATCATTGCGCCGCTGCACCCATGGTACGGCAGCAAAGTTCCTCGATTATTATGCAGGAATTAGAGTATAGTTCCTAGCCATATCGGCCAAGAAAATCGCAACTTTTCATTTTCCGTCGGTCTTAGTACACAATGTAACTACAGAAGAGTCAAGTTTTAAATAGGAAAAATATCGCAACTGGTAATTTTTTGGAGCGAGATGCTAACGGTCTAATCAGATTCAATGATCTATGCTATGCTATGCTAAAAGTGCTACCACCAGACCCGGAGATCGGCTGAATGGATTCGAAAATGGTAAAACTCAACTGTTTAACTCTAGGGGAGTTGGAAAATGAGCCTATTTTCAAAAATAGTGGAGTATTTCTTTAATGATCAATTTAATGTGTCTTTGAATACAAATCATTTCTGACCCTAAACTTTTGAACGGTAGTGTATATACATATACACAAAGACGTTTGAGAACGGTAGACTGACTCAATTACGTCATTTGCAGTGCTTCATGAGAGCAGTCAGATACTAAATAGTTATTTTGCCGCTTGTCACAATTTCTGATTGGTGGAGATTTCTATGCTGTTTCATGGGGAAAATCTGGATGGCGGCTTCAACAAAAGCATATACAATTGATAAAAAAACCTTTTAGCTCACAATACTTTAAACGGTTTATAAGTTATTGTTACAAATGAGGTCCCCTATGGATAAAAATAAAATATATTTGATTTTTACTTCTGGGTCCTGACAGTTTACACTACAGTAAAAATGACATTTCACTGTAGGCAGGGCTTCACTGCTAATGTAGAATAAATGAGGATGTCTTATGTACCTTGTAAGACTTCTTTTCTAGCAGGCTCTCACTGCGACAGTTAGAGGTGTTGTACTGCATCTTATTGGGGTCATTCTCTTTGAACCATGCCGGGACGAGACCCCAGCGCATCGCTGCCAACACGCACTCATCTACAGGGGCATCCTATGGAAAGTGGTTTATTTAAGAGCTGTTCTTCAACAACAAAGGTTGTGTGTATATGTATTGACTAATTGACATGCCTTGTTGAAGTGTTTGTTGGACAGCAGCACAGGACTTAAGGACTGAGGACTCTTGTTGTACGAGGGCCGGTATTTGTCATTGTCTCCATCCTTCCACCGGGGCTGGTGTCGTTGTCCTGTTCGGTCTCGATACCGAGACGCACGACTGAGCTCATCCGGCGCAAGAGTGCAAGCCGTTCTCCCGCACATCCTGTCGCGTGCCAAACCTGTGTGACATAACCATACATTAGACGGTACATTTTCTTAATGCTTACATACATAAAAAAATTTAAAAATAAAACATACTGCCTTAAAATAGTGTGGTGGGATTTGGCATTTCTTAGTAAAATATAATACAAACACTAAATGCAACTCAGATAATAAGATGAAAAGAGAAAAATATTTTGTTATATATTTAAAAACTCTTTATCCACACTTGTAACCTACTTTTACTCGTTTTAAAGTGCTATTAGCTGATCTGAATGCTTATATACCCTATTTGTATATGGTCTTTCTTTCTTTTTTTGTCACAGTGATCTATTTGATTGGTTTCAAAGAACTGTAATACAATGTTTCTTTTACGTTATTACGTAAAACGTCATCGCGCGGTTTTTGGCGTCCCCAGAAGGAACCGTCTCTCATCTAGGCTAAATCCATGGCTAAATCAGGCAAATCGGTTCAATTATTTAACTATTTGTTGAATCGACAGCAGCTCGTACAACTCATGGTTCAACCATTTCATTGAGAAGATCCGACTCACAAGAACAATTCGTAACTTGGCTATCAGGCCGTTCAAACTGCAGTAACATCACCGTTACATCACTTTACTCTAAAATACGAACTTTGACTTCTTAAAAGGCTGCATACCGTTTGATTTTACCTCAAGACTTTCACATCAAAGCTTATTTTTACAGGTGATTCGGCTTGACTGCTAGTTACATGCAACGGTTTCTGTACACCCAGAGTTTGCCGTCTTCATAAACTGGCAAACACGCTAACGTTACAGATGCATTTACAAATAATAGACATTACTAACAAGGTTATAAGGCAAAGTACATTCTTACCAGTCAAGAACAATTGCTTATTTTGAGGTAAATAATGTAAACGCAGAGAGCAACGATGTTGATGTTCACTTAACATGAACAAGTGTGTAAACACGAAATGGCGCCCTCTGTCAGAACCGGCCTCAAATCAATGCTTTGCATACACAGAATAGAGAATCTGTTAAATGAACACTACTCTAATAATTAACCAAGATTTCGTTTTTATTTTCAAACACACACACACACACATACATACATGCAACAGCAACGTTTAGAATTAGTTTATAAAATGCCAGATACATACGACTAAATTCAACGTGAACTGAAATAAATGATAAGCATGAATTTACAAACGCTGATATTTCCACTTACAATACAATTATACAAGCTTTATTTCCTTTTACTCATATAAAAACTCAAAAATAACGTTCTTTCTCCATCCCATGTAGTAACAAAATACTATCAACACTATGACAACAGCTTTAAAGAGACCAAAGATGAAAATTCTGTCATCTTTTACTCACCCTCATGTCATTCCAAACCTGTATGACTTTTCTTCTGTGGAACACAAAATAATTTTTGAGAACTGTCTCACTGTTTGTGTCCATACAACGAAAGTCAATTGTTACAAAAACTTTTTGGTAACCTACATTTTTCTAAAAAATATTTGCCTTTATGTTCCAAAGCAGAAAGTCAACCAGGTTTAGACCGACATGAGGTAGAGTAAATAACAACAGCATTTTCATTTTTGGGAGAACTGTCGCGTTCACAATATCAAACCATTCTTTTATGCAGTTCATTTGGAACTGTACAGAGACAAAAAAAAATTAGTAAACTCAAGGTGCCATACTTCTGCATTCAACAATGTCAAGTCAGTGGCACTTGAAATCCATAGTGTCAAACACCTTTATTCATCACAACTACCCATGTCAGGTCTTATTTTGGATATAGAGTAGTCATAGCATATGAACAATTATATTAACCGTTCATTTACATGTTCTTCAAGTTGTTTGAATGAAGTGTCCATAGCCAACAAACATGAAAGAGAAAACACCACATTATAGCTGCCAGTCACATTTATCCATCTAGGAGTTTGAGAATACTTTCTCTCTCTTTTAAAGCTTTCCACGCCTGATCTTTCTCTTTTTTTGTTGGAGTGCGTTTCTTTTGCCTGGCTGCCATGATGCGACGGAAGGCCTCCATGACCTCATTATCAGCCACTCGAACCCGCTGTCGAAGCTCTTGTTTTCGCATCTCTTCCCGTGCCAATCTGCATGAACAGGGTGAAAAGAGAAAGGTGACTTTCCTGATAATCACTTTAAACCTGGTATTTCACAATGCATATGTGGGAAAAAAACGACTAAAAGATATTTCTACTTAAAATCCTCATTCACAATTCAGGTACATCTAAAAATACACAGCCGGCTGCTTCAATACGGTTCTCAAAGTTGTCATCTAAATAAAACTATGGAAAAGAAAATCATGACTTGTCACATCAGACTGCTCCCTCTAACTTTTTGAAAGATTACAGGCTTATTTTCATGAGCCAGACTTCATCTTGTGCTGATGGCATTCTTGATCTGGATCTGAGGCTCTTTCGATGAGACTCACTTGAGCAGCTCCTGCTTGCGTGAGCGGTTGTGGGCAGTCAGAGCTTTGAGTTCAGCCTGTCTTTTCTGCAGCTCAGCCAGCACCTCGTCTTCAGATTCTCCTCCGACACCTTGCCTCTCATCTGAGTCCAGCAGACCCTGAGACACCAGCTCCTCTCTTATGCGAGCCTCCAGAGAGCGTGTGTGAGGCACACTGGGGAAAACAGAATGAGAAAAGACAAAATTAAAGTTCTGTATACCTTATTATTGTGCACGATTCATCACATTGTTATTCAATTTTTTTGTTTTTATAACCATTAATCAAAAATGTAATTGCCTTCTCTACCTCTGAAACAACTTTCAATTTTGGATTATGTCACCCAGGCCATGGAGGCTATTGAGTAATCTTAACCAATAGCTAATATCTTGGTATCTAGTTCATGTACACTTTTCACCATCCGACCAATTCCCAAATCCACAGTTGTTTCCCCAGGAACAAATGTCCAGTTTAAATGTCAAGGTCAATGAAAAAACACTAATCTGGTTAGAACTTTTCATGATTCTGAACAAACTAGTTCTTAATAAAATAACATAAATTACCATTGTTGTGTAAACCATTGTTATTTGAAGCGTCAAGTTGCACTATATTGCCAAAAGTATTGGGACACCCCTCCAAATCAATGAATTCAGGTGTTCCAATCATTTCTATGGCCAAAGGTGTATAAAATCAAGCACCTAGGCATGCAGACGCTCCTACAATCATTTGTGAAAGAATGGGTCGCTCTCAGGAGCTCAGTGAATTCAAGTGTGGTACCATGATAGGTTGCAACCAGTGCAATAAATCCATTCATGAAATGTCCTCACTACTAAATATTCTACAGTCAACTTTTAGTGGTATTATGACAAAGTGGAACCAATTGGGAACAACAGCAACTCAGCCACGAAATGGTAGGCCAAAGGCCACGTAATATTACAGAGCGGGGTCAGCACATGCTTTCACCAACTTTCTGCGGTCAATAGCTACAGACCTCCAAAGTTCATGTGGCCTTCAGATTAGCTCAAGAACAGTGCGTAGAGAGCTTCATGGAATGGGTTTCCATGGCCGAGCAGCTGCATCCAAGCCTTACATCACCAAGTGCAATGCAAAGCGTCGGATGCAGTGGTGTAAAGCTAGAGCAGTGGAGATGTTTTCTCTGGAGTGAGGAATCACGCTTCTGTCTGGAAATCCGATGGACGCCAGGAGAACGGTATTTGTCTGACTGCATTGTGCCAAGTGTAAAGATTATGGTGTGGGGTTGTTTTCAGGGGTTGGGCTTGGCCCCTTAGTTCCAGTGAAAGGAACTCTTAAAGGGTTAGTTCACCCAAAAATGAAAATTGTCATTAATTACTCACCCTGAAGATATTTTTGTTGAAAGCTGATGGCTGAGAAAGGCTTCAGATAGGCCTCCATTGGCATTCAGTACATTTACACTCCCAAGACCCATAAAAGGCACTTAAAACGTCGTTACAAAGTCCATCTCACCACAGTGACTCTACAATAATTTTACGATGCGACGACAATAGTTTTTGTGCGCAAAAAAAAATCAAAATAACACCTTTATCCAACTTGTTCTTGTCTTCCGTGTGTGCTTTCACGACGCATGCGCGAGAATATGACGCAGATCCGGCGTTCGGACACATGACCCAGAAGCGATTTGTTTACAAGCAGAGGAAGACGCGTGTATCTAAGCTGTTGAATTCTACATTGATCGTGCTTTAGGTCTAGGCGTAGTTCTCAAAATGAGGTTAAAGTGTGCATTTCATGGATTCCTGAACGCCGGCGCTACGTCATATTCCCGCGCATGCGTCGTGGAGGCACACGCGGAAGACAAGAAGAGGTTGAATAAAGTCGTTATGTAGATTTTTTTTGGCGCACAAAAACTATTGTCGTCGCATCGTAAAATTATTGTAGAGTCACTGTGGTGAGATGGACTTTGTAATGACGTTTTAAGTGCCTTTTATGGGTCTTGGGAGTGTAAATGTACTGAATGCCAATGGAGGCCTATCTGAAGCCTTTCTCAGCCATCAGCTTTCAACAAAAATATCTTCATTTGTGTTCCGAAGATGAACGGAGGTCTTACGGGTGTCGAACGACATGAGGGTGAGTAATTAATGACAGAATTTTCATTTTTGGGTGAACTAACCCTTTAATGCTTCAGCATACCAGGACATTTTGGACCATTACAGGCTCCCAACTTTGTGGGAACAGTTTGGGGAGGGCCCCTTCCTGTTCTGTGCACCAGTGCACAAAGCAAGGTCCATAAAGACATGGGCGAGTTTGGTGTGGAGGAACTTGACTGGGCGGCACAGAGTCTTGACCTCAACCCGATTGAACACCTTTGGGATGAATTAGAGCGGAGACTGCGAGCCAGGCCTTCTCGTCCAACATCAGTGCCTGACCTCACACATGCGCTTCTAGAAGAATGGTCAAAAATTCCCATAAACACACTCCAAAACTTTGTGGAAAGCCTTCCCAGAAGAGTTGAAGATGTTATAGCTGCAAAAGGTGGACCAACTCCATATTAAATCCTACTGATTAAGAATGGGATGTCGGTAAAGTTAATGTGCATGCAGGCATCCCAAACTTGTGGCAAGATAGTGTACTTTCAAAAGATTTGCTATATTTTGATCACTACCGTAGCCTCAGTGCTTATATCTGACCAATAAACTTTATCCCAGTACTTCTGCGATCATTTGAATTGAATTTCATTAAGACAGAAATAACGGTTTTGTGTGGTTGAAAAGACTGTTTGTGAAGCTGTTTCAAACCTATACATGACAACTGCTCTCTGGGTCAGTACATTGAAGCGCAAACAAAGATTTGAGTGCTCTGGTATGACACAGGCGAATCGTAGACATTTATGAATAAGATCGCATGGGTGTTTGATCCGAGAACGTGTTCTTCTAATCGTGCAGCTTTACTATTGGCTGGCTGAACAACTAGTTAAAGGGTAACTTCAGTGATTTAGCATTAGGCTTTGGATCAGTAGAAACCCGGTAGTATATTCAAATTATGGTTTCATTTCAGTTTGCATGAGATGCGTTCGACTGAGATACAGTTTCGACAGAGCACCACAGAATGGTTTAGAGTGTCAGAATGAGATGTTAAAACAACTGTTCAAATGTTTTAGGCCAGTAGGATGTTTAGAAAAATTAACACTTTTATTTAGTGAATACACACTAAATTGAATAAAAAGTGACAGTAAAGACATTTAAATTGTTCTAAAGGTTTTTAATGTTATTTTTGTTTTTTACCTGAAGGCTTTACCCTGGCTACGAGGTGACGTGCCAGCCCCATCATCCTTCCCTGGAATGTCTGGAATAGGGGAATCCTCCATAGGAGATATGATGTTTTCCTACATGCATGAAAAAGGATTTGACTGAAATAAACCACGAATATAAACTGAGCTGTAACAAAACTGACTAAATGTTGCACAACATAATTTTAAATACTTATTTTAATGATGAGTCACTGACCTCAACGAGCGCTTGTAGAAGCCGCTGAGTGAGAGGGCCAAAGGGACAGCCGTCGTCAGGAGGTTCATGCTGAGACTCTGATTTCTTCAGTAGGGCGTCTACATCTACACAAATAAGAATAGTACAGGATAAAAGAAACATGTAAAAAATTCAATGCTGCAACCGTAATCAAGATCTTTAATGACACGGTTACCTTTAGCATCTAGTTCAGAAAGAGGACCCATCATGCTTTTCTTCTTGTCATTGGCTCTTGCTCCCTCTCTTTGCTCTTCTAACAGGTCCTCTTGAGCCCAGCGTTGGGAATAGTGCTTTCCGAGAGCTGGGATCTGCAAGGAAAACCCCCAGTCAGAGCTCAGAAGTGAAGAATCAGCTGAAGGAAAGGAATGAGAGCAGGAAGTGGTTTGTAAAAGATCTTTACCTTGTAGTACTCTGCTTCATCGTCAGGGGGTTTGAGCAGCTCTTCCAGAACTCTGATCTCTTCATTTGTGATGTCTGCACAGTAAGGCTCCACTGAGGCCCAGAATCTGTTTTAAACACATAAAATATACACCACCATTCAAAAGTTGGAGTTTTTTTAAAAGCCAGGACACACCAAGCTGACGTCAAAGATGACTGTGTTGTCGCCTCTTGTCTGCTGCGTCTCTGCCAAAAAGCTGCGCTTGAACACACCAAAAGGACTAAAGGCGACTGTCAACTAGCATGTGCGTTCTGCGTCTGCGCACAAGTAAATATCTGTCTATATCATAAGGTATCAATAGTCTATTTACGTCATTCAAAAGGGGAAACCAAAACTAGGACTGCAGATGTACAAATGTAAACATGCTAATTACATTCTTTATTATTTCTAGTCAGCTCATGTTATTATGAAAATACTTGTTCATTCGAATGCTCAGGTAAGACTGTCTGTACCGTCTTGACTTCTTTGCTTGCTTTTATTCTTGTGCACGGACTTGTGCGCTAAGCTGAACAGCCAATCAGAGTTCTCTCTCTCACCGACGGCCCAACGCTGATTCAATGTTTAATTCATAGTTTTCACACGATGTCACACCATTATAGGAACGCCCACCTGGAAGACAAAACAAGGCTTTCCTCTATTGCCCGCCAGTCATTTTTCCCAGGTTTGTAATAAGTTTTTATCTAGTAAGACAGTGATATTAAAAGACCAAATTCAATATACACCTTATTGATGTTGCATACTTTGTACAGGCAAGCAAATGACCACAGAATATTAATGCAACACATTTTTCTCAAAAACCATTATAAAGAAAACACGTTGCGTTCATATCTACTTGCCTATATAGTATACATCAGGTGTAAACTGAATTTAATCTTTTAATATCACAGTACATTAAGGCATTTTAAGGGTGGGTTGTACTAATAAGAATTCTTTAGCCCTGGTGTCGGTTCATCCCAATCAGCCCTTTAATTCTAACGGTCTTTCTACATGGTTAATCTGTGTTTAAAATCAAGTGGTGCAACACAACTCGATTTAAAATAAAACCAAGATCAACAAATCCTTGATTAGCGTTAAACTTTGCTTAATTTAATCCTTATTAGTGCCACTCACCCTATAAATGTTTTTCACGTTAAGTGGTTTAAAACCGTCCCGCTGTTTTTAGTGATTGAAATACTGCAGCAGGTGCTGTTTATGGATCACAAGTGCATCTTGTTTACATATTTTTGTTTTAAAGATGGAAATTTGACAGGCTTGTGCTGCAGTTCTATGGCTGTTTTGCCCTCCAGGGCTCCGTGACAGTCACGTGATTGAAAACTATGAATAGGCCTTAAAAACACAGACGGCATCCGACTAGCGCCAACCACATGGAACACACAGAAAAAATGAAACAGACGCACACTCAAAAAACATCCCAATGATGGCCGACCTGGTGTGTCCTGCCCTTAAAATGCTCACCAAGGCTGAATTTCTTTGATCAAAAATACAGTACAACAGTAATATTGTGAAACATTATTATAATTTAAAATAACTTTTCTATTTTAATATATTTTAAAATGTAATTTATTCCTGTGATGGAGAAGCTGAATTTTCTCTAGTCATCATTAGTTTACTCTTCGGTGTCATATGATCCTTCAGAAATCATTCTAATATGCTGATTTGCTGCTCTACAGTTGTGCTGCTTATCAATAATATTGTTTTTAATATTTTTATTATTAATATATTTTATATATTTATCAGTATTTTGTTGAAATCATGTTATTTTAGGGTTCTTTAATAAATAGAAAGTTGAAAAGAACATCACTGATTCAGGAGCGAAATCTTTGTAAGATCATAAATGTCTGTCATTTTTTACCAATTTAATGTATCCTTCCTGATTTCAAAGTTTATGCTTGAATTTGTGTTTAAATAATTAGATCAAAATCTTCAACTGTATACTGATAACTTAATATTTCTCCTCTGAAATCAGTAAAAGCATCAAATTTGATTTAATTTAATACCAAGGGTTTCTGCCGGTAAACAAATCTGATTTGATCCTAAATCTGGTTTAAATGAATATAAATATCAAGCGCATCACAGACAAAAAATTCAGTATTAACAAACCTGTTGGGTGCATCATTTTTAGGATTGCGGGGTATATCTTGGGGGTCCACTTCAAATTCAAAGTCCTGAACCTTTGTCTGTATGTTCTTAGACTTTGGTCTACCTGGCCCAGGTCCAGGGCCATGACTTCCTTTTCCATCAAGCTTCTGTTTTTTGGGCTTGGAATGGCGAGAAGAGGCTGCGAGATCTGGATCCTTGCCTAACTTCAGAAACCTTTTGTCCCCTTTTTTGTCCTGCCAGTCTGTAAGAATCTGTTTCAGAGAGAAAACATAAATAACTTTAGACATGAGAATAGGTGGGAGAAAGACAAATAGAAAAACATGACTTTTCACCTGTCTCTGTTCTTCCAGCGCCCTGAGACGTCGGCTCGCAGAGGACAGGAGAGTTTCCAGCTCCAGCTGAAGCGTGTCAAGCTCTTCAATGCCAATGCCATCATCTTCTGAGCGGCTGAGTACTGCGGTGTAGCGTGGACACACTTTCACATGGTCCACAGGTTTGAAGTCATAGTACTTCAGAGGGGGACAGTCCTTCAGTTCACTCATCTTCTCATTAACAGGAACCTATATCTGGAAAAAAAGGGGTACAAATAAAGTCAGGGTTGTGCAAGCTATGCAAAGAGGTTTGATTAATTCCTAACTATTAATGAGAAACACAAGACTGTATATGTATTAGTTTAGGAGGTATGCCTTTACCTCCTAAACTAATACATATACAGTCTTGTGTTGCTAGTAAACATCTACACAAAGAGATAATGCTAGATATGGACTGCTGTAGATGTTATTCATAAGGTTTTATCTGTGACAATGCCAATCTTGAATGTATTGCCCCCCTGTATTCACGCTCACTCTGTTATGCAATATTGATCACCATATATGAGAGCAGTCTAAGAGCCAGCCACTGTAAGCTAACGGCTACATGCTAATTCAGTTGCATGCTGTTCAAACCTTAGGGAACCAGTATCAATAAATATGCACATTGCTTGCAATAAAAAGGCTTGTAATGACAATAAAAAATATGTTAAAAGTCAAAACAGGAGGATAACCCGAAGTCATACAAAGCATTTATTCATAAAATATCATTGTTTACCTCCGATAAAGGGGCATCCATTACTGACTAAACCATTATCTTTGCACGGTGGGAGAACGTTCGCCGATTCAATTTTAATAACAATAATTTGTATTAAAGGTACGTTAGTATGATCGACGTGTATTTTTTTTACATATCTAGACCAATTTGTATGTACTATCAGCAAAATAATTATTTAAGACCAGATAAATGTTCCAACTTGACAGTTAACGTCCAAAACGCATGGAATGGTACATTCCTGACTGAAGCGCGTCCAAGCAGTGGAAAAAAAAAATGATTATCTTTTTTAGAGACTCACGCGCTGTTAAAACCACAAAAGAGATAATGTTTGTTTCTGCACAGTAATATTTGTAGACAAACGCGTCTTTGATTGTAATGTATTTGACCTGTCGTGGTATTTGCCATATAAGGAAGAAAAAGCGAATCAAGGTAAGATTGCTACTTGGCTTGGCCGTAAATATAAGAATAGATGTGTTACGTGCACGGCCGTTTTGGTGTTGTTACAGTTTTCGTTCAATTTCATAGTTTCTTAAATTAGAAACATAAGAACTTGTATTTGTATGAACATTTATTTAATCACCCACCATTCACTCGTGTATATTTAAATCATGAGCGTATGATAATTAAACTGATTTGCACTTCTATTAGATATAATACGGAAGTGTGAGAACGCAATGGAGGCGTGTTTTCTCATCTCTAGGCGTGGCGTGCGGACTTCCGTCTTCCTCCACAGACCTCATATAAAATGGTAAGAGATTTACATTTCTAGCAAGTTGCTAAGATTTTTTTATTACAGCGCTGTCTGCCAAATGACATAATAATCAGCATGTCCTTAAAATAATTGCTAGCGATCACAGCAGTGAATGTTTTGGTTTATTTGATCGAGTGATGTTAGTGTGTCTTGGTATATGCTAGCTGGCTAACGTCAGTGATTTTGCAGGCAAAGGCTCTTTTTGGCAGAATCAAAACAATAAATGCACGTTTTGAAATGCACATTACACTGTTTAGATAAAATGTTTAATAAATGACACGTGTTCAGTGTATTTAGAACAACCAGTAGTTATTAATAAGTGATGTTGAGGCAGATGATTGACACTTCAGGACCTAAATGACTGACTCGAGCTCAATGGAGTGGCCAAGCACAAACCAGCTCTTCCACCCACGGACAATCACGTTTCTGTGTTAATGATTATAAAATTGTTATAAAATGAAGTGTTGCCATGAAACCGAAATGGACATTTTTTTAAAGGAATGTTTCGGTATTTATTATAAATTATTTATCCGTGCACATTATTATTATTATTTTAATTCATGTTAACTTGTTTTCTTCCATCAAAATAACTTCCCCTCCCACTTGAAATGACAAGTTCTCTTCTGTGGTGACGTGTTTATTGGTGCGAGGGCGGGACTACCTGTAAATCACATGACATCACATCAGTAGCAAATCACAACCCTCCAATCTGTTTCAGATGGACAGATCAATACATTTGTGCTTGTTTGCGAAGCCGTTCCACTAGGGCTGTAACGATTTGACCAAAAATAAAAACCTTGATTAATTGAACATTTTACGTCGATTATGAATAATGAACGATTATTTTGCTTTTTTTTTTTTCCTGATAAGGTTTTTACTGTAAATATTTTCTACTATTAAAGGTGGAATTTTTTTTTCTAATGAAAAAGTGCATTTCTTTGTGATTTTAAAATACTTGAAGGAAACCGTTCACTTTCAGCAGTTATTGTCTAGGGGGCAGATTTCTGCTTGTTGTACATCAGATACAGATAAATTAACACTGTAGGCCTACATTACATTTATTTGAATGCATTAATGAGAGAGATTGTGTGTGTGAATTACTCATACCGTCTCTATTCATTATGAAGCTGTGGTTTGTACTTACTTCAAAGGTATTAAAATATATGCCTATAATGGTTGAGTTTCTAAGTTACTTCAGTGACTTTACTTTAGTGACAGGACAGCGTTGACACTGCGTGTCTGCGCGTGATCTTTACGTGATGTGCGAGCTTCTGTCTGAGTGTTTGTGTGTCACAATATGTCAGGCATTAGTTCAACATAATACACATATGATGGTCTAAAATCGCTCCAATGTTCAAACTGGCAGGCCTTAAAACACATACATATGACAAAGCTTTGTGAGGACGCAGGTGAAAGAGGTCTGCCTTCAGGGCGCGCGCGCGCGTTGTCAGAGACGCGACACGGCTCGGCTCTCTGTGTCACACAAAAAAGCTGAGCACTGAACAGATAAGTTTTTGAATAGTGCACAATCGCTTTAAATGTTCAAGCCTTTAAACGCATTTACTTGACAAACTTTATGAGGACGAAAGTGAAAGCGATCTGGCTTCGGGGCTTGCGCACGCCGTCTGTGTGTGTGTGTGTGTGTGTGTGTGTGTGTGTGTGTGTGTCGCAGCGCGTAGGCTATAAGAAGAACGGCAATTAACTTACTGTATAAACTGTGTAAAACATGCAGTTACTATAGTGATTCTGAGCATCTATAAACAAAGATAACCGCTCCTGCATCTCTCTGTGTGCCTGCAAACTGCACTTGATGTGACTGACGGGGCAGAGTCACGTGACTAAAACCGAAATAACCAACATGGGAAAAATACGTCGGTTAGAGGTTCTGAATTTCGGTTTCGATTATTTTTCGATTAATTGTACAGCCCTACGTTCCACTCAGATATGCATCACAGTCAGGGATGTAGTGGAGGCTAAACGCACGTAAACGCCATTTACGCACCTCCCAAATTTCGGAAATAGCGTTTACCCACCTCCAAAGTGGGTTTATCCACCTCTAAATTGAGTTTATCCACCTCTAAATAGCCTACAGTTCCTAAGCCATTTTAAAATTAAGCTTATGTCGTTTTAGTTTCATATTGTTCATTTTCTTTGGTTGTTTGTTGTACAGTTAGACGAAGTCTTTCATATTGCGCTGCAACTGTCAGTGTGAGTAGTGGGAAGTTCGGATCATTTTACTGACTCAGATCTTTGAGTCTCGTTCAGCAAAATGAACTAATCTTTTCTCTTTCCGTCTCTATGGGACTGACAGGAAGAACAAAAGACTCGGATCTCACCTGTCGATTCAGAATCAGAACCCATATGTTGCGTAATGCGCATGCGCGGTTAACACAAAATGAACGAATCACTCTCTGAGACAACTCGGTAGTCCCGAGTCATATTAAAGATTCGTTCAAAATGAACAAATCATTCATGAACCACACGCAACCAAGATCCAAAAATGGATATCCGGCAATTTTTTAAGCACCGTCAGGACAGCAGCCCTCCTCCTAATGCCAGCAAACGGGCTCGGCTACAAGCCCAAAGTGAGTGAGCTCGGAAAACAGTACTAAACTTTATGTTTTTGGGGTTAATTTGGTTCACGGTTAGATTCATGCCACTGACTCAACAAGTCACCTCTTCCTTTTCCCATTAGCCAATGTAGGCCTACAAGTAAAATTCAGGATACATTATCAGATAAATAACTGGATGTAATTATATGCATTCTCTGGTATTTAAACCACTGAAAGTTTGTGACAACAAGCTCCCTTTGCTAGTCAGCTAGCTAGTTATTGTTATCGCTACAGCCGTTCGCGGGTACGGTAAACGTTTCTATGGTAAGCGAGTTGGACCAATCAGAGGCGTCGCTGTTAAGCTTAGGACTGTGGGTAGTGTAGTTTTTCTTACAGACCTCTAGCTACAGAAGCAGAAACTTTCGTTTCACAACTCGTGGACATTGTTGTGATATTAATTAATCACAGGCAGCTGGTTTAATGTAGAGAGCATGTCGAAACCCTGTAAAAAAAGCTGTAATGATGCAGTGTATTTTGTGTTCAAATGGAGAATATTTGGTTTTATCGTTTTTTTAGTTTAGCAAAATCGTCTGTTAATGTCGGCAGCCATTACACTTGTGGAAACTACAGTGCAACTTATATTGTCTTTCTTCTGTTAATTACAGAAACTGAGTTTTCTTTAAATTAAAATATGTGGCACCAAATTCATCCTTCTGTCGTTAATCTGCACCTGCCTCATTAGCAATTGACAAAAACTGTAATCGACAACTATTTTGATAATCGATTAGTCGGCTTGAGTAATTTTTTAAGACAAAAGTAAAATTCTTTGATTCCAGCTTGTTTAATGTGAATATGTTCTAGTGTGTTCTCTCATATGTGACAGTAAACTGAGTTGTGGACAAAACGAGACATTTGAGTACGTCATCCTAGGCTTTTGGGAAACACTGATCCACATTTTTCGGACATATTATAGACCAAACAACTAATCGATTACTTGAGAAAATATTCAACAGATTAATCGACTATGAAAATAATCCCAAATCTAATCATTATGTACAAGTGCATTGCATTGGAACCCCTGGATATAAGCCATCCCTCTCTATCTCTCTTAAATATTTTTGTTCTCTCTGAGAACAATAGCTATCATCAGGATACACACCAACGCTAGGCAGTGGTCCACCTTACCGTGACCACGATGCGGTCACCCAGAATTTATAGTTTACCCACCTCTTTTTTTACCACTACACTTCTGATCACAGTAGGAAAGAAAAGGTGACCGCAACTTGCCGACTTTAATTACATATTCTATTTTTTATATGTAGACGGCAACATTGCGACCCTACCTGAATGCGGTGCGCGCCACTCTTCAAGCAGCCCTGTGTCTGGAGAACTTCTCCTCTCAGGTGGTGGAGCGACACAACAAACCTGAGGTGGAGGTTAGGTGAGGAACTTATAAACCCCCACGTCCTCATCTATATATGATGTGTTTTTAACTGTTAAACATGTGCAATGTATGTCTTTCGATACAGGAGCAGCAAAGAGCTTCTGTTGCAGCCGGTGGTCATAAGCCGCAATGAAAAGGAGAAGGTCCTGATCGAGGGGTCTATAAACTCAGTGAGAGTCAGCATTTGTGTCAAACAGGTATGAAGATGAACTACTGAAGACAGATGTAGTGAATTTTTCTAGTCATCATCTTCTAAAGATATTTATGGTCTTCTTAGGCCGATGAGATTGAGAAGATCCTGTGCCATAAATTTATGAGGTTCATGATGATGCGAGCAGAGAACTTCTTCATCCTGCGGAGGAAACCTGTTGAGGTGAGATCTGTTTTACAAACAAGGGATGAAGCAATATATAATTTATTAAACCAAACACTCATGTCAAGTCTTTTTGGTGGAGTCATGTAGGACTTTGGGGCAAATTCTGCATGATAAAACTTTAGATCAAGCTATTTATGTAAGTTATGGAATAATTTCTGAAATTCTAAATAATGTTGTGTATGTGAAGTAGGGCTGCATCGAATGACTATTTTTTTGTTGATTAATCTATCGATTACTTTTCCGATTAGTCGACTAATCTAATGTTTATTTTTCCAGATTAATCTGATGATTCTTTTTTACTGATTATTGTATTTCAAAGAGGGTAGTGAATTTGTATATTAGTTTAACATGAAATCAATGAATGATGACAATATTAATTGTATTTCAGGAAGGGTAGTGTACTTAAGCCATTTTATAATGAAATATATGAACACAAGAAGCATTTTAAACATTATGTATAACTAATTATACTATTCATCATAAAATGTATACAGAGTAGGCCTAACTAGGAAATGTTGTTTACTATAATAGGTTATTAATTACCGTAGTTGAGTATGATTTATTTATTGATTTGTGTCAATAGTAAACGAAAATGCACTTGTATTTATCTGCAAAAGGTTCACATACAGGAGCTTTCAGCATAGTGTAAATGTATAACTAGTCTATTTTGAAGATATACATGTGCATAAACAACTTGTTACAACTGGCAAAGTGTCATTGCCAGACTAAAGCTGCCAGAAGTTTTTGCCCAAACTTTAAAGACACGTTTAAATTATTAAAATTAGAGGCATATCTTAACTTTGATGTTACTAATCATGTAAACTACCTATATACAGCATGTTATATGCATATGTTTTTGGGACAGAGGGGAACCCGGTCACATTTGCAGCAGATATATGCTGCCCATAATAAATCAAACAGCAGGATGGATTCTGATTGGCTGTCAATGTTTTTATCGTTCATCAGCTAGATAAAATCGTTCTGAAAATGATACAAACAATTTCGTTTCTCTATATCGTTGTCATTATAGCTGTGGTGTGAACTCTGCTATTCTTTAATTTTGGGAACTATTTTTAGGACTATATTTTTATAGTTATCGTCCTTGGTGTAAACGGATCTTAACACGTCTTGTCATTTCCTCTTTTGTGCTTTTCAGGGCTATGACATCAGCTTCCTCATCACCAACTTCCACACAGAACAGATGTATAAACACAAGCTGGTGGACTTTGTCATCCATTTCATGGAGGAGATCGACAAGGAGATCAGCGAGATGAAGCTGTCGGTCAACGCTCGGGCCCGAATTGTCGCAGAGGAATTCCTCAAGAACGTATGTTTGAGATATTGTAAATTTTTTAGAGATGCACCGATTGCAATTTTCTTGGCCAATTCCGTTTTTTTTTTCTTTTGCGCAAGTGTGACCTGCCAATACCGATTTTTGCAGTTTCCGATTTTCTCTTTAAAGGTTCAGTGTGTAGTATGAGGATCTATTGACAGAAATGCAATATAATATACATAACTATGTTTTCAGTGGACTATAAAGACCTTACATAATGAACTGTTATGTTTTTATTACCTTAGAATGAGCCATTTCTATCTACATGCACCGCGGGTACAGTGAAATCGCCATTTTGCGCCGCCATGTTTCTACAGTAGCCCTACACAGACAAACTGCTCTACAGAGCGCTAGCTACTCTATTCTCTCTGACGACGACAACATTTTTGTCCTGTGTCGGCCACCGTAGCTTCTCTATGTGCTCCGAAAGGGAGGGGAGGGGGGAGGGGAGGGGGGAGGGGGGGGGGGGGTGCAATTAAAATCCTCACCACTAAATGCAGCTAAAAATCACACACTGCACCTTTAAAGAACTACAATTGACAGCATATGCAAACAAAAATCTACTTTTCTTCAATGCAACATTTTATTTTCATAAATAAACAAGTAAAAAGACAGTAATAAAATAAAAACAAACAAACAAATTTCAAACAACAGCACAAATAAATGCAATGGAATAAAGAGAGATATAAAATAAACACAGCTTTAAGTTTTTCAGGTTTCAGAAATACTACAGAAATTAAAGTATTCAAATGTAAAACAACACTGGATAGTCCTCATTGTAAAAATTAAATACAGATTAATGCTTACAATTAAAGGGATAGTTCACCCAAAAATGAAAATTTCAAGATTCAAGAGTTTTATTTGTCACATACACAGTTATATACACAATATACAACTGGCAGTGAAATGTAAACAGGTCCGCTCCATGGACAGTGCAAATAACAGTTACAAGAACACAAGGGAAATTAAAATAGAAATAGAATAAAATTAGAATAAAAAGTATTAACATAAGTAGAGTTATAAATAAATCAAGTAAGATAAAAATAGGAAATAAGATAAAAATAAAAAAATAAAATAAAAATATAAAATACAAAGTAAGTGGATATGATAAGTGAGATAAACTGTAGACTTAAAAATAAGTGGTTAACATAAAATATATATATATATATTTATATATAGAGAAGTATGATGTGCATGCAATAGGTATAATTGCAAATCGGAGTATAATGTGCAAACAGGAGTATGATGTGCAAACAGGTTTATTACAGGTTGTTACACAGTAACAATAGGAACGTAAAGTGCAGTGCAATGGCAGTATGTGAATGTTAATGTATAAACTGGATGTTTATGCGTGTGCGGGGTGAAGTGAAGTCACGTGACTGAGTTCAGGAGTCTGATGGCCTGGGGGAAGAAACTCCTCCTGAGTCTTTCAGTCTTTGCCATCAGGCTACGGAAGCGCTTACCGGATGGCAGCAGGGTGAAGTGAGAGTTTGCAGGGTGATTTATGTCTCTGATGATTTTGGTAGCTCTACCTCTGCAGCGTTTGGTGTAGATGTCCTGCAGAGACGGGAGAGCTGAGCCTGAGATGCGCTCGGATAAGCGCACCACTCTTTGCAGGGCTTTGCAGTCGTGACTGGATTTGACATTTATCTGCTTACCCCCAGGCCATCCAAGGTGTAGGTGTCTTTGTTTCTTCAGTAGAACACAAATGGAGTTTTTTAACCTCAACCGTTGCTGTGTGTCACTCTTAGAATGCATGTCAATGGGGTCTAATTCTATTAGGGTAAAAAAACATACACAGACAACTTCAAATTAATCCATGCGGCTCGTGACGACACATTAATGTCTTAAGACACGAAACGATCGGTTTCTGAGAGAAACCCAACGGTATTTATATCATTTTTTACCTCAAATACAACACCATGTCCAACAGCCCCGAAAGCGCAGCACTTCCGGGAAAGAAGGTCAATGTACACGATCTAGTGTAGAGACATCACTTCCTGTGTGTGATGTCTCTACACTAGATCCCTTTAAAGTTACAAAAGTTATTCAGTCAAGAGCATAGTGATTTTCTCTTTGTATTTTGTTTTTTGATTAACATGATAGACAGCAGCAGGTTTATTAGGCTTCTGTCACTTTAAGAGTTTATACATAGATCCAATATACTGTTACCCAACATGTTATCTTTCTCAACCATTTACCTTCCAAGATTGACTATGTTTAACTGAATAGTTGCCAATATGGGCATTTTAACATAATTCTGTGAGTATTTGACTGTTTAAGCACAGTAAGCCAATCAATTTGGTACTTGCGACTCACAAGCTGTTTGAGAGGCGGCTTTATGTGCGGCACTGTTACCGGTCCGGGCCAAGCATGGGGCTGATTCCAGTCTTTGGCCAGTCGTTCAGTGCATCTCTAATATCTTTTTACAAACATGCTTAGAAGAATAGAAAGTCATTTTTAATTTGACTCTTTTTATATATTTTTGTTCTGTTCTAGTTCTGAGGATGCTTGTCTACATTCCTAATACCCATCAGAGATTGGTGTTGCTATGGTTCCTGCGGACAAAAACATTCAACGTTTTTAAAATCTCCACAGAGCAAAGAGTTTATTAGTTAGCATCCAAGCAAGAAGATCTACAGGAACAACTGGCCAGTCCTGCAGCACTATATGCAGTCCTCTTTGCCTTCTGTTCAAGGTGCTCCTTGTGCCCATGGATATTAACAATTGTACATTTAGTCAAGAATTTATAACTCTCGTTTTCTGTTGTTAGAAAAAAAAGAAAAGAAAACACGCAGTCAAGGCAGGTCCTTAAAAGTATTACCTGTAATTAATATTGATGGGCACAGGAATCTTGTTGTTGGACTGTATTTTTTTTTCTTCTGTTGTCTTTTATATACATGTACTCATGTGCTTAATTTTTGTTACAATCAATTCAATGTTAAAGAGATCATGAGGGAAAAAATAAGACAAATTTTGACACAGCTAAACTCCAATAAGATAACTATACAAAAAAAAAAACTGTGTAAAAACAACCAAAATTTCAATAAAAATATATTGTGCTTTCTGTACCTCTTTGGATTTATTTCTATATTGCATTCACTTGTGCTTTCAATCCACTTATATTAATCAATATTTCTGCAGTTTTTGTTAGTCCTTATTTATCAGGTTTGTTCCTTATACAATGCCATCTGAAACATGTATTGAGCCAAGTTCTTACATTGCTAGGTCAATTGTTTTACTCATGGATTCTGTGTATAAAATTTGATGAGAATCGTAAAGCCAGACTGAGTACGGAAGTGGATATTGATCCTCAAATGCTTAGTAATCAATAGAGAAGTCCTTTTGTGATCTATCATTTTGAGCATGATGACTTGAAAAGGTCGGTAACAAAGGATACCCAGTCCAGTCAATTCATTGTAATCTGACTGCGATAATGGTTTGTTATTATGTTAATTGCCCTACTGAGGACACAATAACAACACAATCAATTCATCTCAAGATGTTCAGTTGTTTGCAAGAAATAAGAAACAAAGCAGCCTGGCTTGCTGAATTGAATAGGCAGAGAATGAATTGCTGATTTTGTGGTTGGCAGAGTTCACTGTTGTTTATTTAAAACTTGAAAAGATAACTGTTAAACTACAGTAAAGCAATTCTAAGGCACTCCACCATTTTCTGTTTCTTTTTTGCTGTTTTTATTGAACAAAAGTGCAATAGCCAAAAGCTTTAAAAGCATTGTGATTGGTTGGTGGCACCTTGCAAACCTTAAGCTAGTAAGGCCAGTGTTTATCAGGGGTATATATATGGTCTGAGCAGCGCCACTTCAAGTGGAACAATGTATTTTGAATAAAAATCAAGAGGACGTATGAATTTCCAAAAAAGTTATGTGAACTGCATAGATAAATAACTTATAATAAATATTGCAATATTCCATAAAAACAAAAATGGTCTATTTTGATTTCATGGTGACTTTAAATGCACTGTCTAAAGGCCTGTACTCACCAGAACGAATACCGTGTGCGCTTATCGCCATCGTTTTTCAAGACGTTTTTTGGCGCGTATTGGGTGCTCACACCCAAGTGATTTTCACCGCGATGCACCGAGTGAACATGCAAATTCAGTAGATGGCGCTCCCGCTACACAAGGTGGTGCTGCGCCACTTTACGCTTCTGACGCTCGCTTGTCACACAGAAGAAGAAGAGAGACAGTATTTACATGTACGTACTTCCTTTTCGTCGTATCAATGTGTGCTCGGCAAGACCGTTTTGTGCTTGAGCACCACCAAGTCATGTTTTACTGTCACTTCAGCAGCTCCAGGCACGTGAACAAAAGCGCCGATCTCATTGGTCGGCCAGTTTTTAACGCGCCAAAATAAAGAAAAACGATGATTTTACGCCTGTCGTTTTGCGCATCGGTGTGCACACTCACATTGGCGCTCTTTGTTTAGTCACGAGGCGTTAAACGTCTGCAAAAATCGTCCCGGTGTGAACAGGCCGCGACCATTGACTCCTTGCAAAAGTGTCGTGCTGCTCGCGTCTGGTGTAGACACCGTGTAACCCAGTTTTCCAACTCAGATATTTAGTTTTGTTTGTTTTTACTTTTAAAAGGAAATATGCATTAACAGTATGCAATAAAAACACAAATTAATGGTAGTTCATTTTATTTTATTTTAGTCTTTTGACAACCCTAGTTTTTATTAACGCAATTGTATAACGTTACATTAGCGCCACCAAACACGTGTTTCTGCAGCAGCTCTGGTCATGTGACCCACTGCTCAAATCGTATTGGTCGTCGTTCATTTCATAAGAGGCTGTCGCTGCAGAGCAAATGGGTGGAGCTTATGGGATTGCTAGACATCCAGGAAGGAGGAGCGAATGTAATTTGGGCCTAATGGGTGGAGCTAGAATATCCAACCAAACCTTAACCCAACACTTAAGGGCAAAGTACTTCACTTTTTACACATAGCCAAGGTCAATAATCATCAGATGAGTACACGAGTACTGTATGCGCACAGCCGGATTTTTGTAACAGTGCATAGTTTGTACGCTCAGGTTGCACATGCGCATTTAATTTTTTTTCAGTATACATGGCTTGTAACTCGTGGCGAGAGGTTACTCAAAACTGTGCAAAACACGCCTGTGTACCCATACGAGTCAAAAGAAGAATACTTTGTAAGGCTGCGCAATCGAGCGTACATGTAAAACAACAAAGTATAGGCCTACTTTCTGCTGACCCTACCCACAACTCTATCCCTCCACCCCAAGTGTGCCACACAAGAAAAGTGAAAGCCAAAATGTTTCGATCACCCCCAGGTGGCTGGACGCAGTTGAGGTCATAAATCCCGACCTCTCATGAATTTGAAAGGGACATAAACTTAACATATTTTTTCCAAAGATGGTTTGTGTCATTATCACGTTTTTATATCGTTTTCATCACGCTGATGTGATATCAAGTGTTGTTTTGTTTTTTTTGTTTTGAGTGGTTTTAGTTAAAACAGGGATGTGACGTCATGATTGACAGCTAGCTCAGCTGAGTTTGACAGTTTCTCTGAGCGAAGTATGCTGCCTTCATGCTATCGGAAATTTCCTTCAATTTTTCAACTAGGAAACTATTTACGATAGTTTCGATAGCACGTGAAGGCAGTTAGTCAATGAGGCACCAATGGACTTTTTTCGGGAGGAGGTCTGGACGTCATTTCATCGCTGAACGGAAAAAAATCGACGCACTCGCTGAAGGAAAAAAAAAGCTTATAGCCTTCTAGGCGGGAAATTGTTACCGTCGGACGTGAGTAACTCTACAGGAATCCATATTTTCTATTCAAAATCTTTGCACCAAATATCCGCGTTTGTTGTGACAGGGCTTTGAGTTGTTTGACACTTTTTCCCTCTTCTGTGGCACAGGCCTAGTCCACACGAACACGGGTATTTTTATAACCAGAGTTTTTCCTCCTCCGTTTTAAAAAACAATCGCGTCCACACAAGCACGGTTTAAAAAAAATCTCCGTCCACATGAAAACGCAAAACCGCGCTATGATTGGCTGCTTGATTTCCACATGGGTCCCATCCACGGCACCGATGCACTGAGGGATGCCATGGGCTCAGTAGCCACGTTTACATGCGCACTTTTTTGTCATTCCGATTAAAATCATTCCGATTGAAAGATTCTGCGGGCTGTTTACATGAGACGTTATCTAAACCGATCTGGTGTTACATGTGCTGACTTTCAGTCGGGATCCTTTTGTGACATGCGCACACAGTTTGTCTGCCGCCTCAGATTCGTAATGTTAGTATCGTGGATCAATAGTTCTGTGTTGGTAATTTTTATATTTATTTATTTTTCTGTGGGCGGACATGCAGTAGTTTAACCTAATTTATGTCCTATACAATGGCTATATCAACAGCTGTGAATGATGAATGCGGAATCAAAATTAATTCAATTCATTTATTTTGAAAAACACAAAATTAACAATAAAATGCACCCAAATTATTAATAAAAACATAGGATGTACGGTGAAATGTGAATGAAATAGCATTCAAGACGTGCTCAGCATCATTAGTACGTTAACAGTTACTAAACATAGATATTTCAGATGATTAAGGAAAGATACCATAATCACAAAGGTATAAATATTAACAAAGTAATTAAAGTAGACTGTGGGTAATGCTACTTAACCAATTTGAAGCAGTTGTTGAACTTTTTTTTTTTAATCTAATTTACGAGAAACCGAGAAATATCGACACGTCCCCTCCAACAGCTTGAATGTTCCCCGTTGAAATGGCAGCTCTCAACAGCCACCAGGACTTATAACGTACAGTTTTAAAGAAGCTATTTATTATTTGTCGTAAAGTGTAAGAATCACTTCAGAAAAATAAATTATTCTGTCAGGCGCAGTTGAAGCCTATGACAAACGCTGTCAAGATGAGATCTGTAGCCAGGCTATGTCTGTGTCATTATTACAACATCATGTTCATAACATGCTACGAAATAAAAAGTTTAATACCTCAGAAAAATGAACTTTCCTCTCTTGTCAACATTAGCCTGGTGTGAGCGCGGCGCGCGCTCTTCAGTTGAGGAGGCGCGCGCTGTATATCACGTCACAGAATATGGCGGGCGGGAAGGTCCAAAATTAAGACTACTGATTTGTCTTGGGAAATCACTATGCTATAGTGATTTGCTACTGACTTACCCACTGATAAGCCAGCGGTGGATCTGTATAAGCACTTATCTCACATGGCAGACGACTCACTTTCCTCACACAGCGACTGACTCTCCTCACGCAGCGGGCGACTCACTTTCCTCACAAAGCGACTCACTTTCCTCACCAAGCGACTGACTCTCCTCACGCAGCGGGCGACTCACTTTCCTCACCAAGCGACTGACTCTCCTCACGCAGCGGGCGACTCACTTTCCTCACCAAGCGACTGACTCTCCTCACGCAGCGGGCGACTCACTTTCCTCACCAAGCGACTGACTCTCCTCACGCGGCGGGCGACTCACTTTCCTCACCAAGCGACTGACTCTCCTCACGCAGCGGGCGACTCACTTTCCTCACCAAGCGACTGACTCTCCTCACGCAGCGGGCGACTCACTT
Organism: Gobio gobio; assembly: GCF_949357685.1. Taxonomy (NCBI): domain Eukaryota; kingdom Metazoa; phylum Chordata; class Actinopteri; order Cypriniformes; family Gobionidae; genus Gobio; species Gobio gobio. The sequence continues at coordinate 27,462,584 of NC_137112.1, read as the reverse complement.
TCCTCACACAGCGACTGACTCTCCTCACGCAGCGGGCGACTCACTTTCCTCACCAAGCGACTGACTTTCCTTTCCTCACTCTTGTAGGCCTACAATATTATAATAAAATGTATACCCTTTTCAAACACTGTAATGGTGCAATTAGAAATATACATTCATTAAAGTTTATGAAAAGACATGTTACCTCTCAAACATTCATTCTTATTTTTGTAAGTTTGTTTTTTTACAATCTAATAAAAGTTAATCAGAAAAATAGCTGCTTAATTTCTGAATATTGCTTGATCAAGTAGGCTATTGATCTGAACAGTGTTTATAACAAAGTAAAAAATTAAATAAAAAAAAACATGACACTTAGCTACTAATAAAAATAATTGTAGGATATAGGGCCCACAATTTTGAAAAAATGATGAGGAAATATGGCGCCTTGAAATTATCTGCAGCTTGTCAATAAAAAAACGTCTGTCAAACGAAGGAAGGCCGTTGGAGTTTCCAATACTGAATATCTGAATAAATAAAATGAATGCCATAAAATCACGATTTCATGCAGGATCTTGCTACTCTACAAGTGAAAATCAAAAACAATGCCCTTTGTTAAAATAATTGTATAAATAGCCTATATGTATTAATAGGCCTATGTACTATAATTTTATCTCAGACCAATCCAAATAATAAATAAAGTTGGTTTACTTTAAACCATAAAGCTCTAAACGAATTCTAAAATCGTTAAGACGGCATCAGTTAAGCTAGACTATTTAAAGAAGTTAAATATAGGCATTGTTGCCACAGTTACTTTGAAAAAGTAACTTAGTTACTTTACAGATTACTTGATTTTAAAAGTAACTAAGTTACTTTACAGATTACTTGATTTTAAAAGTAACTAAGTTAGATTACAAGTTACTTTATTAGTTACATTCATCAGTTGCCGACAACACCTCTGCAGCCTCAACATAAAAATGACAACCGTTTTTGCCAACACTAAACATAAAACATGTTACACTACACTAAACATAAAACACTAAACATAAAACCCTAAACATGTTAATGAAAAGGTACAAATTACTTTGTTTTTATTAAATACATTTATGAAAAACAATTTATATTTAATTTTTAATTTATATTTATATATGAATGTAAATAATTATATGGGCCTACACAAATAATATAAAATTACAAGATTTATATTTTATTGTAAACGTAATGTGCAGCTCTGTAAAGGGACAACAAATATATGATCGATCCGTGAGAACAATATATTTTTTATTTTTAATAATCTTTAAGTGCACAAAACTATGAAAATATATGAAACGCTTCAAAACAGAGCGGCAACAAAGCGCTTATGCGCATCCCGGGTGCAGAATGATGCGCTTAAAGCAACATGGAATCAGAGTGTGCAGTGCAGCGCGAGTGCACATTGAAGAGTTCACGGCATAAAGAGAAGATGAGCGTCGAGCCCACAAATCCTAGTCTACTATGTAGCCTATCGGTCCAAACATTCACTGATAATTTGTTTCTTCACAGTTTTTAATTCTGGTTATTGTGCGTGTGATGCTAATTAATAGTCCTTGTGTTGTCAGCGAGCACAACATCTTTCAGAAACCGCAAGATAAACTCCAGGAAGATAAATTATTTTATCAACATATCAAGTATTATAACGGGAATATATCATATGGAGTGAGCTTTACCGTGCTGCTGCTGACTGGAACCGAACGCGACGCGCAGTTTGAATGCTGAACGGAGAATGATGGACAGCAACAGCGGAGGAAAGACATTCAGCTATGGAATGGCTTTAGATGACTTTGTAGGCTACTAGCAAATAATAATATACTAATAATGATTGCTGAAGGATAATGTGACAATATATATTTCTGATGATTATTTAATTATCACGACATGCCTAATCTGAGCAAGTGACTGCCTGTCTTGAGTTTTGTCGACAGACGGAGCGGCCGCCTCGTAATTCTCTATGCAGGAAAACCCCTGCTGAGACAAAACAAGAAAGCAAAAATATATATTTTTACTAAGGAAAATGACAAAAAAAAGTAACTCACAGTGACTTGGATAAGTTACTTTAATCTGATTACTGGTTTGGAAATAGTAACGCGTTAGATTACTCGTTACTGGAAAAAGTGGTCAAATTAGAGTAACGCGTTACTGGCATCACTGAATATAGGTTACACAAATAAGTTAAGGTTACAGCTGCATCTGTCTCTAAGAATTTTTTTTTTTAGTATAGTGTTTGATGTTTTTGATAGATTTGATGTTATTGAAGGCTGAAACCAGAATTAATAACTTTGTTTGAATTATCTGAATGCATGCGTTCTCGGCCACGACACACGACTGGCTTGACTGCATGTTAAGGCATTTGTTAAAGATTGTTGTTATTTGACCGAACATTTTACTGTAGCCTACTTTTTATGGATTCTAAAATGTTACATACAGGACAAATGTATGGAGGACCAGCGTACCATGCACTTAAAATAAAATTAAGAATTAATATATCGATTTAATCATTTTTAAAAAATAAAAACTTATATAAATAAATCACTTTTAAATGGACAAATCAATAGTCATATTTAAAGTTGTTTATTTAATTTGTGTTTTTAAATGTAGTTTAATAAAACAATACATTTACAAAAACATTTTAAATGTAGGCTATAAATAAATAGACACATTTAAAACTGTTTATTTAATTAATGTTTTAAAACATATATTAATAAAACAATAAAAAGAGCATTAATATATCGTTTAAATGCACATTTTAAATCGCTTTAAAAAAAAAACCATTTGGAAAAAGCTTTTGTCTCTCTATTTCCCAAGTGTTTTGCCAAACACTTTTCTTTTATTGATCACACATGAACTGACATTTACCAAAAATGTGAGAATGGGTTGTGTTTTATGTCATATTTAATTGTATTACAATGATAATCATATATATATGCACACTTGTTGTCTGACACACATATTAATATGTTTAATATATACATATTATATAATAGCCTATGTATAATATACATACATAAAATAAATATTTTTTAATTTATATCTCGTTTTGTTATAAATATAGAAATTCAGTGAAGATAATCAATGTAGGCCCTACGCATTGCCTGAACCACAGTGGCTATGAATATGTAAACAAATAGCCTAATAATGAAAATATACATAGCGTGCCAATATAAATAGTGACTAACACGACCCATTAACCAGTAGTTACTTCACTGACCTGACCTGCAAAAATCCTGATTTATAAAAAGGTAACATGATCTCTGATCTGACAAAAATCACCACACCCTACATAGCAACTAAGAACCACTATCCACTTAATTGACAAGTTTTCTTAAAATATTAGCCATGTCAGCCATAGGAGGCTACTTGCATAATGTTTTATGCACAATAACAATAGACATAGATATACATAGATGACATGAAAGATGACGGCCTACATTTATTAAATTTATAAATGTAAAAAATGCCATGAAAATCAATTAGGCTACAGAACACTGACTGGAATATTGGTTCAGATTCAGAACAAATTACATTTGTGTCACAAAAATGATAAAGTTTACTGAATGTAGTTTGTTATTGCACCATTACAGTGTTTGAAAAGGGTATACATTTTATTATAATATTGTAGGCCTACAAGAGTGAGGAAAGGAAAGTCAGTCGCTTGGTGAGGAAAGTGAGTCGCCCGCCGCGTGAGGAGAGTCAGTCGCTTGGTGAGGAAAGTGAGTCGCTTTGTGAGGAAAGTGAGTCGCCCGCTGCGTGAGGAGAGTCAGTCGCTGTGTGAGGAAAGTGAGTCGCCCGCCGCGTGAGGAGAGTCAGTCGCTTGGTGAGGAAAGTGACTCGCCCGCTGCGTGAGGAGAGTCAGTCGCTTGGTGAGGAAAGTGACTCGCCCGCTGCGTGAGGAGAGTCAGTCGCTTGGTGAGGAAAGTGAGTCGCCCGCTGCGTGAGGAGAGTCAGTCGCTTGGTGAGGAAAGTGAGTCGCCCGCTGCGTGAGGAGAGTCAGTCGCTGTGTGAGGAAAGTGAGTCGCCCGCCGCGTGAGGTGAGTCAGTCGTCTGCCATGTGAGATAAGTGCTTATACAGATCCACCGCTGGCTTATCAGTGGGTAAGTCAGTAGCAAATCACTATAGCATAGTGATTTCCCAAGACAAATCAGTAGTCTTAATTTTGGACCTTCCCGCCCGCCATAACAGAAAGACGTGCACTCCACTCAAAGTAATCAGATCAGATCGTTTACATGGAGGAATTTTTCGTTTGATCGGTTCATGAAAAGGTTTATCCCACCCCTCTCAAACCGATTACAATTTCATTCGGTTTGGCCATTTTTAATCCGATTGAGGTGTTTATATGGAGCATTTTCATTCGGATTGGACTTTTAAACCGATTACAGTGCTCCATTGAAACGCACCTAGTGAAACCCTTCTACAAGTTTACTTTGGAATCAGACAGGTAACTGTATACACAGGGGCAGGGCTCAAGTGGACTGAAGCTTCACACACTTGCCTTACTATGTTGTATTATTGTATTCTGGCGCCCCTGTTCTGCAATACAATGAGATAACTGCACATGTATCTGTATATATGTAATAAGTGCTGTTAGCAGAGTTATTAAAAGTTACATCCGCCATTGCATAGACTCCACTCATGTATAAACAAAAGCGATAACGGCTCACATTTCGACTTAACAAGCCGAAATCTCCGGTTTCACCGTCTACACGACAATGCTATAACCGGAGTTTCTAAAAAACTTCACCCTGGCCGGAGTTTTCAAAAAAGTCCGGTTTCAGTAACCGGATACTGCGTTTGCGTGTGGACGAACAGCCAAACCGCGTAGAAAAAGCTGCGGTTTTGAAAATACCCATGTTCGTGTGGACAGGGCCACAGAGTCACAGAAAGAATCCTGCCAAAGAGACTGCGACAGCCACAGCAGGATGCCACGTGCTTGTGAGTCTGTCACGCACAAACACAGCATATCATTCCAGTGCATTATTATTATACTGTCATTTATGTCTGCACTTATGAAGGTCAAGGGCTGGGTAAATCTGCTCTCATATGAGTGCAAAGGGATTCCAGCTGACCCCACAGCAATTCACACAGAGGATTAACGTAGGCCTAGGGAGAGACTTTACATGCAGGTGGTTTTGGAGGGCAGCTTGTATTTGTAGTGCTGAGTGTAGATTTATGGCAGTGAAAACAAACCAAAAAAGAAAGAAGAATTCACTATATTCACCTGAAACCCCAACATTCATGCATGCATATTACATACATACATACGTGCATTAATCAATTATTTCATTAATTAATTATTTTATATTTATTTATTAACTTTAACTTAAATTTAGAATTTTTTAAATGAATAATATAAAATAAGATTGCTCCTATGAGTTACTAAAGTTTTGTTTCTGGCTTTCATCTGGCTGTGTTATATGATGTGGTATTATTATGTGCGAGGTTTATTTGTGTTTCAGTGTTTGGCGAGTATGTGTTGGTCTGCGAGCTTGTAGTAATGTAGCGCATTGGGATAGTTTTTCTAAATGCATGGCTCTGGCCAGGGCTTTGGTCTTTGTAAGTCAATACTCCATCTCGGGCTTTTGAACGTCACCCACATCTTGCTCACATGCCTTCACTACAGAACAGATGCCGTCACGTACATCTATTCTTCAGTTATCTTTTGCAGTTCATACATTGTTTTCTTTTCCAGCAACTGTGGATATATGTCATCCGAGTGCTGTGGTTTTGGGAAGCCTGATATCCTTTTATTGCCAGGGTCATTTGCCCCCAAAATCATGCGTAGGTGTTGCTATTGAGCCGTCCAATGTTAAACGTTTGTTTGTGTACCGACCATATTTTGGGGACAAAATTGTTCCCAGAAATGAGCTTAACTTGACATAAATAAATGAAGAGGAGGGGTGCAATAATACACTTTGAGCCCTATCATAAGTCTGGTGCCACAAGTGTTTTTTTTTTTTCGTTGTTAAACTAGCAAAAGTGGATTCGGACACGCCCTAACACCGTGTCCTAACTACACGCGACACGATAAGATTCCAGCGACAAGCTACTTGACCGTCCACACCAGACACGACGCAACTTCGAGATGCGACACATAATAATTAATTCTCAGAGGCTTCATAAATACGGGCCTAGATCGTTAAAATAGGACCCATAGTTCACGAGATTCACAATATTGGGTTGCCCAAGAACGAGATATTTTAACAGTATTTAAAAAAAAAAAAATCTCCAATCACACATTATATGACTGTAAAAATAGTTTTATTTTATTAGCAAATTTTATTTGACTGAAAGTCACAAAAAGCAAAACAATGCAAGTGCATTTTGAAATATTTTAACTAATCTAGGGCTGCCATTATCAATTATTGTAGTAATCAAGTCATTTTTTGATTATTTATTTTTGACGATCAAACGAGTAATCGGATATATTTTTTTTGTGTGGTAATAAAAATAGACCTAGGTGAACAATAGCCATTAAAATACGTATATAATAACAATGAGGAAATAATTGATTCAAATAAAGTATCAAAAGCAAGTAATCATTTAGTTTAATTGAACAACACTGTTAAAATACACAATGTAATACAAAATATTAACTTAATCAACTTGTACATTATGTATAATAACAAATGCCTTGAGAGTTGCCAGACCGCCTCGTGCATTCAACTTATGGATAAAGTGTACCTGCCACGACGTATGACGCCAGACGTAGCGTAAGCATTTTGAACTGCGAGAAGCGTTACACATTCTGTGTATGTTGAATACGGAAGGTGGTTTGGCGGAGGCTAGATATTTTACTTCATGAAGTTTTAAATAAGGATATTTTCTCTTACAAAACCCCATCAATTTGCTTCAGAAGGTCTTTATTAACCCCCCAGAGCCGTGTGGATTAAGTTTATGAGGGATGGATGCACTTTTTTTGAGCTTCAAACTCAATGGACCACGTCACTGCCATTTTTATATATATTATATATAATATGTTATGAGATTATTTTAAATATTTTTGAATATACAAATAAGAAATGTTGGAAAGATGAAACTAAACCACCAGTAGGTGGCAGCAGGTGACCGTCTTAATGAGTGAGTCATTGAGTCGATTCGTTCAAACGGCTGATTCATTCAAGAATTAGGCGGTCGTTTACGAATAGGTCATTGAATCTTTGATTCAACCGATTCATTCAAAACGCTGAATCATTCAGTAACACGCTGCTGCTGTGAGATGCGTTAAGTTTCTGTTGTGATCTTTGTTTGGAACTATTTTCGCTGCTGAAATAGAACAAAAACAGTCCATATTGCATCTAAAATGTAAGTGACTTCATGTTAATTAATTGTTTATGGAACTGGCGTATGAAATCAGCGTCATTTTCAGTCGTGATGGTATTCAGGAAAACAACACTCTTGTTTGTGTGATGTTGCTTAACTGTATCATATGTTATAAATATAAAAACTGCTCAATTTTAACCGTGTATGTTAACTGAGTTTCTTTGTATGAGCGGTGGCCATTTGTTTTCGATTTTCTCCTCGAGAGGCTGCGCGAACCTCAACAGCACAACCTTATTAACGTCAGTTGGTTTTATATTATTATCCGCTATGCAGAATCATTATTGCACTTTGGTGATTCCCTGGTTATTTTTTTTGACGTTTTAATCAGGATACTTGTCCGTCGGGCAAGTAAAGTTCTTTTTCACTTGCCACTTCAAAAAATCCCCTTGTCCCGGACAAGCGTTAATGACGAGCCCTGCATATTCATCTGCACAGTCATGCAGAGCCGAACCACTAGAGGGCCAAAAGTTATATTGAATACCTTTTAAAATATCATTTTAGATGACATTTACTCATACATTTTTCTATGCACACTTTTTAATATTTGTTGCCAGTCCTCACAGACCCCAAGGTAAATAAATAAGCTTTCCCTTGATGTATGATTTTTTAGGGCATTATTTGGCTGAGATACAACTTTTTGAAAATCTGGAATCTGAGGGTGTAAAAAATATTATAAATATTGAGGAAAAAGTCCTTAGCAATGCATATTACTACACTGTGGCCTTAAAATGTTGAGTTCATTGAAATTAAAAAATGGAGTTAATACAATGAACATTTTTGAGAATCAACATCACCCTTTATTCAAATATTATTAAAAGATTTTGTAAGCATATTGCGTAATTGTGTTTTATTTGTAATAATGCAGTGAAACATGCCAAATTGTGCTATTTTCACAATTTATCACATCATTTTTCTTTATGTATGTGGTTCAGATACAATAATATGTTAAGTTTCTATTTATAAAACCAATTTCCTTCATTATATTAGCTAAAATTTTTAATATCAATGAACTTAAAATTTTAAGGCAACCAGGTTACTTTTACTGTGTACTAATAATAACTGTTTGATATAATTACGGTAGGAAATTGACAAAATATCTTCATGGAACATGATCTTTACTGAATATCCTAATGATTTTTGGCATAAAAGTATCCCATTCACCGTCTTTTTTTAACATATTTTTATTTTACTTTTTAAACTTTTAATCTAAAGGTTCATGCTTAAAATGAATAAAAAACAAAATTAAACTTCATATTACTTAAAAAAAAAAAAAAAAATAGAATTCTTTATTTTTTGTAATGGGTAGTTGAACCAGAATGTGAAAGAAAACAGAAGTGTCCATATACACGGGTTCTCAATACTGCAGCTGAAGTACAAACCTCAGACAGCAGAGGGTGCTAAACAACCACAGAGGTGATGCACTGTGGGATGGATATACATACAATACTAGAAACAGTAGCAGAGTCATATTACTTACAAAAAGCTCATGTGTACACTTTACTGTAGTCGTATAATCTGTTAGAGTCTTTTCAGCATGATTTTTTTTTAACAGTAAAAAAAAAAAAAGATTAGAAAAGAGTCATGCGTGTTTGTACATAGAATACGTATTTTTGTTTTGACTTCCTTTAGGGATTTCTCTTTATTTTTTTATAGCAAGTAATCACAAAAAAACGCTTTCTTTGTAAGATCTGCAGCTCATTTGTGAGGTTGTTTAATGATGAGCTCCTATTTCCAGCAGTGACATGTTTGACCCCAGACACATGTGTTCTGTCACCACCATACTGGATATTGCCATCATGCTCCTTGACTTTTGTTCTGCCTCTCAACAGCCTGAATGACCCAGTCACTGAGGAGCAGAAACCACAGGCTAAGTGGCCCCATCAAATTTATTTATATATTTCTCAATAGCAATGCTATTGCTAAAAAAAAAGTATCTGAGGAGCGCGCTGTGTGAGCAGAAGGAAATAAAACAGGGACCATGCTCCAGATATTATGCAATGATTTGCAGATAACAGTTGTTTTCTGAGTTGGATTTGAATTGAGATGGCAAACAAGAACTTGTTAAATTTCTTTCAATTGCAGTTAAAGGGTTAGTTCACCACTGGAATCACGTGGATAACTTTAATGATGTCTTTCCTATTGTTCTGGACCTTGAATGTATAAATTGTGCGTTGCTCCCAATGGAGGGACAGAAAGCTCTCAGATTTCATCAAAAATCTTCATTTGTGTTTTCCGAAGATGAACGAAGGTCTTGCGATATGAGTGAATAGCGTAAGAGAAGAGGTTGTTGAATAAAGTCGTTATTTTTGTAGTACTCTCATCGCTTCATAACTTTAAAGGGTTAGTTCACCCAAAAATGAAAATTCTGTCATGAATTACTTACCCTCATGTCGTTCGACACCCGTAAGACCTCCGTTCATCTTCGGAACAGAAATGAAGATATTTTAGTTGAAATCTGATGGCTCTGAAAGGCCTCCATTGGCACAATGGCACTGTACACTCTCAAGACCCATAAAAGGTACTAAAGACGTCGTTACAAAGTCCATCTCACTACAGTGGTTCTACAATAACTTATGAATCGGCGAGAATGGTTTTTGTGCGCAAAAAAACCCTAAATAACGACTTACATAGTGATGACGATTTCAAAACAAGGCATCATGAAGCTTCGAAGCGTTACGAATCAGCGAGTCGAATCAGCTTTTTGAATCGGCAAATTTCAGCAGTTTGGCGGTTTGACACACGATCCGAATCATCATTCGGCTCACTGATTCATAACGCTTCGATTCATAACATGCCAAATTGTGCTATTTTCACGATTTATCACTTAATTTTTCTTTATTTATGTGGTTCAGATACAATAATATTTTAAGTTTCTATTTATAAAACCAATTTACTTCATTGTAGTAATACATTTTTTTAATATCAATGTACTTAAAGCTACACTGTGTGATATTTTCCCCCATCTAGCGGTTAAAAGGTATATGACCATCCAGTGAATATTAGTTTCTCTTCCTCTCAATTCCGATTTCGTTTTAACTCCTACGGTGGCCGATTTAGTCCAAGATTAACATGGCTTCCAGTTCGACCTCGTCCACATTCGACACGGTGCCATCGAGTGTTAAAACGCGAAAGGCGAAGCTTGAATTCACGGGTATGTCCCTCTTTGGCTGATGTACTTTCAAGATGGAGGGGCAACATGGCGACCCGCATTCGAACCCATTACCCGTATGTATTTTCAATGGCATATTATAAACTTACGAGAATACTTTATTACTTGAAAGAAGTAAATATACATTAATGAGCACATATATTTTTGAAAGAACTAAGTGTTTTTAGCTAAGAATAAACTAAAAAAGTTACACAGTGTAGCTTTAAAATTTTAAGGCAACCAGGTTACTTACTTTTTTAAGTTAAACCAACAATATTTTTTTACTGTGTACTAATAATAACTGTTTGTATATATTTACGGTAGGAAATTTACAAAATATATTCATGGAACACGATCTTTACTGAATATCCTAATGACTTTTGGCATAAAAGAAAAATCTATAATTTTGACCCATACAATGTATTGTTGGCTATTGCCACAAAAACCTGTTCAACTTATGAATAGTTTTGTGGTCCAGGATCACATATATTTAGTTTTTTTTATATATAATGTCGTGATGTTTAAATTCACTTGTACCATTTATTTAATTTTTTGTTTTGTTTTTAGTGTTAGTGATATTTAATTTATTTAGACAAAATATTATGTAATTTTAATATTGGACATGTATTGGCGTATCAGTAGCCAAGTTCTCATCCACTTTTCCCACTGTTTTGTTATCGACAAAGTGAATATGCATTAAAAAAAGACTGTCTCCAGCCTGTTTCCATCCAATTGGCCTTTTACAGATACATTGGAGTGCGTAATGACGTCACCCCTAAAAAAAGCATTGTTGCATACGTTTTGTTGTATCGCTAAAAAAAATCTGCCTTAGAATCGTTTCCATACATAATTTTACTTGTATCAAATGATCGTATCTTTCGTGTCCCAAATATTTGGAAAATGCAGAGAGTGAGATAATTGAAATTGACTTACTATTTTCAGAATAATAGGCCTATTACTAAATTAGGAAATATTAATCAGAAGATCACCGAGGAGTGGGACAGTTTGTCTTACAGGACTGCATGTAACTGCCTTTATGACGAAGCCCATGGGTGTGGACACAGAGCAGCTCAATTGTCCTGTATGTAACATTTAACTATCCATAAAAATGATTGGTACAGTAAAATGTTTGGTCATATAGCAACAATTTTTAGCGTAATCAAGTCACAGTTTGACGTGGCCGTCAAATTCAATAACATCAAATCGACCTAAACGTTTTATAAAATGTATTGCATTTATAAAATGATTGTCATGTTTGTGATTTTCATTTGTCAAGTGGCCAGATCCTGCCCATAAAATCGTGATTTTTATTTCATTCATTTTATTTATTCAGATACAGACGCAATTTTTGTTTGGTCGGTATTGGAAACTCTTAGCCTTCCTTCGTTTGACAGATGCCACATTATTATTTTTGACGAGCTGCCGAGATTTTCAAGCGCTACATTTTCCTAATCCATTTTGAAACAAAACTTTATCATATATTATTAGCTAAATTGTAGGCCCAATACATACAATATTTTTATTAACAACAAGTGTCATGTTTTTTTTTTACTTTGTTATAAACACTGTTTAGATCAGAACTTGATCAAGCAATATTCAGAAACGGGTGCAGTTAGCTATTATTTTTCTGAAGTTTTTCAGATTATTAGGAAGTTTTATTAGATTGTAACCCCCCCCCCCCCCCACAAAATTACAAAAATAAGAATGAATGATGTTTGAGAGATAACACGTCTTATTCTTACCAATAAAATAATTTAATATACAATTTAATATAAAATATATATATAATATTTAATATACATAATATAATAGATTTAGTGCCTTTGAACTACAGAGAAACGGTGCTTTAAAGGGAGAAATGCCATGTGCGGTATATAATATGTTAATTATGTCATGTGACACCAGATTTATTTGCGTAAAAGGCCTTTTTCTCAACAAACTTGTAATCTTGAATCAAAAACATTCAAAACACCCCCCCCCCCCCCCTCAAAGTGACATCTGTTGTCTTCTTGACAGAGTGTGGGACTAAATTTCCTCCACAACTGACTGCAAACCGACATTCAGATCAGCCTCCATTTAGTTTGTAATGCCCAACTTCCTACGATCCAATCAGTTCCCACCCTACAGTTTTTAAATTCCCACCCTACAGTTTTTAAAGTCCCACCCTACATTTTTTTCTTTTTTGAGAAGCCGTTTCACTCAAATATATGTCACAATAGGGAAGAAAAGACTATCGCAGCTTCCGTTTCATGCAAATGATAGCTAATTTCCAATTGATGTATAATGTGGAAATGTTTGACAGGAGACTTTAAAACAATGTATCATCTTCAAAGCAGCCCAATGACCCAGTGAATTTTAATCTCCATATCCCATCATTTTGACTGGCAGTTACTCTGGAGTTATGAGCAATTGCTCATTTCACATTACCAATAAAACTCTCCACCAGACACATCCCATCAGCCTGGGCCGAGGACCAATAGTGTGTCACTGCAAACCAAATTAGACAAAGCAAAAAAAATGCACAGCCATCCTCCGGGTCTTACCACACTGGCTTATTTGTCCCTAATGGATCATTCATTCTCTTGGAAAACAGCATAATAGACGTCACGATGGTGTTCAATCGCGCCTCTGATCTCTTCCTAACAATGAAATCTATTTAAAAGGAAAAACCCCTCCTTTGGTGAGTAAACGACATTAGAAGGGTCTATTTATGAGGATGTCGTCATGCGAGGGTTGGAAGATGTGTGTGCGTGTAGGGGGGTTGAGGAGGGCTGTAGACTGATTAATTTCAGACTGAGTCTGATTCATCACAGCCAGTCACCTGATTGCACTTTAAAAATGTGCTCCTCTCGAGAAGCCATTCAGGTGCCATTCAGGCCAAATCCATCTCCCAAGGACAGTCAAATCAGTTCCTCCGCTGTTCCACTTGCTGGTTATAAACTCACAAAAGATGACCTGGAGACTGTACGCTAATAATTCAGCAAAGTCCAAGGGTAATGACAGTCTTTGCTGTTTTCCTTATAAATCTTAATATGCTTTGAAACACATATTAACACTAACAAAAACATTTCAGTAATCAACTCAGATTGTCTTGACAAAAAGGCCATGTAAATAACAAAGGTGTACTATTTGGCATGAATTAAGTTAGACAACAGTAGTTTTTTACTAAAACTAAGCTTTTTACTTTTATATATATAACTAAAAGTAAAAAGCTTATATATATGTAGCGCCCCCTATGCTATGAGTGTAACCCAAGCGACGCTCCGGATTCTTTAAATGTGTCTCTCGACGTGCAACTATGCAGTAATGTTATTCTTTCCCTTTTAGTCTAGGAATATGTCTCTCCTAAATGACTTCAAACAACACAATATGTTAAGTATAACCAAAAACAATGATATTTATTCACACACAAATGAAAGAAAATATTAAATGAATTAAATCACATGTATTGAATGATTAATGATCAATAAACTTCAAATGTAAATCAACACTTGTCTCGTACTGCTTATTTTCTCTTCCAGAAAATAATTAACAGTTCAATTCACCTTCACTTTGTAACTTTAAGTGAATTAAATCACTCTATATTCTTCAAATAGAAATGAAAAAGATCAAATTACTCAAATAACCTTTACAGTTATCTCACATAACTCAGAAAAACTTCTCAATACTCACTTTATCTTTTTGGAAAACATAAAACACTTTAAGGTACCTTTTGAGTGATCACTCGTATATGCGCGCACACACTCTCACACACACACACACAATGTCAAAGTCACCACCCAACCCCTCGTTGCAGGCCTGGTACCGTTGCTAGAGTTCGCTGTGGCCTAGAAACAACAAATGGCCTCTTCACTCTATTGAGCAAATAAAACAAAAACGAGATCACCTGAATTCCTCAGTCAGCAAACTCCACAGTTTAGCAGCTCTTCATCCTCCACGAGCACACACGAACACCCTGGCTCTTACATGACGTAGCAGCTCACCATCTTCTTCCCCGACAGCAGCAGACGAAATCCAGATCTCAACCGATCTAGAACGCTCTCACAGAGTCCAGCGAATCGGTGTCCTCTTCGCACGGATCAGATAAACCCAACGTGCATTCCAGAGTCTCTAAATGTCCGTGAATCCAACGCACTCTCTTACTAAAGTAACTGTCATCACTATGAAATGAACACCTGACACGAACTCCTGTACGGAGTAGCTTGTAAACACTTCACAAATGCTTTTAGAAAGCCCAAAATGAATAAATGCACAAATTAAACACTTATGCAGCACTTAAATTACATTTTTTCACTTCAGCGATCAGAACACACTCTCCAGCCAACTTCAGCGTCTCATTTCAGAATCGCCTCCCTGTCAATCTCTTACCCCTCTCACCCAATCAGAATCACCCTCTGTCTAAGCAGGCGGGATAAACATAGAGCAACAGCCAATGAGAATAAAGAAATACAAGCTTGCTAGCCAAAAGCACATTTTCGCTAAAGTGCATTACAGACAACCTTTAATCTTCCTCGTTATTCTTAAAGCAACCCATACCAATTATATTCTTCTTCACATGAAACACATTATATCACTTATAAATCCTATAAATGAACATTCTGAATTAATAAGAATATTGTTTAATCAATAATAATTCCCTTCTCACTCAGAATTAAATATTTCTGTAATATTCTCAGAAATAAAATATTACTAACACACCTGGGTTACACTCTCCCCCTACTAAATTACTCATGTCCTCATGAGTCCCATACTACAACTGTAGTAAGACTTCAGACTTCGGATACATCTTCTGCTGAACACAGTGTTCACATGTGGCCATTGGATGACACCACAATGTTCTGCAAGCACTCTTTTTCTTAGAAGACTCTTGAATCTTCACGACCATCCCTCTATACACGATAGTCAACGGCCGGTCAGAAGACTTTCCAAGTTCATCATAACTCAACTTCTGAACTGGTTTTATCATCCTCTTTGGATAATTCCTCACTCTTTCAAGTTCCCCTTCTTCCCTTGCAACATTCACAGTTTCAATTGCTTCCTCTTCAGAAACTGAATCCTCAAGGTTCTCCTCCATTTGAGCATCAGACTCCTCTCCTCCAGTCACTTCCACCTGATCAAGATCCTCTCGAGACCTAGTAGGACTCTGTACGTTTTCCCTCTCAGTTGATGGAAAAGATAGTCTTTCAAGGTTCACAGTCCTTCCAACTGGATAATAAACCCCATCACTACTATCATCACTCTCGAAATTCAAGTCCACTGATTCACGATTCTCTCTTTCATGATTCACGACTTTCTTCTGTTTTCTTTCCACAGTTTTAGATCTGGTCACCACACGGCGTGAACTGTCCTCCCTCTCTGAAGGTAAGTTAATTCTCACTCCATCACCAATCGGCAACAAGTGGTCTCTGTGCAATGTTCTCACCCCTCCTGTTCCCGTCTTTGGCTTCACCCTGTACACAGGCAAATTCGCCAGCTTCTCCAGAACAAGGTAAGGTACTGAACCCCACTTATCTCTCAACTTCTGTTTCCCAGTTGTAGCCAGATTCTTCACCAGTACACAGTCTCCTTTTCCAAGCTCACAGAACTTCACTCTCTGATCATAGAGTCTTTTGTTCCTCTGCTCCGTTTTCTGTGCATTCTGCAGTGATAAATCAAAGGCATTTCTCAAATCCTCTTTCATTCTCTCTACATACTTCACATGCTTTTCCCCTCTTCTCTCATCTCCAGCATTTCCAAAGCGTACATCAATTGGAAGACGAGCCTCTCTCCCAAACATGAGATAGTAAGGAGAAAATCCAGTAACTTCACTCTTCGTGCAGTTGTACGCATGCACCATCTGACTCACACTCTGACTCCATCTCTCCTTCTTAGAAGCATCCAGAGTCCCCAGCATGGATAACAACGTTCTGTTAAACCGTTCCGGTTGCGGATCACCCTGAGGATGATATGGTGATGTACGAGACTTTCTGATCCCCAGAATTCCAAGTAACTCTTTGATCAGTCGGCTCTCAAAGTCTCGACCCTGGTCAGAGTGTATCCTAGCAGGTAATCCGTAATGAACGAAAAACTTCTCCACTAGAATCTTTGCAACCGTCAGCGCCTTCTGATCTCTTGCAGGATACGCTTGTGCATAACGTGAAAAGTGATCAGTTACTACAAGCACATTTGCTACTCCACTCAAGTCTGGCTCAATTGATAGGAAATCAATGCAAACAAGATCCATCGGTCCACTGCTTGAAATATGATTCAAGTATGCAGATCTTTGCGGCAATGTCTTCCTCACAATACACCTCCCACAATTCTTCACATATCTTTCCACTTCCCTGGACATATGAGGCCAGTAGAATCTGTCCTTGCACAGCTCAGTCGTTCTCTCAATCCCCAGATGACCCGACTCATCATGTAGAGAATTCAAGACTTCCTGTCTGTAATTTCCAGGCAAAACCAACTGTACTTTCTCTCCTCCAAGAGAATTCTGTGTCACTCTGTATAACAGATGATTACGAATAACCAACTTCTTCCCTTGTTTCCTCAACAAAGTTTCCAACACATCTGAACCCTTTGTTGTTTTCAGACACTTTCCAGATTCCACCTCTCCCATCACTGGACCAATGACAGGATCTTCGACCTGTGCCAATCTCAACTCCTGGTTAGTCAAGGAATCTCCCTCATTAGTGTCCAAACGAATCGGGCAAACATACAATTCTGGAACACTTTCAACTCCAACACCCAACTGATCTACCAGTCTGTCATCCCCTTCTTCAGACCAGCAAGTACTCTTCACACGTCCACAAATTGCTTTGACTCCTGATCTAGAAATATCCATCCAGTTAGTAGTTCCATCTGTATCCGCAGGATAACGCGACAGTACATCAGCATCCACATTCTGACTTCCAGCCTTATACTGTAGGTTAAAATCATACGTGGCTAATGCACTCAACCATCTATGTCCAGTTGCATTAAGTTTTGCACTTGTTAGAACATATGTAAGGGGATTGTTGTCAGTTCTTACTGTGAATTTTGTTCCATACAGGTAGTCGTGGAATTTGTCAACAACCGACCATTTCAGCGCCAGGAACTCCAACTGATGAATAGTATATCGTTGTTCCGCCTCACTCAGTTTCCTACTTGCGAATGCAATTGGTCTCAACCCCTCAGGGTACTCTTGATTCAAGACTGCTCCCAGCCCTTTCAAACTAGCATCCACATGCAGTATGTACGGCTTAGATGGATCAGCATACGCCAGTACCGGTGCATGAGTCAAACACTTGATAATAGAATGAAACGCTTCGGTGCATTCGTCCGTCCATCTCTCTCCAAATGATTCCTTCTCTTGGAAGTATTTCTCTTTCTTCTCCACCTTCTTTTTACTCCTCACAGGTGCATACCCTTTGGTCAATTCCGTTAAAGGCCTTACAATCTTGGAGTAATTCTTGACAAATCTGCGATAGAATCCGCAAAATCCAAGAAACGATCGTAATGACTTCAGATCATGAGGTATCTTCCACTCCTTCACAGCCTTCACCTTCTCTGGATCTGGTGTTACGCCTTCCGCACTCACAATATGTCCCACATACTTGACAGATGGTTGACAGAATTGACACTTGTCAACTGATAATTTTAGCCCAAACTCCTCTAATCTATCAAGCACTTTCATCAGTCTCTCTTCATGTTCCTCCAACGTTCTTCCGAAAACAATCAGATCATCCAAGTACACAATCACTTGTAGTAAGTGCATGTCTCCAACTGCTCTCTCCATCAATCTCTGAAACGTTGCAGGAGCTCCAGATATCCCCTGAGGCATCCGCTCAAATTGATAGAATCCAAGAGGACAAATGAATGCGGTCTTCTCTTTATCCTCAGAAGCCATTTCAATTTGATAGTAGCCACTTCTCAAGTCCAACACCGAAAACCACCTACTTCCCGTCAGACAATCCAAAGCATCTTCTATCCTCGGCGTTGTATACTGGTCAGGTATAGTTCTGGAGTTCAGAGTCCTATAATCAATGCACATTCTAATAGCACCATTCTTCTTTCGAGCTATGACTATGGGTGACGCATACGGACTCCTCGACTCCTTAATGATTCCTGCTGCCAGCAGATCCTTCAGATGACGACGCACATCATCGATGTCAGCTGTAGCAATCCGCCTCGACCTCTCTCGGAAAGGTGTACTATCCTTCAGCCTGATAGTATGAGTAACATCCTTCGCTTTCCCCACATCCCACTCGGATATGGAAAACACATTCCCACGCTCAGACAACTTCTTTCTCAATCTTCCTTCCCAATTACTTGGTATTGGAGAATCACCAAAGTTAAAGATATTCGGATCCACTTTCGTCACAGATGTCTGTTCTCTTTGCATCACAGTCACAGTATCTGTATGAAACACATTCGCTATCACAGTCCCTTCAGAAATAGCTATGTCCTTCCCAGTCTCATTACACACCAGCAACTTGAAACTTTCCTGATCCACATCAGATGAATGCAAGACAGACGAAGGAACAAACACTCCAGCAGGTAACTGGTTCTCATCAGTGGCTTCCACAATCAGAATATCTTCTCTAGTCTGTTTTTTCAGATCCACTTTACACTCAGCATACTTTTCACCATTCTGTGGTATCTTCAGATCTCCAGGACCCATCCACTTTACACTCCCTTCCGCACAGTCAGACACTTCTTCCTTCCTTGGCCACTTCTCAATAAAAGGTATGGAAACTTTCGACTGTATCCTCAAGGAATGTACGGTATCAGAAACTTCTGACTCCTGTCCCAATGAAATTAGTCTTTGGAAGAAACTTGCATTTGTTCCGATGATAACAGGAACCTGTTTAGGACCCTTAGGTTCTGGACACACCAGCGCTAACACAGGCACGGTTTTCTTCACTCCTGTGAGCGACTCAGGAAATGACACGTCCACAAGAATATATCCCTTGTACGGATAAGTACTAGCACTCAGTCCCCAAATCGACAATCCACTCAATGGTTGAATTGGAACATTTGACAAATGTTTCTCATGAAAATGCTCAAAGACAATGGTAACTTGTGACCCACTATCCAGCAATGCACTGCATGAACATCCATTCACTTCCACTGAAATGGTAGAAACTGGACCCACAAGACCTCTCGGCACACAATCCTTCTCACTGTTATCAGCCATTCCCTTCTTTGAGAAACAATCTGGACCACTGGACACAGTAGAATCATCCTTTGCTCTGCTCACTTCAGTTTTAGCTCTATGGAGTGATCTCACCAGCTTTTGAATCACTTTTCCAGTATTCTCTGGCGCTCTGCATTTAGTGGCAATATGTCCGTCTTCACCACAACGGTAACAGAAGAAATCCTCCTTAGGTTGCAACCTTTTCTCAGCATTTCTTCGCAAAGGCATATCTCTATAATTCAGCCTCTTTGTCTGAATCTGCTCAGCAGTTGAGTTTATGCTCATCACTTCCAGACGTTTGTTCAACTTCTGAATCTGCATTTTCAACTCTTCCACCTCAGTGTCTCCACGAGTATTCTCTCTTTTCTTCTCCTGCTTCTCGGCAGCAGAATCAGTCCTCATGGATTCAGCAGACCCTTTAGAGGAATCTTTTCTCATCTTCGATTTCAGCTCTTGAAGTTCAGCTCTAAGCTTCTTTACCACGTCAGAATCCACTTCAGAATCGGTTTTCAGATTCAATGATTTCACTGGCATTCCAATCCTACGTCTTGCAAGCTCATTCTCTTCAGCTGTCTTTATCTCATTCAACAACTCCAAGAAACCAGGAGGTCTGGCTTTTCTTTCTCTTAGGCGCAGTTGTAACAACATCAGGTCAGAATCCGCAGAAGCACCTCTGATAAGTTGTTCAAGTCTCACTCTATCCATTGTCTGTGACATCAACCCTCCTTTCTGCACAACTTTCGTCAATGACTTCTCTAATCGTGTCAGGAAATCAGACAGCATTTCTTTAGGGAATTGTCTCAGCAATCTGAATGCAAAGTAAAGGTCTTCACCTGATTCAGATGATCCAAAGGTATTGTCTAGTGCCTCCAAGTACTCCAAAGCACTAGCCTCAGGACTTGAAAATCTCACCACTTTCACAATATCAAAAGCAGGACCTTTCAAGCTCTCCAGAATTCTTCTTCTCTTTTCTTTCTCTGAACACTCACACTCAGATGTCATCATTCTGGCCTGTTCCAACCAGTTCTCGAAACTCTCTTCTCCAGCCGGAATAGGAATGATACCAGAGAACATCCTCAATCTTCTGTAAGCATTTGAATCTCCAGAAGGTTTAGTCTTCTCCAACAGATCACCAACAGCACGAATGATAGACTCAGGTGATGCAGCATTTGAACCAGACGAATGGAACAATGATCCCAAATCACTCATGGATTTTCCTTCATCACAAAGAAATTTTTTCAACTTCTCTGCGAAATCAGACACATGAACATCAGCAGATGCTACAATAACTCTCCATGGATCTTCACCATCAGCTCTCAGCAACTCAGCTGGTATGCGAGATGAATCAATTACTTCACGGCATTCACACAATACCATCACAGTATCTGGAGTTTTCCCCTCTTTGGAGTCTCTTACTCTCACTTTGCCAACAGCTTTTATGGTTTGGACGGCAGTTTCAATGCATGCCACATCCGTTGTTGATGGTACTCCCAGTAACATGATAGCATGATTCTCATCAACCAACGCTTCATTACACCACTCTGTAAGCTCAGCAGCCAAAACTGCATCATCCTTGAACTCCATCTTCAAGCTTGAAAAGAGTAAGTATCAACTTCTTATGGCTTCTCAAATCTTCAACAGGATCTCAGGAAAAGAATAATCTATCCCGGACGAGCCCCCAAATTGTGTAGCGCCCCCTATGCTATGAGTGTAACCCAAGCGACGCTCCGGATTCTTTAAATGTGTCTCTCGACGTGCAACTATGCAGTAATGTTATTCTTTCCCTTTTAGTCTAGGAATATGTCTCTCCTAAATGACTTCAAACAACACAATATGTTAAGTATAACCAAAAACAATGATATTTATTCACACACAAATGAAAGAAAATATTAAATGAATTAAATCACATGTATTGAATGATTAATGATCAATAAACTTCAAATGTAAATCAACACTTGTCTCGTACTGCTTATTTTCTCTTCCAGAAAATAATTAACAGTTCAATTCACCTTCACTTTGTAACTTTAAGTGAATTAAATCACTCTATATTCTTCAAATAGAAATGAAAAAGATCAAATTACTCAAATAACCTTTACAGTTATCTCACATAACTCAGAAAAACTTCTCAATACTCACTTTATCTTTTTGGAAAACATAAAACACTTTAAGGTACCTTTTGAGTGATCACTCGTATATGCGCGCACACACTCTCACACACACACACACAATGTCAAAGTCACCACCCAACCCCTCGTTGCAGGCCTGGTACCGTTGCTAGAGTTCGCTGTGGCCTAGAAACAACAAATGGCCTCTTCACTCTATTGAGCAAATAAAACAAAAACGAGATCACCTGAATTCCTCAGTCAGCAAACTCCACAGTTTAGCAGCTCTTCATCCTCCACGAGCACACACGAACACCCTGGCTCTTACATGACGTAGCAGCTCACCATCTTCTTCCCCGACAGCAGCAGACGAAATCCAGATCTCAACCGATCTAGAACGCTCTCACAGAGTCCAGCGAATCGGTGTCCTCTTCGCACGGATCAGATAAACCCAACGTGCATTCCAGAGTCTCTAAATGTCCGTGAATCCAACGCACTCTCTTACTAAAGTAACTGTCATCACTATGAAATGAACACCTGACACGAACTCCTGTACGGAGTAGCTTGTAAACACTTCACAAATGCTTTTAGAAAGCCCAAAATGAATAAATGCACAAATTAAACACTTATGCAGCACTTAAATTACATTTTTTCACTTCAGCGATCAGAACACACTCTCCAGCCAACTTCAGCGTCTCATTTCAGAATCGCCTCCCTGTCAATCTCTTACCCCTCTCACCCAATCAGAATCACCCTCTGTCTAAGCAGGCGGGATAAACATAGAGCAACAGCCAATGAGAATAAAGAAATACAAGCTTGCTAGCCAAAAGCACATTTTCGCTAAAGTGCATTACAGACAACCTTTAATCTTCCTCGTTATTCTTAAAGCAACCCATACCAATTATATTCTTCTTCACATGAAACACATTATATCACTTATAAATCCTATAAATGAACATTCTGAATTAATAAGAATATTGTTTAATCAATAATAATTCCCTTCTCACTCAGAATTAAATATTTCTGTAATATTCTCAGAAATAAAATATTACTAACACACCTGGGTTACATATATATATATTTTTATATGAATATATATATATTCAAATGTCTACTAGTTCTGACAAATGTTATGTTGACACACTATGCACTATGCTAAAAAACGGTGCTATATCGCACTAAAAGTGGTTCTTGGTCGTAATCATAGGGGAACCATTTTTGGTGCTATATAGCACCATATCTTAACATGTTCTGTATATGGTAGCGCTGCTATATAGCACCTCAGCCAAAGAACCGGTGAAGAACCGCTGAAGAACCACTAAGCACCAAGATTGGTGCTATACAGCACTTAAAGAGGTTCCCCTATTACCCTTTTTCCACCAGAATGAACCGGGTGCTAGTTCAGAGCCAGTGCTAGTGCCAGTTCTTAGTTGGTTCAACTGACGAGCCTTCTAAGAACCGGTTTGCCTTTCCACGAACTAGAGAGCCACCGCAGAGCCGGGTCTTACATCACTGTAAACGTCTCATCTTTCTCAGCAATGCTAGGCAGCGGGAAACACAAACACATTAGGCTTGTTCGAGATGCATCGGTGCTGCGCAGACCGATCAGCGTATGATATCAAAACACTGCATGAGCGATTCAAAAGCATAAGGAGTCGTGTGCTCTCACTGTACTTTGATGTCACGTCGGCGCTGCGCAGACCAATCGCCGTATATCTCGAACAAGCCTTCCATCAACGATGGCGAACATTGCGTTACTATTGATGCAAATGGCTTTACGATCCTACATTGGCATCAAAACACAGCGAATCCAACACATTCGTGCAGCTCGCCGTAATTTGTATTGACGGAGATTACAATAGAGCAGCTATTAGCTCGATTAGCTGCTATTTCAAAAATGGCAGATCTCAAGTTTGTGTTCGTCTTGTTGGTCACGGTAACCCAGCCCCTGACGCAAACGGTTCTTACTTCTAGACCAGCAATGTTTTGGTGCCACTTAAGAACCACTTTTCCTGGTTCGGAGCTGGTGCTTTGGGTGTGGAAAGACAAAGACCCGATTTGAAACTAGGCTCTGGCTCCGAACCAGCACCAGCAAAGGGGTATATGATTTACGAGCCAAGAAAGAACCACTTTTAGTGCCATATAGCACCATTTTTTTTTCGGAGTGTATTTATCGCTTCTAAAAACAACAATGATGTTTATGATTGGCACAGATAATGGTTAGTAGGTTTTATACTTAGGAGACTGGCTAGTTGTCACATTATTTACTTCTGTAAATATTTACCTAAATACTTAAAATATTGGCGTCAAAAAAGTTATTCATTGTTGATTCCCATTAAAACAGATTCATTGTTTTAGCATGCTCACCAACTGGGGCATGTTGTCACAACAGATCAATGCATGATATAAGAAATGTCTTGTTTTCCTAGGGAACGTTTCTTTTTTTTCTTCTTCATCTTACTTCATCCATGTTGTCACAGGTAACAGCTTATAGGCTTTAAATAATAATAATAATATAAAAATTATGAAAAACTCAAATCAACAAGATGTTTAATACCAACATACAAAACCACTGCTACAGAATACAAGCATATGTGTAAATGAATAACCCCTGTGACAACTAGCCCCAGTGTCCCCTATTCAAAGAATAATGTCAGATGATGCATATGTTGGAGGACTGCTACTGAATTTATTAATTCACTGTAGATTGCATCTAAAAAAATGAGGCACTGTTGTTTCTCTCTGTGCAAAACCCTACAAATAATTCATTCCACCATCATTCAGAAAATGAACATAATCCATGCATCTACAACTGACAATACATGATTCCCGGTCAACAAAAATGATTTCTCTCAGAAAAAACAAACGAACAATGTAACCACAAATACAGAATGCAGAGCTTAACTGAAGTTAATAGTTAACTGAATAGAAACGCTCTAGCAATGTTCCTGAAATGCTGCTTTTGGTGCCATTCACACAGTGTTTTTTCCCCCCTTTAGACTATTTTGTTAATAATTTGTCTATATGAATGTAAAGAGATGGATGACTTGAATAATTGTCATGTTTTTAAAATGCAGGTTGCATTCTGTTCAATACAGCTGTCTTTTGTCTATCTGGTTTAGAACACTTCCTGTGTGAACAACCCATTCGAATTTGGCATCACTACATCACTAGAACAGCCTTTACTTTGTGTATATAATGCCTTAATGCTGACTAGCTAGACAGCACACTAGATTTTGTAACAGCTTTTGGGTCTGCTAAAATAGTGTACTACTAGGCTGAATTTCATCTGAAAAAAAAAAAAACCTTAAAGGGATAGTTTGCCCAAAAATGAAAGTTTTTTTCATTTGCTCACCTTCATGGCATTCCAAACCTGCATGACTTTCTTGACATTTATTCATTTTGCATTTAATCCAAAGCGATATACAAATAAGGAATTCAACAAGCGATTTATCTTAAAGCGGCAATAAACACGAAAAGAAACATCATTCAGAATAGTACAAGTACTTCTGTGGAACACAAAAGAGGACTTTTTTTTTTTTTTTTTTTGGTGTGTGTCTACAATGAAAGCCAATTGGGTCCAGTGTTGTTTGGACCCCAACGTTCTTCAAAATATCTTTAGTGTTTCACAGAAGAAGAAAAAATCATGCAGGTTTAACATGAGGGAATTTTCATTTTTGGGTGAACTATCCCTTTAAGAGATGAAGTAGTAACAATCAACAAATGACCTTTGGCTTTGAGTAGCTCCACAGGTGTTTGTCAAAGAGCCATGAATGACAGCAGTCTCCACTGAAGGAAGTAGTGTACACTACTTTTAATCTTCTGTAATTACATTAGTGTCAGATGGTCGAGACATCACTACACAGTAGCGTCTTGGAATGGAGTCTCTGCGATCCGGTGGTCAGAAAGTGTAATCGAAACCCCACAACATGACGTGTATTTTGACCCCTTGAGCTTCAGAATTGGACTTGACCCAGTCTGATTGTAGGACGTTCCAACTACGACCACTAGGGGCTCTATTGAGCCTGATCTCAATGTTACAGGAAGTTCTCATTCACAACTCTTCAGCCTTGTCAACACAATCCGGAAATGTTAACTAGGCTGCATGATGGAGCATCAACAGAAGACCACATGAAAGTGAAAACACTTTGTTGCTGTATACAGAAGGGTAGAAAACAGATCCGTTGACAAATTCGCACATTGCCTTCTCCGTTCACAATCAAACCCCATCCTGGATGCCACCATTAAACTTCCGAGTGCAGACCCTGGTGTGAGAAGCTCCCGTTAAGGGGTAGAGCCTCATCCTGCAAGGAACACAGCGATTAGACCTCTCTCAAAAGCACCGGTCTCTCTGGTCTGAGGTATCCGTCTGCACACCGTCAGTCTCACCTTTTAATGCGGCTGATCTGCTCGCACAGGAAGGACAGGTACTGAGTGAGCTTGACCATTGCGATGATGAGCGTGCCCCCCACCAGCGTGCACGTGGGCCAGAGGAGAGAGCTAATGATGGCCCTGCGGCCATAGAGACGTGTCAGGAGGATGCTGTCCTGCTGTTCTGAGGGGTCGTAGTAACACAAAACTTGTCGGTGCGTCTTCAGTCGCTCGGAGATGTTCATCACAATGGTGTGCATCAGTGTGTGATCCTTGCGGCACTTTGGGATGTAAAAACACTGATGGGAAAGAAGGAAATGCATTTACTTGCAACAATTCAGTTCAGCCCCAGTTCAATTGGCGTACTATAATGTATTGGTCATTTATCATGCTCAGAAAGTACATATAATCTTGGGGACAAATTGTGAATTTATCATTTTACCCTGCGTCCTAAATACATTTGATTAGAATAAGTAGTTTCCAAAGCATAGTATGTTGGAAAGACTATGCACAAAGGCCCCGGATATGGTCTACTATTTCCGGTAGATTCCGGAGAATTCCGCGGAGAACTGCAAACATGCCGGATGTGTGTGAGACCGACGCCCTGAAAGGGTTTTGAGTTAATAATAATCAATATCTATCCTGCTGAAAAAAATATTTAATGTTATTTGTGCTATATTCCATCTGCAACAACATTAGGGGCTTTATAGGAACTCCGTTATAGGAACTAGCCACCGGCAGGTGCTGGTGTTTCACATGCGCTTGGCCAATCAACGTACACTTGCCTCACTGTAATTCATATTGTGCTGGGTTAGACTCTGAAGAAAGAGCCAATTAAAAAAAAAGGCGTTCATCTAACTAAAATCTTTCCCAGTTCCTGCAGTGCGAACACGCCAAAAAGCGGGTTCTTCCACCAATTGTTATAGGAACTATGAAAACTTTCCTCCGGTGCGAAAGCTTTTATAAAGATACAAATAGAACAATAGCAAAATGTTATGTTTGGCCATTATATTAAATGCATCAATATGCAGAAATAATGTTATGCATGAAAGACCCACAACCAAAGCTTGCCTTCTGTTACTCTCAAAAGTACCTCCTTCACACAAAAAGAGTACATACTTTTAGCGTTTAATTTACGTAGGTGAATTGGGAGGTAGCCCTGTCATTCACGCAGAGACGCAGAACATGGAGGACTAATATTTAAATAGTATTTTGCAGTTTAATATTCACAGACTAGTATATATTCGGCTACAGTCTAAAGTAAAAAAAATCAGGGTGATGTAGTCATAATAAAGAAAAAAGCCTATTATTGTATTAATTATTTTGTAAACATTTTATTTCTTTTAAAACTTAAGCAAAAAAAACGATTGAGATGTGTGTGCACTCACATGTTTCAAAGTGTGTAAGGACAATATGTTAGTTGATTGTATTGTTGGTCACATCAGATTTTTACACATTTTTAGAAACATGCAAAGAATGCATTTCTAGAACTTGGAACTCTTACTGACCAGTATACCTTTTGCGGCCAGTGACAAGGTGTTGTACACCTACAGTATTTTAAGTTTTTAAGTGCTCTTTTTATGACGGTGTGTTTTGTAGGCTACACAATGTTTTGTATGAGTAACCTAAAAAATAGATTCATGTGGTAACTCAAAAAAACTGGTTTTATTCAAGGACAAAACTATTTAACAGAATTAGCCTGACCACATTGGGTTACGCCAACAGAAATCATTTCATTCAAATCAGGTAAAAGGATCCAAAGACAAATGTGCGCTTTTACAGCATAGTGTCACAGAAGAACAGCACATGCAGGTAATGTAATATACCCCTATAGTTAATGCATATGACTAGAGGTGGTGTACCTCAGGGTTGGCCTCATGGGCCTCCTCGTTGTATGACAGTCGCAGAACTTTACCGGTGGAGTTCAGACTGACGTACACCTGAAGACAAGGATACCTGGAGCTCTTCCGGCACTCTGAGCCGCAACTGTAGCTGCAGTTAATCTCAGCAACTATAGCAGAGTTCAGCACTGTGCAGTTGGACTCCTCTGTCCAAACGCTGAGAGAAAAGAAATAGGGACAGAAATGGAGAAAAGTTAAGAAATCATTTATAATTGCATTAAATGCATTCATCATACAGGATGTGCCAAGATGGCTGATTGTGGGTTACTTGATGCTAAGGTGCTGCTGGAGAACTTACTACATTTTAAATGTCGACGTTAACTCCAATACCTTAATTAGCCAGTTCACGCGTGTTTGACTACAGTTGAAATGAAATTAAAAGGGAGATGGATATCCAGGAAGCAGGATGGAGTACACCTGACTTAATGTGAACCTTATCCTGTAGAGAGTTGTGACCTGTGAAAAGCATGTTGTAGAAGGGCATACAGTGGGGCAAAAAAGTATTTAGTCAGCCACCAATTGTGCACGTTCTCCCACTTAAAAAGATGAGAGAGGCCTGTAATTTTCATAATAGGTACACTTCAACTATGAGGGACAGAATGAGAAAAAAAATCCAGAAAATCACATTGTCTGATTTTTAAAGAATTTATTTGCAAATTAGGTGGAATATTAGGTGGAAATAAGTGTTTGGTCACCTACAAAAAAGCAAGATTTCTGGCTCTCACAGACCTGTAACTTCTTCTTTAAGGGGCTCCTCTGTCCTCCATTTGTTACCTGTATTAATGGCACCTGTTTGAACTCGTTATCAGTATAAAAGACACCCATCCACAACCTCAAACAGTCAGACTCCAAACTCCACTATGGCCAAGACCGAAGAGCTGTCAAAGGACACCAGAAACAAAATTGTAGACCTGCAATAGGTAAGCAGCTTGGTGTGAAGAAATCAACTGTGGGAGCAATTATTAGAAAATGGAAGACATACAAGACCACTGATAATCTCCCTCGATCTGGGGCTCCACGCAAGATCTCACCCCGTGGGGTCAAAATGATCACGAGTGAAGCAAAAATGAGAACATGAGAACGGTGAGCAAAAATCCCAGAACCACACTGGGGGGACCTAGTGAATGACCTGCAGAGGGTTGGGACCAAAGTAACAAAGGCTACCATCAGTAACACACTATGCCCGCCAGGGACTCAAATCCTGCAGTGCCAGACGTGTCCCCATGCTTAAGCCAGTACATGTCCAGGCCCGTCTGAAGTTTGCTAGAGAGCATTTGGATGATCCCGAAGATCATCAAGAGGATTGGGAGAATGTCATATGGTCAGATGAAACCAAAATAGAACTTTTTGGTAAAAACTCAACTTGTCGTGTTTGGAGGAGAAAGAATGCTGAGTTGCATCCAAAGAACACCATAACTACTGTGAAGCATGGGGGTGGAAACATCATGCTTTGGGGCTGTTTTTCTGCAAAGGGACCAGGACGACTGATCCGTGTAAAGGAAAGAATGAATGGGGCCATGTATTGTGAGATTTTGAGTAAAAACCTCCTTCCATCAGCAAGGGCATTGAAGATGAAACATGGTTGGGTCTTTCAGCATGACAATGATCCCAAACACACCGCCCAAGCAACGAAGGAGTGGCTTCGTAAAAAGCATTTCAAGGTCTTGGAGTGGTCTAGCCAGTCTCCAGATCTCAACCCCATAGAAAATCTTTGGAGGGAGTTGAAAATCCGTGTTGCCCAGCGACAGCCCCAAATGTGCTTTTTTGGATTTTTTTTCTCATTCTGTCTCTCATAGTTGAAGTGTACCTATGATGAAAAATACTGGCCTCTCTCATCTTTTTAAGTGGGAGAACTTGCACAATTGGTGGCTGACTAAATACTTTTTTGCCCCACTGTATCTGAGTTAAAGTCACCATGAAATCAAAGCAAGCAATAGGCATGCTATTCTAAAGAAAAAATACAACTTTTTATACCCCTCCCCTCCAGCTACCTGTCATATACAGACCACTTTTTATGATCCAATCAGTTCCTTATAGATTTATTTTCTTGTTATAATATGCTGCTTTACTTAAATGTCCCAATACAGAACTTCACTTACTCCAGTAAGTAAAAATGTTGCAGATTACAAATGCCATTTAAAGTTGACTTTAAAGGTTGTTTCACAGAGAATATCCCTGTAAATTTGAATCATCCAGTAATGATGTCCTCGGCTTCATTTCCCATTCTGCTTAAGGCCGTTTGTATGTGTGGAATGCAGTGACACCAAACTCAGTTATGTGGGAAATCATATGGTGTTTGCATCATTGTTGGATTTGCACTTATTTTCCCTTTGATTCGAGGTCAACTTGTAAATGTATATAAAACTCAGAGCTAGATTGTTTAAATTATTTCTATAAGCATTTTATTTCTCATGCACACTTTTCTTAGTTAGAAACAGGTCACTAAAATGAAAATGATAAACATCAATAAGAGAACTTCAAAACTAATAAGAGACAGAAAGGCTCCTAAAATGGACACTATCATTTTGCTAATATGCGTTTAAACATAGACTTGGGCGGCATTACTGGGAACGCCCACAAAAACGTCATATCGCTTTATGCTGTGGGGGGAAAACAACCCATTTGAATGAACGCGCGTAGACCTTGTTAGGTGCTTTATCTTTACTTTTTGTAATTATTACGATTGATTTTTGCTTTGTGCAATGCCAAAAAGTTGCTGTGTGGTGTTTTGCACCTCTAATAAGTATGAAAAAAAAAAAACGATCTGAAATTTTATACTGCCGAATAACAGACGGAGCCGTTCGTCAATTCCGAAAGTCTGTGCAATACGTCCATTACAATTAAACATTTGCACTACATGATGATGTATTATTGTAAAGATGAAAACATAAGAAATTTCATTACTGCAATGGCAAAAGTTTGTTTAACAAAAACGCCAATATAGTCATAAGTTTGTCACGGGACTCGAACTGCGTCAAAAAGCAGTGAACTTATCATTAAAGCAGTTTTCATGCAAACTATCAAATAGTGTGTGAGGATATTAATGTACAAAAACATTCAAAAGTCTTCTTTATGCTGGGCTCATGTTTGTGCTTCAATACAAGCGGATATAGTCACATTACATGTACGACACTTGAGAATGACATTTTCTCGTCAGAATACATGCTGCTCCCCCAAATATAATAGCCTACTTCATAAATCATCCAGTCTTTCGATGAAGACGGTTGCTATAAAAAAAAGCAAAAAAACGTTACTATTGTCAGTAATTTGAGAATATTATTGTGACACTGACATGTCAACTCCAAATTTGCTTTGTACAATGTAAATGCTGAACTAATTCATTTGTGCATGGCTGTACTAACAAGAAAAATTAATAAATAAACAGATAAATCTGCATGCAAGACAACAGAAAACTGATGGATGTCTAAACTTTATCTAAACCTGCGTCATTGATGCCAAACAGCTCATCATATAACTGGATTATAGGCTTTTGACAAATGTTTGTTAAACGTGGCACTGCGGTAAATTAACATTTGACATTAGACTTGCCGCATTTCATGTTTCTATTCTATCCCAAACAAATACATGAACAAACGCATTGCATTGCATTGCACAAGGCATATTCAGAAAAACATTTCATAGCACAAGACAAGTTTTATGACAATTTTAAAACGTTAAATGTATGTAGGCTAATACATACTCTAAATCCACTGAATTCAGGAACACTAAATAAACTTCATAAATCACCCAGTCTTTTGATGAAGAAGTAGGCAAGTAATATTTGTGGGAGCAGCATGCATTTTGAAGAGAAAACGACACCTTTGGCCATTGCGTTGGGTTGTTTTTTCCAGTCACAGATACTATACGGACAATCCGACCCAATACGGCTAATAGTTTTTCTATGTCTTGATTTGTCAAGCGGCAGAAGTGATTCCAAATAGGCTATACTGGGTTAACGCCATGCATTTCCAGTGTGGGGGAATGGACTGTTTTCCCCCACGCCGACTCCGCTTCCACGCCACGGCCCCAGCTATGACACGACACCGACCAAGTCTATAGGCTGCGTTCTTGTGGAGACCGGTCTTGCTAGGTGACCTTGACAGAACGAACTCAGAAGGACGCGAGGACACAGAACGCATATTTGTGACAATTGAGATGTGCTGCGATCTTACTCAGCTGACCATCCAGCATATATTAAGTAATGGCTAATACAATAAATACAACATAACATCACAAACAAATATCTCAATCTATTAAACGTCAATCTGTTAAACGTCCGTACGTCAACCACCCGCAGCGTCTTCTGGGATTTTTAACAGTTCTTATTCTCTCAAGTCTGCATTCAATGCATCCTTGATATCAAGAACACATCCGGGTACTTTCATGCCTCCTCTGTACTTGCATTCTTGAGTTTTGGAAATGGACTTCAACGGTTGATGATGACGTAGTACAAGGACGCAAGATTGCTTAAGAACGCATATTGAGAAACCGCCATTAAACTGCCCTTTGCAACAATTCTGTAATTGAAGCTGCTTTTATATTTAGCTGTTTCACATTAAGCACAATATTTGAACATCAAGGACACCCTTCATATGCGCTATTGGTGATTTGGCCCTCTGTTGTGGCGGCCGATTGCATGTTAGTGGTTGTCATTGTGCCAGGTCTCTTGTCTCGTACTCTATGAATAACAGGCCTCGTGTTCTTTGGCTATTCCAAAGGCTCAGCTGTCTCTAATTGCCTTTGACTGCTGCGTATGCCAGCTCTTATCTGTGTGTAATCTATCGTAGGTCAGTGATATTTGGAAGATTAGAAATGTTAGCCAATCTGCGAGTTACAGTCAAAACGTTATGGAATCGGTAAATGCATGGGATCAGGTGTGGACAGTACATTTTGTGTTTTACACGTTGGCCAACATTTCATAACCAGCTGAGGAGAATAATATGAATTATGCTGAAAAATGCAGTTCTGTTCAGAATAGAATGAACCCTTTTCACAGACTGTGCTGTTTTACACAGCAATTAACAAATCTGGCAAAACAACTTTTTTGTATTTAATGTACATTTTACTACATTGTACTTTATAATATCCTGACAAAAAATAAAAAAAGTAATTTACTATTAAATTACTATTCATTTTCATTGAGTTACTATTACTGGAGTTACTATTAATGTTATACAGTAGATTTTATTTTTATTTTATTTTGCCGTTTGAGCCAATTATAATGCAAACATAAGATGCTGTATAGAATTTTACCCTGGTGTAGTTTACTTCTGTGCCCCAATCTCAGAAAAGTGAAAAGGTTCTATAGAAGAAATGAAAAGCATTCACGAGCAGAATAGAATAGCATATAACACAACAAAATAGAAAAGTGTTGATATTAATATAGAATTAAGACATTGTGAATGCTTTTGATTAGATGTTTGTCATTAGCAGAATGGAACAAAACACAAAATAATAGAATAGAATAGAAATGGGCAAATGAAAAACAAGCGCAATCAAAAAAGAATAGAGTAGAAAACAATATACAATTAAAAAATATAGTTGAAGACTTGAAAAATAGAATAGCGCAACAATTGAGACACATAATCAAAGGTTTTAAGGAATACATTACCTATGAAAATGTACATGCATGTTTCTAGGTTATAGCTAAAGAAACAAATTTGACCTGTAATATTTAATGTTTAAATTATTTTCTGTGGATTTTTTTCTGTTAGAACATCTCATTTTAATATTCATATTTATATGTTTTTAAGTTGGCACATTTTCATGGATCAGTACTGTTCTTTTATTTCTTGTAATGAAGTTCAGCACTGTTTACTTATGTTTTTTATTCCAGTATCCATTAAAAACAACTATCGGTCGATTGATCGGTTATCGGCAAGTGCGGTCCAACCTAGTTATCGGTATCGCTAAAATCCACATTCGGTCGACCTCTAATTTTGAGTCCCCTAAAGAACATTTCAGGGATCAGTTCTTAAGGCCGTTCACACCAAGGACGATAACTATAAAGATAGATATAATTATAATAATAATTTGTTACATTTATATAGCGCTTTTCTAGGCACTCATAGCACTTTACATATAGAAGAGGCGAATCTCCTCAACCACCACCAATGTGCAGCATCCACCTGGATGATGCAACGGCAGCCATATTGCGCCAGAACGCCCATATATGGGGATGATTAGGAGGCCATGATGGACAGGGGCCAATGGGCAAATTTGGCCAGGATACCGGGTTTACACCCCTACTCTTTATCGAAGGACATCCTGGGATTTTTAATAACCACTGAGAGTCAGGACCTCGGTTTAATGTCTCATCCGAAGGATGGTGCTTGTTACAGTGTAGTGTCCCAATCACTACACTGGGGTGTTAGAACCCACACAGACCACAGGGTGAGCACCCCCTGCTGTCCTCACTAACACCTCTACCAGCAGCTACCGAGTTTTCACAGTTGGTCTCCCATCCAGGTACTGACCAGGCTCAGCCCTGCTTAGCTTCATTGGGAAACCAGTCTTGGGTTACTGGGTGAAATGGCTGCTGGTAATTCTAAAAATCTTTTTCAATATTACAGAATGAGAGGTCACACCACATCTATACAATAACAGGACAGAGAAAAGATATCGTTGGAATCACTTTCAGAGCGATTTTATCCAGCTGATGAACGATAAAAACATTGACAGCCAATCAGAATCCATCCTGCTGTAACAAGCTCAAGCCCGCTGGTGTGGACGTTAATAGTTATCTTTATTATATTTATCGTTCTCAGTGTGAAAAGGCCTTACTTTTTTTTTTCTTCTTAATGTGAAGAACATTTAAAAAATCTAAAGAACAGCTTTCCGCTATAAAAACCTTATGTGCAATGGGATGTTAAAGGTTCTTCATGGAACCATTAATTTGGAGATTTATTTAAAGGTGTAGTCAAAAGTTTAGTTACTGTTACCATTGCAGAAAGGACATATTTCTCAAAATTACTAATCATTTGGTTTCCGTGTATTTTTGTACAGTTTTGTTCATGTGAGGGAGTCTGGCATTTTTACCTGTCTGAGTAAGAGCGCACCATTGTGATGCCCAACACAAAGTACATCATGGCAGAGAAAAGGATCATGGTGAGGCCTAAGAGAATGGCTCTGTCCTCTCCAGCCTTCAGCGCTGTGACCGTCCTCCTCTTCTCCAAAATATCATACTCACGAATCTTCTGATAAATGGTCCTGCTTGAGTGACATAAGAGTCCCGAGACACATGGATTTAATGAAGACATGACATGTGCCAAATAACAAAATATTGAGAATCATTTTAACAGTCGTTATCACTTAAGTTAAAAAGGTTGGAGGGCCAGAATGAATTGGTTTGGTTCAGAAACATAGCCCATGACACACAGATACGTGTTACTGTCCTATTACATATGCATAGTTAGTTTCTTTTCCAAATATTTAGCTCATGATTCTTTAATCATGTTTTGACAGCAGGTCATATTGCTTTTGAAGATTATGCATGGGTGTGAAGGCAAGCTGTCTAACCTGCCTATCTTTATCAGTGACCTTTTTATAATTACTGTGAGTACAGTGGTCAAAAGCATTACAAACCCATTTCCTGTCATTAGTTTTCGTCAGAATCCAAGATTAGTGTGACTTATTAAAATGTACATTTTCTGACACTGAATTAAATCAGTGCAAAACAGATGTTAAACATAATTAAAACTATTAATAATGGCGAGTGCATTTCTGTGCATTAAATAAACTATTGTCAGCAATTGTCAGCCGATTAATTGTTGTTGGTGTTTAATAAGTATTGTAATATATATTAGTAATATTATTGTTGCTGGTGTTGTAAATGTATCAGTCACTATTGGATATTTAATCATGCATGTTCAGTTTCATCTGTTTTTGTAACATGACATCCAATGTTCACGCATAGTTAATATTTAAATAACCATTTATCAGTTATCGGCTGTAACATGAAATAATTATCTACACATTTTAATATTGATATTAATATTTTTCTTAAATGGAATCAAACATGCAGCCTCCTCATAAAACCCTAGACAATTAATGGTTAGCATGGTTCTGTCACATGTGGTTTAGTTAGTTAGTCGAGTCATAGTCCTTTACCTTCTCTCACTTCCTGATCCTTGAGCTCCTTTGCTTCCAGCCCACAGAAACATTCTCCCAGCTATTCCACTGTGTGCAGCTCTCTCTGAAGCGCTCGCAAAAGACTGCAGGGACGACCTGACAGAAAAACACACTCTTAGTTGACCATGTGCTTCCCTCCACGCCAGTTCTTCTGCATACTGTTCCTGAACGAAAAGCTGGGTCTTATATTTATAACACAGCCTTCAGAGAATGTCCTGGCTTCCTCACGGGTTGGTGAAATGTTACACTTGCAGTATTAATCAAATGGCTCCATTGCTCTTGATTAACATAGTAAGTCCAAAAAGAGAATCCAAATAGAGGAAAAGAAAGTTTCTTTAATCCTCAGCAGCGAAAGAAGTCCGTCTCACATGCTTAGAACCAGTTCTCCATAAATATAACTCACACCAGGCATTGAACTAAGCATCTTCTCCTTCATTTCCTCCCTGTTAGTTTGTTATTGACTATTCATGGGCTATAATAATGAGAGTAGTGAGCAAGGAGAGGAGGACCATTCTCTGCATTGATCCCTTCCTCCTGCCATGGCGGAGGGAGTGAGTGTGAGAGAGAGAGGAAAGAGAGAGGCAGTGCCGCTCAAAGTCGCCTCCTCCCCTGCACCCTGTTGCTGATTGGTGTTGATGGAGAGTCCTGTAGCATCATGGAGACACAGGTGTTTTGGGCCACATGTTTGTGACTGACTGACTGCACACTCCTGCCCTCCATACGCTATCCAGTCCAGGCTCGTGTGTGTCGGTAAATGTACCCAGAGTCTACCAAGCGTTTAACTGGAAATATAAATGTGTGATTAGAAGAACTGAGCTTGTGAAGAGTTGATGCTATAGTCTGGCACAGGTTGGGATTGTGGGATATTGTGCTGGTCACTATTTATATTTAAGCATTAAAGTGTTAATTCACTCAAAAGATACAATTCTGTTTACTCAGCCTCATGTCGTTCCAAACCCATATGTGTATTTTTGTGGGAATAAAAGGAGAGTTTCACAGTATGTTTTTACTGTATTTTTATCAATTTGGAAAGCATTGTATTTGAGTGCAGCTGCTTGACAATTTTTCAAGATCTTAATTGTTGGCCAGTTTATTCTTTCAAATCATCACTTGCGCAAAAGTAAACTATGGGCCCTATTTTAACGATCTAAGGCTAAGCACATGGTCTAAAGCAGGGGTTTTCAAACTTTATGATGCCAAGGACCCCCAAATACGAGGAACCTTTTATGACGGACCCCCTTCCTAAAATCCATCTATATATTTTTATGTATGAAAAAAAAAAAAAAACATTTACTGTTAGATAAGTAGTAAGTGTGACATTACAATTACAACATATGGTTTCCAAACTTTAATCGGCGGTGCTTAATGTTGGATGTATAAACCCGAAGAAGAACATTTTCAATTAAAAATTATTTGTATAAGCAACTTTTACAATAAATGTATGTAAGCAGCGTACGTACAGCGTTAAGAATACTGCCTTACAACCCCAGTGAGCAAGATAACGGGGACTATAGTGAGAAAAACTTATAACAAAGCAAACATATACTACAATTTTGGAAAGTATGTATATAGAAATTAAACCGTTAGAATGTTCGGTAGACTTTATCCATTTTTGCTTTGTCTTTTTATTTGTCCGAATTTTTCTGGGGACCCCTTATAACCTTCTCGAGGACCCCAGTTTGATAACCCCTGGTCTAAAGGGCACATCGCAAGTGCACTTGGGGCATGTCCGAATCCACTTTTGCTCGTTTAACAACGGGAAAAATGGTTGGCGTGCCCCTATTCTCTTAATGAGTAATCGGTGTGTTTTGGGCATAACGTGCAATAAACCAATCAGAGTCTCATCTCCCATTCCCTTTAAAAGCCAGTTGTGTGTGCACCATTGGATTCGCTATTTACATGGTGGGATATAGACACCCTCAACCTGATGAGTCAGGTTTAAATGCTACGATTGGTTAAATAAGTAGCTAATTTCATTCGTTATTACCGCAAATAGGTAATTCTGATAC
This sequence comes from Gobio gobio, assembly GCF_949357685.1. Lineage (NCBI taxonomy): Eukaryota > Metazoa > Chordata > Actinopteri > Cypriniformes > Gobionidae > Gobio > Gobio gobio. The sequence continues at coordinate 27,424,433 of NC_137112.1, read as the reverse complement.
ATGCAATGACTATCCATTATGCCATATAGGCATATTTTTATCTTTATGTACACACTAATAGTCTTTTACATCTTTTAAATCCTTTTATTTTAATATTTAAAAATGTTTGTGTGCGCATATTACTAACGCCCCCTTTAAATAACACAAGCTGAACTGCGCTATTGACTTTAGACCAGGTTTCAGTTGGTCAATGGTGCACTCGTTTTCTGTTGCCTCAAAATAGCAACGCGCCAACAATGCACCTGAACACACCTCGTTTTCAGACCAGCGTACAAATATGCGCAAATACTTTTGTTATTTAAACAACGTGGTGCAGGACATGAAAATGATAACTGCGTCAGGATGAAACTAGCAAAAAACACTTGCGTTGCGCCTGGCACCGCATTGAGCCAGGTGTATGATAGGGCCCTTTATGTTCCTGCATCCACAACAGTTTTATTTCCTGTGTGACCTGGAACATCCTTATGTTTACTCTTAGAACTATATAATTTTTCTTCTACTGGTACTAGCATATGATCATTACGGTCCCACTTTATATTAAGTATCTTTATCAGCTGTGATTAATTTCTGTAATTATGTCGATAATTACACTGTTGACCCTTCCCTTACACATTATCCCACCATTAAACCAAGCCATACCATTAAACCCGTCCCTAAGTTAACAGTTATTTAGCTCAATAGCAGAATTTTTATTTTTAACCAAACAACATGAACACAGTTAGTGTACATAGTACATAGTAGTTAGACACAGAATATAAAGTGCGACCAAATTTATGTACCAATGTCGGTACTTCAAAGAATGCCACTGTAGACAATACCAATGTACCATGTCAAAACAAATTGAAGTACTATGGTATATTGTGGTATGTTTTTATTAGCGCTCAGCTTGACTGACTGAGCAATTTCCACTCTCTGCCTGACCTGCCCACAAAGGTGCACAGCAACATTTTATCTCAAATGAAGGTCCGAAAAGCAACAGTGAGAAAATCTCTGCCCTGCAGTGGAGAGCTGTAAACGTCAATGATGGGAATATGCCACATATCATATTTGTGCATGTTGACTCTCTTTCCTATGCTGAGTGAGGCGGCTCACAGGGTGATGAACTAGATATGAGGCTGAGGCAGACAGGAAACAATGGCCCAAGGAAACGCATTGTCCCCACTGCACCCAATAAAAACACCTGCCAAAAAATCCCAGGGCAAAATGGCACTAGGAGAACCACAGTACCACACACAGTATTTCTAATATAGAATGGCTGTCTTTAAAAAGCTTGGTATGTCCTGAACAGTTGTTGGTATTTGCTCTTCTGGTCACCTTAGCTGGGTAAATAACGCCTTACAGGGGCCTTTTTTTGTTGCAAAAAAACACAGACATCTGCCATTCACCCAAAACAGCTGGAATGTTCATCCAATGTTGCCACGCGTGATGGGATTTACTAAACTCTTATTGTCACTGCAGTGATTTATGAGGCATTGTTGTTGCTCCACATTAGTTTGGTGGGAATAAAATTATGAAGAACAGGCTGACTCAAGCAGTGTTGGAGAGCAAATAACTAAAAGTAGGGATTTTTCAGTATTGTTGATAACACAGTTTATCTGTTTTTAGGACAGAAGTTTGTCTAGTAACAAGCTACTTCCAATAACTAACAATGTAGCATGTTTTATTGTATGTGGAGATTTACAGACAAACAAGCTAAAGAAATAATCTAACGTCCTCGTGTGAATCTGTTTGCTCAGAAAACGATTCACTGAAGTCCCTGTGCTGCTTTTTATTAATCTTGTAGCACAATATTTAGTGAAACACTGCTATTTTTTAAATGTTTAATTGTATTTTAGTTGTATTAGGTATGACGAATTTGTTCAGTCAAGCATTTTACCAATTATTTTAATAGCAAAATATTCAGTTAACAACATTGCTATTTGTTACTGTTTTCACCTCAATTATATTTAGTTTACATAAATTATTCTTGTTTTAAATGGTTCACTAATGAATCGGCTTTAGAAAATGATTCACTGATTCAGGTGCCATTGCAGCATTTAGGTCTTTTTTTATGGCAAAATATTTCATTCAAATGGTTTACAAGAATTATTCTAGTGTTTTAGTAGATATATATTAATTGGTTCACTAATGAATCAGTTTTTTCAGAAAATTATTCACTGATTCAGGGGTATTTGCAGCATTTTGGTCTTTTTATAGCAAAATATTTAGTTAAAAGTTGCTCATTGTTTTAATTGTTCAAATTGTTCAGAAAATGATTCACTGATTCGGGTGCCTTTGCAGAATTTAGGTCTTGTTTTTTTATAGCATAAAATGTGTAGTTAAAATAGTAGCAAAATAGTTAGGTTATAAAACTGCCATCTCAACTATATTTAGTTTACATACATTACTCTTATTTTTTGTTGTTGTTGTAATTTATTAATTAGTTTGCTAATTAATTAGTTAAGAATCACTGATTCAAGTCTGTGCAACACATTTTAGGATTTTTATTTTAAATTTAGGAGATTGATGATATTCTGAATATATTTTCAAGCCATTTAGCTCGGTGGAACAATATGGGTTGTTCCAGGGTGTGCTGCTCCTCTGTCTTTAGCTAAATGACATGCTAATGCTGCCTTCTGGAGGCCTGACACATGAAAATGATAAATAATTATTGCTCTTTCACTTCACAACTGTCTGAATGAAGCCCAGGTGTCTCAGTACTAAACAACCTGAGAACTGAAACCAGAATTAAACCATGTTATTCAATTGCTTTCCTCTATTTATAGCAAACATGTTTACATCTAAGCATTATACCTTACACAACATGTTTCAAAGAGTTATTTCTGACTTGCATCAAGGTATAGGATGTAATTTTCTTCATTAGCATTAAGAGAATGAGCGTTACTGTCTGAATTGCTTTCGTGTTTGTTGTGTTTCATTAACCATGTTGCATTCATTAGCAATATGATCTCTGTTCACCCTTGTTATTTTACACACAATTACACACCTAATGTTGCATGAAATTATGGATCTAATGACAAAAACGGAGGTAAACTCCAAAGGACGACGTCACTGATAAGGTTAAAGACGAGCTAAATTAAATGTTTAGAGCTGACTGAAACAATGTGTCAGTCACCGAGCCCATTTAGATACTGTAGATATGCCATCAATTCCTAGGATCGGATTGCTAAGATATAAACTAGTATTTTCACTTGTGTATTTGAATATAGTGGTGTGACATGATCATCTGAATTCCTGTTACACACTACACACCTCTCTGGAATACTCTTCTGATTGTAGCATTTATTTTATGTCTGATATTTCCAAACATTCACCTTTGTCCATGGCAACACTGTATTTCAGTCCGCATTTCTCTCGTATCACAGTGCCGACTCACTCTCTCGTTTCACAAAACGCAGCTGGTGCCTTTTTGCATCTGTCATCGATTGTAGGACTTCAGTATTAATATTACGTTACTGTAATATTACTGCATTGTTCTTGTTAGGCAGATTTGTACATGGTCCTGATCACACTTTTTGGGGTTCATTTTTGCCTATGGAACGTGAAATGTATTTTAATTGTGCATTCTGAGAGGGATCAAAACACATTTTAAAGTTAGCAAATCAATCACATACTTATCTGTGTTGATGTTTAGAAGCTTAATGAGGTAGATGGATTGTCACCCAAACATGCCAAAAACTCACGGCTGGTTAATCACTGGCCATTTACAGGGTCGGATAGATCACTTTTTTGTGCTGAGAACTCCATTCAGTTATTGTTTCAGATCTTGACAACGGTTTCTTTTTGTGCCAATTTACTGCTTTCATCCATCAAACATAATTACCTTTTAATGAAGCATTTTCAGGTCTGTTACTCTAATGAGATTTTTATTTTGGAATCTTTCAGTGCTGCTGGTCAGAATTTAAACGTTGGAATGCATGTGGACGAACTGGAGAGAGAGTCACTTATATGTTGGGGCGGCAGTGGCTCAGTGGTTCATGTAGGTTGTCTACAAACCGGAAGGTTGGTGGTTCGATCCCCGGTTCCACCTGACCAAGTGTCGAGGTGTCCATGAGCAAGACACCCAACCCCAGCTGCTCCAGACGAGCTGGATGGCGCCTTGCATGGCTGACACCGCCGTCGGTGTATGAATGAGTGTATGAATGGGTGAATGTGAGGCAAAATGTAAAGCGCTTTGGATGGCCGTAGGTCTGTTAAAAGCGCTATATAAATGCAGTCCATTTACCATATAGCGACACGAGTGATTGATTGAAGCAACTAAAAAATGAACAACATCACGCTACTCATCAAACTGTGTAAGTTTATGACATAAATATGTGAACTGAATCCAAAAATGCTGTAATAAGAAGCCTAGACTTCATGATAAGTGTTGCTTTGATAAAACAAGATTTGGTGACTATCCAAAGCACCCATGTCTATTTATAAAGCTGAATGAATAATTTACTACATGCAAATGGCTCCTGAGGAAATTCCCTCACCATTTACATTAAGAACTACCAGGGATATAAAAATGTTTTATATGGGGTCAATAAAACTGTTCAGGGGTAAATAAGGTTTATTTGGAGAGTGCCTTTCTCGGAAATTAGTATTGGATCTTCTGGCATGACACATCACATAATTGTTCTGGATAACGGCCACAGTTGTTGTAGTTTTAATTGTACATTCAACCCTCGTCATAGATCATCAGAGAAAATAAAAATCCCAGAGCTTCAAGTCTAATAAAGAGTTCCAGAAATTGACTCTGTAGATGTCCATGCTGATTGTCTTCAGAATATGATTTGGATGTCTCTGCTGTGTAATTGATTGCTTTATTACGCATCCAAAATTAACACTCATTAATGCCAAACGGAAGTTAAAATTGGCGTGGCAAGTAAATAAATCTGTTTTCACCCAGTTGGCTGGTAACCTTGAGGGAATAATTAGTGATATGTGGAGTCGATTCCTCGACTCTTACTAACCCGAGTGTCAGAGTCAACTCCAGCACAGGAATCGACTCTCGTTGACGACTCAGTGTCTGAAATCGCTCACTACACTCTGAAAAAAAAAAGGTTCTATATGGCATCAAAAATGGTTCTTGGCTCGTAATCATACGGAAACCTTTTTAAGTGCTATATAGCACCAATTTTTGTGCTTCAGTGGTTTTTCAGTGGCTCTTCAGAGGTTCTTCAGAGGTTCTTTGACTAAGGTGCTATATAGCACTGCTACCATATACAGAACATGTTAAGATATGGTACTATATAGCACCAAAAGTGGTTCCTCTGAGATTACGACGAAGAACCATTTTTGGTGCCATATAGAACCTTTTTTCTTTAGAGTGTAGTGCATCAGAGAGCTAGAGCTGTTCAACGTCACAGTCACATAGTTGTATCCTATATGTAGCTTATCTACAATAAAAAAGCAGCCCATTACGTGCAAGCTTTGTGGTTTAATCGGTTTTATATTAATTTGGTTTGCCATGATAGTCTAATTTGTTTATAATCAATAATCTAATCATACTTTTAGGAAAGCTGCCAACAAGAATAAACACATTACCAAGTGTACATTCTTGTATGTATTTAGACTAGATATCATTTTTAATATCTTGAACTCTACTGTCCAAGCAGCTTTTTTGCGCTATTACAAGAGATGCCAATGCGCTTATCACCAATTCGATGAATTCATTAAAGAATTCTCGTTTATTTAAAGGGTACAAAACACACAGTTTCTACCAATCTCATGTTAAACTTGAGTACCTATAGAGTAGTATTGCATCCTTCATATCTCTGAAGAGTCTTTAGTTTAATCACATTTATAAAAGACAGATACGCTGTACAGATTCTTTCCGAGAACAGCCAAGCTCGTGCAGGCGTGCAGTGGACAGAGCTAAAGAGTAACGAGCACACACACACACACACACATTGTGGCATTATCCCTGGATAACTTTCAATTCACTATACACTTGTAATGTTTACATTTATATGCACTTACATTGCCAACAAAACACAGACATTTGATGCAGTTTCACTCACTAGCTGTGGCTTCGACTCGTGACCGGGAACAAACAAACACACTTGCAGAACTCTGTTTCTGCTCCGGAAAAAAAAACTGCATCCACTGTTTCCTTATCGCTGGGTAATTTGGGAAGCTGAACAAGGATCTTTCCCTCACAACCAAGAACTGTTTTTTTTTAGTGACATTGTTGGTTTCGTGGTCTAAAAACAAAATGACAGTGCTGCCGATGACTTTCGTAACCCGAACGAAGCTCGTTGATGGACGTGCTCTTGCTCTGGGTGTTCCGAAACTTCTTTGAATCCTGAAGGAGTGTATTTGGTGTATACTCCGTCATACGTCCAACACGTTTTTTGAAATTTTGGCCATGTTTAGCATGATAATCCAACTCTTCAACAGTGTAAATGAGTCAGAATGCATGATATAGCATTAGACCCCCCCCCCCCCTTTAAAGTCCTCCTGTAGTCAATAATTTTATCCCTTAAAACTCATCTTTGAACACCACAATGACGTTTAAATGTTTTTTTCCTGTGAAAAAAAAACTTAATTCCTTAAAATATCTTGAATGTAACTCTACACCCTTCATTTAGTATACGTGGAACCATGAATATGCAAATTAACCCCGCATCCACTCACCAGCTCAGAGACCCAGAACTTTTACTCAATTCAAGTCAACTTTTACTCAAGTTACTGTAGTAAACGCGGCACAAAGGTATTTCTTTTTACAATGTTGAACACACAACGGTAATTAATATGATTAGCCATTTGCTTTCCTTATCAAACAGCTTATAATGTGTTGCTAATGTTACACAAACCATGTTCCCGTTTGCCATCTGAGCCTGCCTTCTAAATATCAGTATCCTTAGAAACGCTTTGAACATCATAGAACGTCAGTGGAGAAGGGCATACACCCATCAGGCCGGTGCTTAATTTGTAAATGAATCATTGCCGGATCAAAAACAGCAATTAAATGGCGCCGTGACTGACACTGACCATACAACTTCAGTTTTCCCAGAACATACCATGATGTCACTAAATGCTGATGGCACAACTATAAGAGCATCATTCACAAGTTTCTGCACAACAACAAAAAAAAGTTTCTGCACGGCCCTAACTACAGCCTAGTGTATTATTCTGTCATGTATTTAGCGTTGAGACCAAAACCACTCAGTTGATAAGTGATATTTTCTCACCGACAAGCCACGAAGGGGCAAAATTGGGCATTGCCCCCTCAGATCTGATTTGTGCCTCATCATTTTAAATATGTCAGTATATGTCAATATTGATTTTTACCCTTTAATGTGTACGATCACACTGGTGATTAGAACGTTCAGTGTCGCACTTTGGCATTTTGACTTTCACAACTACTCAATTAGCCTATAATTTGATAAATTCAAATTCCATACACTACTGTCTATGGAAGCTGCAATAATAATCATTTCAATTATAATTGGATGTAAGTTTTTATTCATCAGATAAACAACACATTGTGTATGAAACAAAGTTTATTCTTCTCCCAGTTTACAGGCCACATACTTTAATGTATTTCAGGAAAAAATTATGAATTTACGTGATGTAAATCCGGCAGATCCTCTGAATTGCGGTGCAAACTCATCGTGCATTATATCAACTAACATGATCATTATAAAGGTGACAAATGACTAAACACCTTTACTTCCACATATTTGAAAATCGGAATATACCATATAATTAATGATATAGTTAACAAGTTTGTGAACGTTTTGCATAAAAGGGAAAAACTAAATAATGCTATAGGCTATTGTATGTCATAGTGTGGCTTCATAACGCGTCACCAGGGAACTAATACCTTCGAAAATAACGTTCTAAAATAATGCCGCCTTAAAAAAATCCCCGCTGGGGGCTCCGCTAGAATAAGCAGTAAGCACCAACCAATGAGAGTGATTTTGAACTTTGGATAGCTGATCAAAAATATATATGCTGAGGGCCAAAAGCAAAACTTAACCTTCGAATACATCTGTATTAACCTGCGCTCGCTCTCTCTCTATCTTTCACAGTGCGTGCACGTTTTCAATACATTCCTATAAAAGTTTAGCTTTACGCAACTCTCACTCTGCATGCATGTCACTATGTAATGCATTTGTTTATGTTTACTCAGCAGGATCCGGCTCAAATTAAGCACTGAATCAGGCATAACATTATGACAGGTGAAGTGAATAACACTGATTATCTCTTCATCACCGAAAGGCACGTGAGCATCAGAACTGGACCACGGAGCAATGGAAGAAGGTGGCCTGTTCTGATTCATGTTTTCTTTTACATCACATGGGTGGGTGGCTGGGTGCATGTGCGTTGAGGATCTATGGGATGTGCTGAACAAACAAGTCCGATCCATGGAGGCCCCACCTCGCAATTTACAGGACTTAAAGGATCTGCTGCTAACATCTTGGCAGACACCACAGCACACCTTCAGGGGTCTAGTGGAGGGGTCATGCCGCAACGGGTCAGAGCTGTTTTAGCAGCAAAAGGGGGACCAACACAATATTAGGAAGGTTGTTTGGAATGTTATGAATGATCAGTGTATAGTTCATCATTACATAGTTAATGACATGCTAAAGCCCACCCGCACTTTGAGGTTATTGGTTACGAGATTGTGTGTGACGTCAGAAACACCAGCAATTTCAAACCAAATTTTTGAGACTTTCTTTGGTTCACTGCAGTTTTAAGGAGAAAATACTCAGCAATGGTGTTGACTCATGAATTTGCACATGGTTTGCCACATAGACGTATAAACAACATTAAACACTTGATTTTACCCACAGGGGGTCTTTATCACTAAAATAATATTTGACCAAGGCATCTTCACGTGACTTTTCCCTCTTTAAAATCAGGTGGTATTGACAACAACTAGGAAACGATGATGCATCATTTCAAGTCTCATCTCTTAACTAATTTGGCCAGCATCGCTAAAAAGTTGTTTTAATAAAGGTATAGTTTTAGGCATTGTGTCAAAAAAAAAAGAATATCCTACATTTAGTTTGTAATAATGATGGCAATCTTTTTGCCGACCCTGTTTGGAATAGAGCAAGATAGTACTAGGGAGAGGAGTCAGGAATTTGTGTCGATTCCGAAAAATTCCAGAGGACAACATAATATATTGTTAAGAATAACTTTTAAGAAAGATAGTTTGACTCTCGCTGATCTAAATTAATTTAGTAATTTAGACAAAATCGCTGATCTAAATTAATTCAGTAATTTAGACACCCAAAAATAAAAATGTCATTTATTCCTCTCCCTCATGCCGTTCCTCACCCATAAGACCTCCGTTCATCTTCGGAACACAAATTAAGATATTTTTGTTGAAATCCCAATGACATTTCCTCTCTCAAGATCCATTAATGTACTAAAAACATATTTAAATCAGTTCATGTGAGCACAGTGGTTCAATATTAATATTATAAAGCGACGAGAATATTTTTGGTGTGGCAAAAAACGTAAATAACGACATATAGTGATGGCCGATTTCAAAACACTGCTTCATGAAGCGTCGGAGTGTTATGAATCAGCGTGTCTGAAAAGTTCTGTATTATGTGTGTTAGCATTGAAATATTATAGCAACTGAGAATATTCCTGTGTCAACGGGGTGTGTATCCTGAAGACTTTGGTGTTGGAAGGTCATCGTCTCTTTCAAGGCTCCACGGCAGCTGGAGTCTGACATCACCACATGCAATACAGGGACATGCTTCACATTTTACAGTGTGAAATTTACAGCCATCGCCGCCACGATTAGCTTTAAAAGTATGAGTGGGAAGAAGGAGGGGGTCTGGAATCTGGTGGCGGTGGGTGTGTTTGACGAGCGAGTTCTGCTGAACTATACGTTGGGTTGTAAATATTGGTTGAGAAGTGTGGCTGAGGTTGAAAGAACAAAATAGAAACTGTGTCTCACTTGGCTTCATTGTTATTGTGTGTCACGACAGGGCAAACGGGTCATTTGCAGAGCTGCGTGTTGAAAAGATGGTGTCTAGATGATAACATTTATTACCCCAGTAAACACATCCAAGTAACTGCCTTACTGACTTTAGGAACGTGGTATTTCAAGTGTGACACCAGCTGGATGCTATTTTAGGATCCTGATTCAAGAAGAGCAGAATTAAAATGAACATTGTGATAAGTGTAATTATTTGAACGTGCCTTTTATTAAGGGGGTCCTTAAATATATATTAACAGATATTTAAGTAATTTTATCAACATGGGCCCAGAGTTAAACACAGATGTTCAACTTTCTATTGTTGGCCAAAAACTAGATTGTAGATTTATTAGTCCATACTGAATATTTATTTTCTACATATTGTTCATACTGTACGTTTATAGTGTTGCTTTGCATTTAATGAATTACTGAATCCTAATTATTGACTAATAAATTGAATTATTGAAGTTATTAACGCTTAAGGTTTGCTTCCGGTTAATTTTTACATTCACTGTGTTATAATAGTAATATTATTTTATAATTCGATTATGTATGCATTTTAACATACACCATCGTTCTGTCACGTTCAAGGCAATGATGAACAGAAGAAGGGATTAGCAGCAGTCTTTTAATCCAAATAAACAACACAAACCAGGAAGTGATAGCGTGACACTACGGGACAAAGAACAGAACCAAACTCAGGACTTTAAATACACTGAAGAGGCTAATCAGCAGAAACTGAAACAGGTGAGTAACTTGATCAGTAGGGGGGTAACGATATTCAAAACAAACCTGAAAACCTTGATACACCACCCACAGTACGTAGGCCTACCGCAATACTCTCATGGTGAACACCCTCTGCTGCCCCGGCCCATTGTTTTGAGGTTGACCTGACTTTACCTTAAGCTGGGCATATATACTGTGCGATTTTCACCCGATTTCGAGCCGAATTCTGACTCGTGCGACTCTTTTTTTGGGTCGGGCCGATTTTCAGCTCTATCGTGCGTCGTTTGTGGTGAGGTGTTCGTGCAGTGTAGGCCTACAGGGGGAAACAAGAGGCGACAAACATTTCCCAATCGGCAATCGGATGGTCGGATGAATTTCTGGCATGTCAGAAATTCTGGTCGCTTCTCGTGAGGTTATTAAACAGCTGAAGCAGAGCTACGAACTGATTGCCCTTTTTCTCATCACTGCGCCTGCGCGAAAGCAGAAGTTGAACCATTTCATCTTTAATGCAGCAAGAGAGAAAACGAAAAGAGGGAGATTCTGTAGGCAGTTATCAAATTTAGCAAACTGTTGCTTGCCTCCAGTTCTTGTTGTAAAATGGATAATCTAAGACGTTCAAACCACCGTGTTTAGCCTATCAGTGCCTCTTTTATTCATTTAACTTTGAATATTAATTTACTTGTTTTACTTTCACAAATTATTTTATTTACTATTATTTAATATTTACTTAATTTTATTGTCATGGGAAAAATGTGAACCGTTGTCCATCATTTGACAAAAGAAAAGAATGACAAAATGTCACGGCGCAATATAGATTTTTTTTCTTTTCGTTTTAAATCATGAAGGCGAGTCAGTGGATATCACACAAAAACGCAATGTGCGTGAAAGTCGGTGAAAGTGAAAGTAAAATCTGACGAGCTTTCGGCGCATATTCTCACAGAGACAAGATTCATCTTCTTTAAAATATGCTGCCTATAACTATAACTTACGTCTTAATATATATTCTTAATATTTCTCTTGTGGCCCATATTGTGAAACAAATTAGAAGAGAAGAATAGGCCCATTTCGTGTTAAACAAGTTGTTTTTGAAATAAAGCTGCTCTTACTTTCTGATAATATTATTGCAGTGTTATGACATGATATAGACTGATAATCATTTTAATTATAGGCATATAATTCCTTGTTTAATTGGGCAAAATGTATTTAAATAATGAGGAGTAATTAAGCTAATCTATCTATTATTTTATTATGCAGCGTGTCGGTTATGCATTGATGCGTTATAAAATGAGAGCGGGGCAATAAATGTAATATCAATTTAATAATAAAAGTAGGCCTACCCTAATAATGTACATTTATATACATTAATTGTAAATGCTAAATGCTCTTGATATCGATAGCTGATGCATTTGATAGGCTATCTCTCTATTACAGGGTTTTTCGCGCGTATTTCACTCGTAGCCTACAGTGTGAGCAGACACGTCGCGCTCGACGAATGGACCGCACAGTGTGAGCACACAAACCGTAAGCTTTGGCTTTACATCGCATGCGATCTACTCGTACAGTGTGAGTAGGTAACCTTACAGAAATCGCACAGTGTATGCCCAGCTTTATGCTACAAAACTAAATTCTTCCTTGACATTTGATTAAATAGTAATTAGGGGTGTAACGGTACACGTATTCGTCCCGCAAATTGCAAATACAGCGTTGTAGCCTAACAACCATTAACCAAGAAACAATCGCAATAAGTTCTGTGTTTTGTTACTTTCGATAAGAAACAAAGTGTCATCTTTCAAATTCTGTCCATTTTATCATGAAATTCAAACAAAAAAAAAGCTATTTTGACCCTCTGTGATGTGGCATGACAGATCACTTTTTAGGCGACTAGTTCTAGTGGCATCGCGGAGCGGGAGTCAAAGCGATCATCCCTTTCTCTTCAATACTAGTTAAAGTATAAATGAACATCTGAAAGTATGTTGAAAGAAGAAACAGTATCTGAAACGTATCAAATCTCGTGTAATCGCTCGATCAGTGATTCAACGGCGGAAAGACATCAATAAAACAATATAAAAGCTTGTAAACAATGTCACGTTTCATAGCATTTCCCTCGTGAAAGTCATTCAGTGTCCACACCTGGTTAGTTCTCCAGAGAAAAAAACTCTTTTACTATATTAGCCTATATATTTATTATATTTTACTTAACCTGTTAGTGACCTGTAAGTGTTAGTTACTGTGTAAATGATTATATATCTAAAACGAATTGGAGTAAAAACATAATTTTATATTTAGAAGTTAATGCAAAAACTGCCTTGTATGCAGTTTACATGTTTGCATACAATTTGGTATGAGTGTTGATTATTATATCTAAAGATAATATAGTAGCATAGCAGCTGAATAGCATAGCAACTGAAACTGAATTTAGGCTAATAGTTTGGGCTCTGTTGTTAACCTAATATTATAGTAATTTGCAAGTAAGGGCTCCCTATATAGTTTACATCATTAGCAGATAATTTGTTTTATCCTTAAGAAACGTTTAATTGAATTCATTTAAAGACACAGACACAATTTGTTCAGTAAACAATTGTTTAATAAATACAAAGCAATTTTATGTTGAGCTTACGGAACTTTTAGACTTCAAAACCAAGGCATGTACCGAACCGTCAGTTTTGTGTACCATTGCACCCCTATTAATCAGTGACCAAGGTAATAAAGACAGGTAGTCAGACCTGAGGGCCGTTTACATAACGCTGTTTTCAACTAAAAACTATAAACTTTTTTTTTTGCATTTTGGGCTCCTGAAAATGCAAGCTTTTTGAAAAAAGCTTTCAAAGTGCAAGTTTTTTTTTTAAACAATACCGTTATCATCTCTGTGTAAACTACAAAAATGCGAATTCGTGAAAACGTTAATGCACATTACATGTTCAGTCTATAGGCACGTAGTTTCTTTACAAAGTGACATCGCCATCTACTTCCCTGGCATAAACTGAAATTAGACTGACTCGTTCAAATGTTTGGGGTCAGCAATATTTTTTGCATTAAATCGATCAAAAGTGACCATACACCACTTTTTTTTTTTCAAAATAAATAAATGCTCTTTTTTTTCCAAATACATGCTCTAAGAAATATTGTGAAGACTGGAGTAATGCCTGCTGAAAATTCAGCTTTGCCATCAGAAATAAATTATATTTTAATATATATTCAAAAAAGAAACAGATTATTTTAAACTGTAATAATATACCACAATATTGCTGTTTTTACTGTATTTTTCATCAAATAATGGTGAGCATAAGAGACTTCTTTACAAAAACATATATTTTTTTTAAATATTACCAACCTCAAACTTTATAAAATGGAAAATCAAATGTCCTAACTGAGTTTTGCAATGATCAGAGATTCTGTTCGACCGGTCAGCTTGATCTTGCCATGTATTTAAAATCTTTGCTATTTCTTGAAAAGGCTTTTTCTTTTCTTTTTTGTAGGAACACCAAAGCTCTTTCCTCTTTTCATTACGTTGTCAGAAAAAGATTAGATAGTATTTCTTGACCAAAGTTCTTAAATGCACAATGTTATCACATCATCTCTCACACCTTAAGTGTGTTAATAGTCCATGAATCAATGGTCCTCACCCCTCACATCAAGAAGAAGAAACAGTGGTGCCCATGTTGTATAGTCTTTGTTTTTTCTGATCTCCCTGCTTGCTTAGCAAATAAAATTCATCATAGATGATTACACCACACTCTACCTACCACCAAAGACATCAGCTTCAGGTCAGGTTGCAAATATTTGCTCAGCATTGAGAGAGTGGGCAGCAAAGCTAATTACCTTTTTCCACATCAAGTTAAGACTATAAATCCTTCGTCTGTATTTCAAGCTGTTTGTCTGTTGCGCTGCGTTTAGAAATACCTGAAATCACAAAGGCTTCCCCGGCAGGTATGACAAACGTCGCATTCAGCATCAACCATAAGAAGCCGGCCATGTGCCAGTAGATTATTTAACAAAGCATATTGACTGGCCGTGAGAGATTGACATGCCACTCTTAGGGAGAGCGCAGCCTGTCTGTTTGTCAATACCGTTTCGAGTGAGAAAGCGGAGTGCTCTCGACAGCAGCCATCAATTGGTGAATGTAAAACTTGCTGTTTTCCTCCAGCTCTGCCACTGGTCAGAGATCCAGTCAGCAGACTGTTAATCACACTCACTCAAGCCCAGTGAGACAGCCGCAGCCGCAGGGTAATGACACCTAAACAACAGGGATAAATCACAGAGTAGGGCCCACGACACGAGCACAGGAAACAAGTCATGCTGCTAAATTTGAACAAAACCAGGAACGGAGAGGACATCTGTTTTACTGTTTTGCACTCGATTACAGTGTTAAACTCCGATGTGGTTGTAACATATATGCAAACATTTTTACTGCGACTGTGAATTAATTGATATGCTGATTAAGTAATCAATTTGATCATAATTCATTGCATTTATCAATATTTGTTTTGAAATGCCTCAAAAAGAATGGATGTTGCAAAAAGTTTGTGCTTTTATTTATTTGTTTATGTGTGTGGGTGTGTGGGTGTGTGTCTACACTTCTTCACTATTCAAACGTTTGGTGTTGGTAAGATTTGGTGCTCACCAAGTTGGCATTTGTTTTATCAAAAATACAGTAAAATCAGTAATATTCTGAAATAGTGTTGCAAATTAAAATAACTGTTTTCTATTTGAATATATTTTGAAATGTCATTTATTTCTGTGATGGCAAAGCTTATTTTTAAGCTTCAGCATCATTACATCAAAAAACACTTCTTATCATTATCAATGTTAAAAAAAACAGTTGTGCTGCTTAATATTTTTGTGATATTGTGATATCCCCCATCCTAACATTTTGTTTTGGGAGGGATGAATAGAAAGTAGAAAGAACAGCATTTATTTGTCTTTAAATTGATCAAAAATTGAAGAAAAAAAGTCTTGCTCGCCACAAATTTCTGAATGTTATTGTATGTGTGTATACACAATTAACAAAATTATTAGAGAATTTTTATATAGTCCAGAAAGCATTATTGATCTAAAAACATTATTTTATGCATTATGATTTTTATTTATAATTAACACTAAATGAACAATTTGACAACCCAAATGGTAATGTGGTCAAGTATTCTGTTGGTCTTTTACTTGTCTGCCTCCATGAAGTGACTTTTTTTATCTGAAAGTAAAATGGACTTAATAATGATAAAATACTGAGTGCACCTTTCAGTTAACAGGTTTGAGAGATTTGGTCTGATTTGATACGTGTCAGAACATATGCTGATTATTGCAATCAGAGTTTGCCTACAGTCAAAAAAAACATATTTCCTCCATAGTTGCTCTTTTTCTGAACAATCAAGCTAAAGTCTAAAATAGAATCATCACATTAACTGTCACCAGCTATTCAAAGTCTTGTGTGTACAGAACTTTTGTACATGTAGCTGCCAAAACCCCAATGTTATTTTAAAGGGGCGCTATTATGCCCTTTTACAAAGTCTTGATTTAGTTTTTGGGGTGTACTAGAATATCCTTTAATGCTTGATTGTTCAAAAAACACATTGTTTTTCACACATCTTACATTATTACAGCACCTCTCTCCCCAGTCTGGCCCGAACGTGTCGTTTCGTTCCGGTTTCATTGAAACCCCTCCTTCCAAAATACGAAATGTGCTGTGATTGGTTAGCTGGTCCAGTGTGTTGTGATTTGCACCCGAGCTCTACTCAGGCGTAAATATTAAGAATGGCGTCAATTTCAAACCGATTTGAGCCTGATTCCGACATTTTTTTTTTCCTTCTAATTTTCTTATGCATTTTAGATTATAAGTTATACACCATTTAATCTAAACTATGGTAATACAAACAGTTTATCGATCACAAAACCATGGTTAGTTTTCCTAAGGGGCAGTGAACAGTCTTACAAAACCGAGAGCTTACAAAAGCAACAGTAAACTATATCAACACTAATGTTGGCTAGCAGGTGAGCTTTGTCCTTTGTTCACATTTTTAGCAACAACGTAAAACTTATAATTGGAACTGTTAATGGAAAGACGCAATTAGAAATAATAAGACACGTTGTGATACACAAACAACAGATTGTCCTGAAAAAGTGGAAACCGCTCCATTTCAGGAGAATATTTTGTGCGTAGTTCTCCGTAAAATGTGCAGCACACAGATAAACGTTGGGATTATAATGTTCAGGAACAGTGTTTTAAAATACATTTTAACCACTCTTATTTCGTCAGCTTTAGGCCCCGTCCACACGGAGATGTGCTTAGCTGTATACGTTCAAATTTTGTACCATATCAGTGTTTCGTCCACATGGATCAGGCGTTTTGGGAGCATGAAATCATTGCGTTTTCGTGTGTATATTTTGTGAAACGGTGATGTCATCACACCACGTCTTGCGCGGCGGGAAAGACTAGAAGGGATACAACTACGGACACTGGGCATGTGCAAATCAATACTGCGTTGTCTAATTACCGTATTTGCATTATTGTAAGGGTAGGTTTATGGTCGGGGTAGGGGTAGGAGTTTCATTTTTTTATCCTGCTTCCATTACAAATCTGTGGGGACCAATCACAAACTGGCTTATCCACCTTGTGCGCTATTGGCGGGTTTAACTAGGCTGGGTAAACCCAGCCCCATCTGCCGGCGTTTTGATTTCGCTGAGAATTTGAAAATGGCCATTTGAAAAAAAGCCCAGATTTGTGGCTTGTGTTGTTAACGGAGAAATCACGTGACCAATGACAAACAAGGCCTCGGTTTGTGTAAAATATGTCATCGGTTCGGTCTGAGTGTCGCTTCGGGTTCAAAACTCACGCCACCTTGTGGTTGTCGTGGCGTTTCAGAGAAGTGTCGGGAGTAGTAAGTGTGAGAGTCAGAGAGTTTCGTCATTGCCGTTATTGTGGTTCATATGTGTTAGGGCTATATATTATTACATTATGCTATTATACTACAGTATAGCCTACTACATTATTACTATTAGGTTAGATCGTTTTCCTCTATTATTAGGTGTCCTTTGGCATCTGCTGGATAGCACGGTTGATCACAGTATACATAAATAATTGTAACAGTGTGTCTTTGTGACAGTTGTCTTTGTGCAAGTAAAGTCAGACAGAGAAAGATGCATATTTTATTTTATACCCAGGCAATGGACAAATGTCTGCTCAGGTCATTGGCTCAGGATTAATGGATTTGTCTGCTATTTCTTTGCACAGTAGCTAGGTGTCACTAGTGAGCAATGATGAATGAAGCTTCGGGTAATGAACCTTTTGATGAAACAGTGGGCTGCGATGTCTCAGTGGTTCAGGAAGCCTCATTTTGCCAGCTGTACGTCACCCGCAGTAGAAAATACAGAGCAGTGTCACGTGTGAACAGAGATGAAGCTGAGTGAGAATCCAAGTGCAGCATAAACGATTTAATAACAAACAACATCAAAAGTAACCACAAGAACAAGGGCATCCAAAACCAGGCGGAAGGGTAACAACAGGAACACGCACACAGGAGCACAACGACCGACAAACAACAACTGAAGCACAGAGGTATAAATACACAAAGGGAAACAAGACTAAGGCCCCGATCACACAGAACGCATTTTTGCAGCGAGAGGCGTCTTTTTTGAATAGATTTCTGATGGCAGAGACCTTTTTTTCCATGACGAAGACGAGACGATGACTAGACTGCACCAATGTCCAAAAACGCGAACTAAGACTAAATTAACATGCATTATTGTTGACGAAAAAGGACGAGACTACATAAAATAAAAACTAAGATAAAATCTCTCTTCATTTTCGTCTACGATCGTCTCTACTTTTTTATCATGAGATTAGAATATTCAGCTGTTCAAAATATTCCGAAAGAGTTTGCGCTGTTGCTCAAGTACAGGCCTCTCTCAGACTCCTGTTGCTGCCAGCCTGTAATCTGGCGGCGGCGCGCGCGGTCACGTGGTTCCCGGAATGCTCAATACTTCTAGCGCTGTGTCAATACATTTCAATGGCTTAAGCCGCGTAAGTTACACAACAGCTTCACTATACAGGAGTTTGCGGTAATTGTTGGAAAACAGTACAGCATAGTGTGCATTGATTATTACGTCAACCACATTTACAGTATCATTTTATTATGGAGAGTGGTAGAGATGCAACATTGTTAACATTAATGTTAATGTTTTTCTTGTATTTAGCCCTCAGTTATTCGTTACTAATTAGCCACACTTATTCTCATTGGTGGTCAAATGTGACCACCTGAACTATTTTTTAAATAAATAGCCTATATTTTAGTTCAATAATATTTATTGAATAATTTGAGGAGATCTTTTGGTACTAAATACTATTTGTGCAATAATTATGGTCCATTAATGACCACTTAAAACATTTTTTTTCTAATATTTTAATTATTTATATTACAATTAGTGTATTAATTAAGGTTAAAATCGAGAATTCCAATAGCTATGGTGTTGTGGCACATTATGCAGGTTATATATACTGTATTTTATATAACTTATTTTGCCACACAATATATGGAGTTTTCCTTTGACTAAAATGACGAGACTTTTAGTCGACTAAAACTTGACTAAGATACCTTGAGTTGTCTTTTGACCAAAACTAGACTAAAATGATAAGACTTTTAGTTGACTAAAACTTGACTAACAAAAACAGATATGACTAAATATGACTAAAACTAACAAGGACATTTGGTACAAGACTAAGACTAAATTAAAAATAGGTGACAAAATTAACACTAGCGGTGCGCCTCGTGTTTTCGAACCTGAAAAACGCATTCTGTGTGATCGGGGCCTTACAAGATAACAAGGGGGAGTGGCTAATAGGCAACACCTGGGGAAAACTAATCAACATGAAAAACTACAAAGGACTACAAAACCTGACAAGACAGGCAATAACAAAAGAGTCCTCACAAGACAGGGAAACACAGGCTGGAATCATGACAAGCAGACTCCCCAGACTAATGTTCAATCTTAAAAGATTGAGCTTGGTCTGGTGATAGCCAGATTTTGCGTATTCCGTGAGCGGAAATGAGTAACATTAAATGAGTAAAGCCTTGTTTATACTCGATTCGTCCACTCGAGCGCGAGGGTGCGCACGGGAAAAATGACGTCAACGTGGGCGGAAGTGCGCATTGAGTGCATGAGACCCCATTTCGCATGGCGGTGTGCAGCGCATTTTTTGTAACTTTTCGCGCCGTCTCATCACACCGGCACCCAGTTTGCACGGACAAATTAGTTGCTTATATTTACAAAATTAGCCTAAAAAGCATAAATAAGCCCGTTTAATAAAGAAAAGTTCACGAAACTAAATGAAAGTGTTTAGTGAAATTAGGAAACATTTAAGAGATCCTTAATTTAGTTGTTAAAGTTACATGTGTAGGCTACATACATTTTGTTCTCATGTCAAAAGTAATATCAAGGTTTATTTTGATCTGTTGATTCTTTTGTAGTATGGTTTTTGGTGAAGTGTAGGCTAGGCCTACTAAAATAAATATCGCCACCTGTGTACATTCTTCTACTTCTTCTACTTCTGTTTGCTGATGGTTTATAGAACTATTACTCCGAGTCGCCCTCTGTCCTTTCAAAGAATAGCACAACAGGCGAGTGTGTCAAGTATAAACGCCTCGTCAGTTTGGGGAGGAGCGCACGCAGTCAGCGGAGGCTCGCGCTGCGGAGCCAGGCGAAAGTATAAACAAGGCTTAACATTGTGACTTGTAGTGCATACAAGTCGTTTGTTGTAGTTCTTGGAAAGTGGATTACGTTAAATAAAATATCTCCCTATGGAGTACACTTTGGGCTTTGCAACCTTGCAGATCTTTTTTATGCTCAAACAGCAACATTACACACCAACTAAAGTTGACAAAGTGAAAAAGGACCCCTTTAAAATGAGGCTCCAACTTTTCTCTGCTGTAGTGGATGTCCTGTTTGTCCTCTGGCCCTATTTGGACTTTAGAGAGTTTTTATAATGTAAAAGCTGGTTTAGTGAGACCAATCCTTTAGATCAGCCATTAAATGACAGTGTAAAACAGACTTTTACATTTTAGGGTGAACTCTCTTCTTTTTCTGTCATATCCCTCACTTTGTTCCAAACGTGAATGACGTTTGTGCTTCTGTAGAAAACAAAACAAGATATTTTGAAGAATGTCTGAGCTGCTCTTTATCCATGCGACTTGCTGTATTCCAAATATTTTCAAGCATTACGATGAAGAACAGACTGAAATAGAAGCATTTACTCACTGAAGATCTCAAACCATATGGTGCCTTTTTGAGCTCCTGGTCAAAATATATGCTTTCATTTCATTGAAAAGAAAACGGGTTTGGAATGGCACAAGGGTGAGTATTTGACAGAGTTGTCATTTTGGAGTGCACTATTTCTTTAAATTCAATTTTAACATTGCCTACAATAAGCATTTCTTTATTGCCTGGTATGTTTTACTTTCATGGCACATGCTAAATTGCAGTTACACTTTTTGTAATGTTACTACCGTTACTCCCTTACAATATACTGTTCAATGTGTCTGCATAACAGTCATAAGAGAGATGCCAAAGTGTAAAAACCTTGTGTAAACATAGCCATTAGCTTACAGCTGACATGCAAACACACAAAAGGTTCATAACCCCTCCTGAACAAAAAACACTCTATAATATCACCAAACCATTGTGTTTCCCATCAGCCAACCGGACTGTATCATGTTATGTAATGACCCTGTTTATTTTAGCAGTCACTCTTCATTCAAAAGCATTTCAACCCCAGTAAAGGTCACTTCATCGCATTGGGTGAAGGTAACCCTGTAGCCATCTGTGAGTCATTGAAAAAATGTCCTCGTGTCTGGACAAACGACTGGCGAGAAGTGCATTCGTTGTAAAGAATGCTCATCTGCTTTGTGCAGGTTGTAGGGTGTTTCTCTAGGGAAATGCCCGGCCCCCACAGATCATGTAACCCAAGATGAATAAATGTGCCTGTGCACTTGCTGTCTTATAAGAACCCAGAGGATTTCTGGGAAGTCATATTACGTTAGGTGTCATGCTGGGCTTTCTGGTGCTGTCAGAATCTGGAAACTTCCATAACTTTCTAGATATATACATGCTGCAAAGAGTAGCGTGTCAATGCCTAGCGGAGCTCTACTGACAAGTCCTGGCTGGGTCAGGTGGAAATTTCTGACGGAGTACACACTTAGCTTTTTATGTTCCAACATTTTGGCCCAAGGTCAAAATAATTATAGCATTCTGTTGATCAATGGGTGTCTGTTTGAGCTTGCAAATGCACTGGGGTATGGAAAATTACACGGCTTAAAACTCAACAACAGTGCCAGCTTCAAGCAAAACGATATCAGTTGAGCTTGTGATGTTGAAAGCCCCATGTTGCATGGTCAAACAATGTCATTTGTCAAAGTTCCTTGACGTTGCGGTGACTGCAGACAATAACTTTGAGTCAACAAAGTTATTTTGGGTTATTTGTACTTGTTTAACCTTGTTCAGATGTTTACAGATGGACTTTATCCCCTAAATGTTCCCCGAACCATGTAAAGCGGCAAAGTGTGGGAATGAGCTGCCGTGTTGTGTGAGCAGAGATGCTTGGCATCAGCTGGCACTTCAAAGCTGCCTGTGCCCATCCAGACAAAGCATTGGCTGGAATAAAAAGGCTCTGCTTATTTAAATTTGCTTAGCTGATCACAGCATGACTTTTTATTATGATGAGGACGGTACGGTCACAATATTGTGGGTTTGCACCACTTGAAGATTTGTCTGTCGTTCTTATGTTCTGTCTGTCTGTCGTTCTAATGTTCTGTCTGTCGTTCTAATTTTGTCTGTCTGCCTTTTGTTCTAATGTTCTGTCTGTCTGTCGTTCTAATGTTCTGTCTGTCGTTCTAATTTTGTCTGTCTATCTTTTGTTCTAATGTTCTGTCTGTCTGTCGTTCTAATGTTCTGTCTGTCGTTCTAATTTTGTCTGTCTATCTTTCATTCTAATGTTCTGTCTGTCTGTCGTTCTAATGTTCTGTCTGTCGTTCTAATTTTGTCTGTCTACCTTTTGTTCTAATGTTCTGTCTGTCTGTCATTCTAATGTTCTGTCTGTTTTTCATTCTAATGTTCTGTCTGTCTGTCGTTCTAATTTTGTCTGTCTATCTTTTGTTCTAATGTTCTGTCTGTCTGTCGTTCTAATGTTCTGTCTGTCGTTCTAATTTTGTCTGTCTGTCTTTCATTCTAATGTTCTGTCTGTCTGTCGTTCTAATGTTCTGTCTGTCGTTCTAATTTTGTCTGTCTACCTTTTGTTCTAATGTTCTGTCTGTCTGTCATTCTAATGTTCTGTCTGTTTTTCATTCTAATGTTCTGTCTGTCTGTCGTTCTAATTTTGTCTGTCTATCTTTTGTTCTAATGTTCTGTCTGTCTGTCGTTCTAATGTTCTGTCTGTCGTTCTAATTTTGTCTGTCTGTCTTTCATTCTAATGTTCTGTCTGTCTGTCGTTCTAATGTTCTGTCTGTCGTTCTAATTTTGTCTGTCTGTCTTTCATTCTAATGTTCTGTCTGTCTGTCGTTCTAATGTTCTGTCTGTCGTTCTAATTTTGTCTGTCTACCTTTTGTTCTAATGTTCTGTCTGTCTGTCATTCTAATGTTCTGTCTGTTTTTCGTTCTAATGTTCTGTCTGTCTGTCGTTCTAATGTTCTGTCTGTCTGTCGTTCTAATTTTGTCTGTCTATCTTTTGTTCTAATGTTCTGTCTGTCTGTCGTTCTAATGTTCTGTCTGTTATTCTAATTTTGTCTGTCTGTCTTTCATTCTAATGTTCTGTCTGTCTGTCGTTCTAATGTTCTGTCTGTCGTTCTAATTTTGTCTGTCTACCTTTTGTTCTAATGTTCTGTCTGTCTGTCATTCTAATGTTCTGTCTGTTTTTCGTTCTAATGTTCTGTCTGTCTGTTGTTCTAATGTTGTCCGTCTGTCTGTCGTTCTAATGCTGTCTGTCTGTCTTTCGTTCTAATGTTCTGTCTGTCTGTCTGTCTGTCTGTCTGTCTGTCTTTCGTTTTAATGTTCTGTCTGTCTTTCGTTCTAATGTTCTGTCTGTCTGTTGTTCTAATGTTGTCCGTCTGTCTGTCGTTCGAATGCTGTCTGTCTGTCTTTCGTTCTAATGTTCTGTCTGTCTGTCTGTCTTTCGTTTTAATGTTCTGTCTGTCTTTCGTTCTAATGTTCTTCCTGTCTTTTTGTTCTAATGTTCTGTCTGTCTGTCTTTTGTTCTAATGTTGTCCGTCTCTCTGTCGTTCTAATGTTCTGTCCGTCTGTCGTTCTAATGTTCTGCCTGTCTGTCGTTCTAATGTTGTCCGTCTGTCTTTCGTTCTAATTATCTGTCTGTCTTTCATTCTAATTTTATGTCTGTCGTTCTAATGTTCTGTCTGTTATTCTAATATTCTGTCTGTCTGTCTTTCGTTCTAATGTTGTCTGTCTGTCTTTCGTTCTAATGTTCTGTCTATCTGTCTTTCGTTCTAATGTTCTGTCTGTCTTTCGTTCTAATGTTCTTTCTGTCTGTCGTTCTAATGTCCTGTCTGTCGTTCTAATGATGTCCATCTGTCTTTCGTTCTAATGTTCTGTCTGTCTTTCGTTCTAATGTTCTGTCTGTCTGTCGTTCTAATGTCCTGTCTGTCGTTCTAATGATGTCCATCTGTCTTTCGTTCTAATATTTTGTCTGTCATTCATTCTAATGTTCTATCTGTCTTTCGTTGTAATATTCTGTCTGTATGTCTGACATTCTAATGTTCTGTCTGTCTTTCGTTGTAATATTCTGTCTGTATGTCTGACGTTCTAATGTTCTGTCTGCCTTTCGTTCTAATGTTCTGTCTGTCTGACATTCTAATGTTCTGTCTGTCTGTCATTCTAATGTTCTGTCTGTCTTTTGTTCTAATATTCTGTCTGTATGTCTGACGTTCTAATGTTCTGTCTGTATGCCTGTCGTACAAATGTTCTATAAGTTCTAATGTAATAATATTCTGTCTTTCATGCTAATGTTCTTTCTGTCTGTCTTTTGTTCTAACGTTCTGTCTGTCTTTCTAATATTCTGTCTTTCATTCTAATGTTCTGTCTGTCTTTCGTTCTAATATTCTGTCAGTATGTCTGACGTTCTAATGTTCTGTCTGTATGCCTGTCGTACAAATGTTCTGTAAGTTCTAATGTTATAACATTCTGTCTGTCATGCTAATGTTCTGACTATCTATTTAATCACTATATCTACACTATAACTACAGTCGTTATATTGGTATTGTTCAGCAGTCCCTTAACTTTGGCAGGGTCATCCAAATTCAAATCTTCACCCATGGTGCATCTGTTGTCTTTAAAGTTGCATTGATTCACAGCCAGTTAGAAAGCGTGACAGAGCCCTGACACACCCCTCAGCGAGCGCCGCTGTCTCCCATGTGTGCGAAGTGCTAATGGGATGTGGCTTTGCTGCCTGCTGGCTTGGGATCTGATATGGTGGCTGAAAACAGCGGCACCGGAGAGACTGCAGGCTTCGCTGAAGGTCAGTCTGTGGGCCTTCACCAAATACAGGTCAAGAGGTCAGGGCAGGAATTCACATACCCTGCTGCTACAACTGGATGATAAACGATCATCTGCACATAAATACACCGAACCAACAGCAGAGTCATCTGCTTTATATGATAAACTAGTATGTTTGCATTTGTTGATGGTAATTTTATTAAATCAAGAGAAAAAGAAGCCAAGGATTGCTTGAAGGGTGTGCTGTAAGAGTCAAGCAATCCCATCTGTTTTCAAAGACTCGATAAAGTTTCATCAACAAACAAGACACGACTTAAAAATGAAATGGATAACGCCTCAGTGTCTCGAGGCTAGAAGTTCAATTTCTGTGGATATTTACTCAAGTGCATTTTTTTTTTCTCTCTCTCTTTTTTCTTTTCTGTAACCGGCTAACAGTTATTGCCCCTCAAACAAATTGCCACCCACCAGAACAAATCCATTTATAGATGTTAAAGTAAAGTCAAAAGTCGAACTAAAAACTTATCCTAGATAAAGCACTGGCATCATGAAGCGAACCTAACTCCTTTACGTGTTTGACGAACAAAAATCGTTCCTACCTTCAGGTGTCTTTGTTCTTTCTGGATTACCTGACCGATAATCCCATTCCCAGCAGGTGATTATGTCTATCGTGGCAGTTTAAAGTTTTCTGCAGATGTTCTATTGGTTAAACCTGTTTGTGAGGAGCACCATTAGTGAGAGAGACGTGCTAACTCTGAGTGTAAGCCTGTGTGCTCAAAATGTTTCAGATAGCTGCCGGTGCAGCAAGAGTGACAGGCACAATAGATTCACTAGCTCTCTCATGCTTAAAATTAGTCAACTAATGTCTGTATGTGTGCATACACACACTGATGGCCAAGAAACACGTAGTTGTCTTGAAAGTGAACTTTTCTGTAAGTAGATAAAAATATCCTTTGCATGGTGATACCATGGTATTAGATGGTATTAGACCATGGTACTGAATGATTGCCATATTCAAAAACTATAGTGTTGACATGGTACTTCCATTTTAAATAATTGTGGTCATTAAAGGGTTAGTTCACCCAAAAATGAAAATTCTGTCATTAATTACTTACCCTCATGTTGTTGGACAAATGAAGATATTTTAGTTGAAATCCGATGGCTCCATTGGCACAATGTTCTTTACACTCTCAAGACCCATAAAAGGTACTAAAGACGTCGTTACAGAGTCCATCTCACTACAGTGGTTCTACAATAACTTTATAGTGATGAACGATTTCAAAACACCACATCATGAAGTTTCGAAGCGTTATGAATCAGCGAGTCGAATCATGATTCGGATCGCGTGTCAAACCGCCAAACTGCTGAAATCATGTGACTTTGGCGATTCAAACCGCTGAATCGACTCACTGATTCATAACGCTTCGAAGCTTAATGATGTGGTGTTTTGAAATCGTTCATTACTCTATAAGTAGTTATTTAGGGTTTTTTTGCGCACAAAAACTATTATCGTCGCTTTATAAAGTTATTGTAGAACCACTGTAGTGAGATAGACTTTGTAACGACGTCTTAAGTACCTTTTATGGGTCTTGAAAGTGTAAAGAACATTGTGCCAATGGAGGCCTTTCTGAGCCATCGGATTTCAACTAAAATATCTTCATTTGTGTTCTGAAGATGAACGGAGGTCTTACGGGTGTCCAACGACATGAGGGTAAATAATTAATGACAGAGTTTTCATTTTTGGGTGAACTAACCCTTTACGATTTTTTTTTTCTGAAAGAAATTAAGGTAAGACTTTATTTTACAGTGTCCTCGTTGCACAGTGCATGTAGTTACTGCAGTAATAACTATAAATTATGCATAATTACATTCAACTAAACCAGAGCCTAATCTTAACCTTAACCCTATAGTAAGTTAATGTAGTTAATTATTATTACTCGGTACTTAAATGTACAATTACACTGTAATAAGGACACCAGCACAACGTTTTCAACATTGATAATAATAGAAATGTTTATTGAGCAGCAAATCAACATAAAATGGATAAAAATAGAAAAGCAATTTGAAATCATAAAATGCTTGACAATACCTGTACTTGATTATGCTGAATTTATGTTAAATTAAGTTTTCCTCTAGGTCAGATTTTCTTACTAAATTGTCTCAAGTCTGTAGTTTAACTTTTTTTCTCCCTTCATCCTGTTTATTGCCACTGAGTATTAAAGTCGGCATGAAAGAGAAGTTTGGAAAGACATTTCTTCCCTATTGTGACGTATATCTGAGTGACAAGAAAAAAAATGTAGAACGGGACTTGATTTTGTCCATCTGAAATTTATGGGATTGTTGTGGTTTGCTATGCTGTGATCTTGTGTGATTGACCGGTTGTTTCATGATAAATTTTACATCACCTTTTGCATTAAAAAAATAAAACTAGAGGTTATGGAGATGAGAGATTTAAAATACATACATTTTCATGTATATATGTACATCATCGTGTGTATATATATTAGTATTTATTTTCTTTTTAATAAATACTTATTGCTTATGGAGTTATTGCTTATGGAGTTTTTTTCTTTTATAGTAGTTTAGGTCAAGATTATGTTTTTCAACCATACACTGAAGAAAGTGTCAGGATTGCTGAACTAGGCTGCCATCTAGTGTTAGAGACGTCAAGTTGCACATACGGTCACAAACAACTCTCATGAACCCTTGGAAGTGGTGTGATGGTCTATAGTAGTTAAAACAGCCTGAAACTTTTTTTCTATTTTATGTGTTTGACTCATTCTTACAACACATCTCAATGTAGCTAAATTAACTTAAATATAAATCAGTCCTTCCAGAAAATGCGGCTTGTTTTTGTGATTGTTGTTGATTGATTATGCGGCAATTTTTCTTAAAAAATGCGATGGAAAATGCGGGATATTTATGCAATTTTATGCGGGAACTTGCAAAAACTGCGGTTTGGTGAAAAAGAGAAAAAAAAGCACTATATCACAGAAAGTGCTGGGAATATTTAAGTTCTCATCTTGTTTTATTGAAGACCTTAATAAACACATGGCTCAAATTTACAAAACATTGAGTCAAACAAGTTCTGTAGCTTTACAAAAGGAATATGCTACAACAAAAAATAACTTCCTGTTTTACAGAGGTAGCTATACAAAACAGACATTTGAGTGCTTCCAATGCACAAAGTGAAATCTCTTAAAGGGTTAGTTCACCCAAAAATGAAAATTCTGTCATTAATGACTTCCCCTCATGTCGTTGGACACCCGTAAGACCTCCGTTCATCTTCGAACACAAATGAAGATATTTTAGTTGAAATCCGATGGCTCAGAAAGGCCTCCATTGGCACAATGCACTGTACACTCTCAAGACCCATAAAAGGTACTAAAGACGTTGTTACAAAGTCCATCTCACTACAGTGGTTCTACAATAACTTTATAAAGTGACGAGAATAGTTTTTGTGCACAAAAAAACCTAAATAACGACTTGTATAGTGATGACCGATTTTAAAACACAGCATCATGTAGCTTCGAAGCGTTATGAATCAGCGAGTCGAATCATGACTCGGATTGCGTGTCAAACCGCTGAAATCACGTGACTTTGGCGATCCTAACCACTGAATCGACTCACTGATTCATTACGCTTCGAAGCTTCATTACGCTGTTTTTTGAAATCGGTCAACACACCGGGAAACTGCTTTGCGCTGTCTTTTGCTGTTATTTTTGTTGGCAAATGGGAATTTGCATGCTTCATCATGGTTTCACCCATATCTATGGTTTCACCACGGGGTTTGCAGCTTTTCGATGACGTTCACGTCGGGTAATCACGTCACTTCAAAACGTTCCCATGGCAATAGGGGGAAATGGAGGCTCTTGTGTGAAGTAAACAAAACATTTTCAACTTTCTGCTAATATATATCACTTTTTTGCAACAAAAATGCGGGGATTATGAAATCAAACTAGCCCCGCATATTTTGCATGCGGAAATAGGCAGTTTACGTGGCGAAAGTGCGCCGTATTTGAAAAAATGCGGCCCCCGCATAAATATGCGGACTTTGGCTGATTATGCATTAAATCATGCGATCACATAATCTCGTTTTTCTGGAGGCACTGATAAATGATGTTTGGGAGGAGCACATCCAGATAATTGACCTACACTATATTGCCAAAAGTATTGGGACAGCCCTCCAAATCATTGAATTCAGGTGTTCCAATCACTTCCATGGCAACAGGTGTATAAAATCAAGCACCTAGGCATGCAGACACTCCTACAAACATTTGTGAAAGAATGGGTTGCTCTCAGGAGCTCAGTAAGTTCAAGCGTGGTACCGTGATAGGTTGCCACCTGTGCATAAGTCTATTTCGTGAAATTTCCTCACTATTAAATATTCTACGGTCAACTGTTAGTGGTATTATAACCAAGTGGAAGCAATTGGGAACAACAGCAACTCAGCCACGAAGTGGTAGGCCACGTAAAATCAGAGCGGGGTCAGCGCATGCTGAGGCGCACAATGCACAGAAGTCACCAACTTTCAGCAGAGTCAATAGCACCACCTCCAATCTTCATGTGGCTTTTAGAGAGCTAGAGAGCTTAATGGAATGGATTTCCATGGCCGAGCAGCTGCATCCAAGCCTTACATCACCAAGTGCAATACAAAGCGTTTGGTGGTTATTTTTGTTGGCGAGTCTGGGTTTGGTGGTTGCCAGGAGAACGGTACTTGTCTGACTGTATTGTGCCAGTTGTAAAGTTTGGTAGAGTGGGGATTATGGTGTGGGGTTGTTTTTCAGGGGTTGGTCTTGGCCCCTTAGTTCCAGTGAAAGAAACTTCAGCATACCAAGACATTTTGGACAATTTCATGCTCCCAACTTTGTGGGAACATTTTGCGGATGGCCTCTTCCTGTTCCAACATGACTGCGCACCAGTGCACAAAGCAAGGTCCGTAAAGACATGGATGAGCGGGTTTGGTGTGGAGGAACTTGACTGGCCTGCACAGAGTCCTGACCTCAACCCGATAGAACACCTTTGGGATGAATTAGAGCGGAGACTGCGAGCAAGACCTTCTCGTCCAACATCAGTGCCTGAACGCACAAATGCGCTTCTATCAGAGTGGTCAGAAATTCCTATAAACACACTCCTAAACCTTGTGGAAAGCCTTTCCAGAAGAGTCGAAGCTGTTATAGCTGCAAAGAGTGGGCCAACTCCACATTAAACCCTACGGATTAAGTATGGGATGTCATTAAAGTTCATGTGCATGTAAAGGCAGATGTCCCAAAACATTTGCCAATATAGTGTATTAGAGAGGAGGTGTGTGTGTGTGTGTATATATATATATATATATATATATATATAAATATATATATATATACCCTCGCTCTGCCGCAGCTCAGCTCAAGAGAACCAGCAGCGCGGAGCAAACATGAACGGATCTTCTCTAAAGGATGAGTAGAGAGGAGCATTTTGCTAATTATATGCACCACATTAAATAGGATATTCATTGTCAATGTTCTTCAATATTTAATAAATCTGGCAAGTTTTTATGACAGCCACCCTTTAAATGTTTATATTTAAAAAAAACTAATTGGAGTAGAATTATGATTATGTAATTGTAAAATTAATATTATAACATTATTATATATAAAAAAACATAATTTAGTGTCATTTAAGTGTTTGTATACAAATCAGTTAATTTTTACCTTCAATATTAGTAGGCTAATGTAGTATCAAATGACTTCCATAGTTTACAACATTAGTTCAGAAATTAATTTTCCTTGAGAAAATTTTCCATGTATTATACTTGATACATATCCAAAATAATCGATATTGAATTGAATCGAAAAGAATCGAAAATCGAATCGAAAGCTTGTGAATCGAAATTGAATTGTGAAATTTGTGTAAATACCCAGCCCTAATATATATATACAGTATAACCAAGCAATCTCTATCTCACGACAGTTTTCCAGCATCCTTCAACTACCCCAATTCCTCACTCCTTAATATTTCCTATCCCAACCAGGGATGAGGGGAGTACTCTGGGTTTGGGCCAAACCCCGGGCTTGAAACCCTCCCCTAGGACAGCACGCCAAATACTTTTTCCTATATCAGATTATATGTAAGTGTTAGCTCGTGAAATTATCCATCAACTTGCAATATTCTCTGGATGGACTTGACAATTCAGAGCATCACCAGATAAAAAAAAGAATCACAAATCAAATATTTGAACAGCTGTGAAAAAAGTTTCTTTTAGAGACGGTGAGTGAAAGAGGAAAAAACTGAATGGAAAAAATCACCTTACCCATGTTCTCTCATAGGTCTTTTCATGTATCGTTCTTGCAGTGCGATGTTGCTCTCTGACGGAGCACTTTGTGTTAGTCCCGGGAGGAAAGAATTGAAGGAAGTGTGTAACACTTCCGTCAGTTCTGATAGAGTGAGAGCGGCAGCTCTGGGAGCCACAGACTTCACTTCTGAACAATAGTCTACAAAAACTAAAATACACGTCTGCACTGGGACTTCATCAAATCCTTAGATTTGGCCTTGATGTCTGGAGAGGTGTGTGTTTGTGTTTTTACCCCCCATTTCCAAGGACAGTCACATGTTTGCAGGAATGATTGAAAATAGGAATGAGATGAATTATAAACTAGTGTTTGTGTGAAGTCTATGTGAACTGTGGTTTATTCCATGAAATCCAATCCAAGTAAAGTTCAGATAAAAAGAAATAGGTTAGTTTTGGTCAATAGTTCTGGGCATTCACTGATATTATCCATAAGTGGTATTATTATCTCTAGGGTGTTGCTAGGGTCTTTTTAAATGATTGCTAGACCATTACTAAGATATGTTCTCTTTGGTGTTCTGAGTGGTCGCTGATATGATGATTGGGTGGTTATTGGGACAGTAGGCTAGTTGTTAGGTAGTTGCTAGGGTGTTCTGGGTTATAGTAAGGGTATTGTTAAGATATTATGGTTTCCAGGGTGTTGCTACTAATATTAATAAATGCCCACCCAAAAATGAACATAGTCATCTTCTTCACTTATGTTGTTTTAAATCCATATGACTTTCCTGGTCATATTCTTTTATATCTTCTTTTGTGTTCCACAGAAAGACAGATATTCCTACAGATGTGAAACAGCATGAGGGTGAGTAAATGATGACATAACTTGCATTTTTGGGTGAACTATCCCTTTAAGAGACACTCTTTTTATGTTCATTTGTTTGGTAAATGATATATCATGGATCAAAAAATAATAAAATATACATTTGAATACTTACTAATATTGCTTGCCTTATGTAATTATGTAAAAATCTTACTATTTAAGATTTTATCTAACACAACTATTAATAAGCCATTAAAGGCTGATTTTTCCTGAAGTATAGATTCTGTGGCTCTGTTCGGTCACTGAATGTACTGTAAGAATACAGGATGTAAATACACATTCAGCCACTAGGTGTCTCTGTTAACACAGAAACCTATTGAAGTTCATGTTTACATTTTCTTTCTTCCTCTGTCTGTCTTTATTTATCTCCATGTTCCCTTGGCATTGGCCTTCCAGTTTTTTTAAAAGCTACCAATTAAAGATTGATACAGCTAGTTCTAACATTGAATGGGAGCAAAGCTTTTGAAAAATGGTCCTTTTGAAAGCACTTTAGTTATAAGCTATAGTCATCAAAGATAATAACAAAAAGCAGCATTCACGTAGAATCTCTTTGCATACCAACATCACACTAATTTAATCATGTCTTTAAACCATCTGTAACCTGCCCTATTTTTCTAGCTCTGTGATTTGAAGAACAAAATACCCTAGAGTTGAGCTGGAAATTGTATTGCACTTAGTATATATGGGGCGGCCGCTGTGTTTCTCAAGGGGAGTCTGTCTCAATCTATATGACTGACTCAATCAGGTCCAGTTGTCTGCCTGCTGCATCAGGAGGGGTTAGCCTTGCTAACCTGCTACTTATATTACACATTCACTTAGAATAAATTACGTTGTATTGGCCCCATGGTGTACCCAAGAGAATGTAAAAGATTAATCTCTAGGGTGTGTTGTTTAATTGGTGCAATCTACGAAATTCTCACGAAGTGCTGAAATCGTACCTGCTACAGATAATGGAGCTCCGTGGGGGTCTTTAATCGAAGAGATTAATCAATCGTTCCAGACTGAAAGGAACAGGGAGTATGTTGTAGGAAGAGATGGAGTGGGGGTGGGGAAGATAGGATCAATCCGTTTAGTCCTGTCTTTACTCATCCTGCTTGCAGTCTTCCAGCCTGCAGCAGGAGAGAGCCACTATCTACAAATCCCAACAGACTCCCAGCCACACAGAGCAGCTAAAAATAGCCCGCTGATTTGACACATGCAAAGGCTTTATAGTGCAATCTGAGCTCAGTCCATATGAGCCGATATGGATATGATCTCATCCTGTTGCACCTAAGAGATCCAATCGCGTCCTGCAGCCTCGTGCCTGTTCATGTTAGTATTAATGAACTATCAGAGTGTAACTGTGCTGATCATAGGCAGGTGAATGTAAAGCTGGATCATGTGGAGAGGAGGATGGGACTGTGCTAATGTGTCATCAAGAAAGGGGTCATAGAGTAGAGAGAACGAGAGCTGCCACACATTGAATTAAAGTGGCAATGGTCCAAGGAGAGAATAGCAACCACTAGATATTTGCAACATAACAAAAACAACTAGATATGGACTGCTTGCCTGTGCAAAATCACTGAAAGGTGTGTGTGGGTAATTGCTAAGGCATTCTGATTGATTGCTAGGGTGTTCTGGGTGGCAGCTAGGGCATTAAGATATAATGTCACTAAGGTGTTACTATGGCATTCTGGTTAGTTGCCATAGATGGTTGCTAGGGTGTTCTGGGTTGTAGTAAGGGCACTGTTAAGATATGGTCTCTAGGGTGTTGCTAGCGTGTTCTTGGTAGTAGCTAGGGCATTTTTAAGATATGTTAGGCAGTTGCTGGGGTGTACTGAGTGGTAGCTATGGCATTAAGGCAGTGTGTCCACCAAAGCATTTTTAACTCTTCTGAAAATGCATTGCTGCGGCACAGCGGGGTTTGTTTAGTTTGTTTGTGCTATATGTGCTATATGTGCTATGATGCAGAATATCCATGGAACTGTTACTAGTTTCTAAATGTGCAAATAGTTTGTTTCTTGATATAACGCACTTGCTCTGGCACTAGTTTTGGATGAAGCGATGTGCTTGTTGTAGTTTGATATCAAGCAGAATGTGATGGTTGGTCAGTGTGGTAATTGTCCCGCCCCTCCTCTACTGTGATCGGACGGCTGGGTAAAAAGTGACAGTGACGAGCGCTGTGTTTTTACTTAACGTTGAACATTCTTTAACTCTTGGCAACCGCTAAAAAATAGACACTCAGCGCCTCGTCGCGCTGTTGCAGTTTTAAAAACGTGGCGCTCCCATTGAAAACAATTGGAAAAATACGCCAGTCACAGGAAAAACGCTTTGGTGGACACAAGGCCTAAGACATTGTGGTCTCTAGGGTGTTCTGGCAGCTCTCTGATATGATGTTTAGGTGGTTTAGTTGATTGCTAGGGTGTTCTGGGTGGTCATTAGGCCACTAAGACATGGTTTCTATTGTGTAGCTAGGATGTTAAAGGAACACTCCACTTTTTTTGGAAAATAGGCTCATTTTCCAATTTTAGAGTTATACAGTTGAGTTTTAACATTTTCGAATCCATTCAGCCAATCTCCGGGTCTGGCAGTAGCACTTTTAGCGTAGCTTAGCATAGATCATTGAATCTTATTAGAGCGTTAGCATCTCGCTCAAAACAATGACCAAAGTTTCTATATTTTTCCTGTTTAAAATTTGACTCTTCTGTAGTTACATTGTGTACTGAGACAGACTGAAAATGTAAAGTTGCGATTTTCTAGTCTGATGTGGCTAGGAACTATACCCCCATTTCTGCGTAATAATCAAGGAACCTTGCTGATATTGATAACTTTAATATTAATGATATTACGCAGCGCCTGAAAATAGTCCCCAGCACTCTCCCTGTGCAAGCAGGTTGTCACGTTGGTTATGTTGACGGAAGTTGGCCTATTTTCAGGCGCTGCATAATATCAATGTGCCTGCATGGTACGGCAGCAAAGTTTCTTGATTATTACGCAGAAATGAGAGTATAGTTCCTAGGCATATCGGCCTAGAAAATTGCAACTTTTAATTTTCCGTCTGTCTTAGTACACAATGTAACTACAGAAGTTTCAAGTTTTAAATAGGAAAATATCGAAACTCTTTGGTCCTTTTTTTTGAGCGAGATGCTAATGGTCTAATCAGATTCAATGATCTATGCTATGCTATGCCAAAAGTGCTACCGCCAGACCCGGAGATCGGCTGAATGGATTCGAAAACGGTAAAACTCAACTGTTTAATTAGCCTATTTTCAAAAAAAGTGGAGTGTTCATTTAACTCTGAACGAACATTCTATTAATTTTACTGGGAAAAAAATTTGTTCATAACTTTGAGAGAAACTTGCCAGAATGTTAGCCAAAGTTCTGAGAACATTCCCTGTTAACTTGTGGTTGGTTGGGTGTGGGCTTTGCTAGGGTCATTTATAAGTTCTTCCAAATAAATAGATGAAAATAATAATAAAACCTAATAGATGTTGAAGTGAACTAGATTAGAATTTTTAATTTTTTATTTTGAAGAAAGTCTCCCTGCCAATTTCCTGTCTAAATTCTACTTTTCTAGAAATAAATGCAGATGTTTCCAAATGTTCTGAGATGTTTTGTGGCATGTTGCTAGGATGTTCCGCATGGTAGTTGTTGCCTACTGACCCAAATCAAAATTACCCGAACCATGTCTCTGTTATATTGTGGGGCCTAGAAAAGGCTAGATGCTATTAATCATGATTGAATCGATTTGACAGCACTAGTTTTTATCTATAATTCTGATTGCTTAGAAAAATAAAAGCATTCCTCTCCTTGTCAATCCGCCTCCTCACTGATGTTCAATACTTAAAGGGTTAGTTCACCCAAAAATGAAAAAAAAAAAAAATAATTCTTACTCACCCTCATGCCGTTCCACACCCGTAAGACCTCCGTTCATCTTCGGAACACAAATTAAGATATTTTTGTTGAAATCCCGGTGACATTTCCTCTCTCAAGATCCATTAATGTACTAAAAACATATTTAAATCAGTTCATGTGAGTACAGTGGTTCAATATTAATTTTACAAAGCAACAAGAATATTTTTGGTGCGCCAAAAAAACGAAATAACGACTTATATAGTGATGGCCGATTTCAAAACACTGTTTCATGAAGCTTCGGAGCGTTATGAATCAGCGTATCGAATCACCGGTTCGGAGCGACAAAGTCACGTGATTTCAGCAGTTTGGCCGTTTGACACGCGATACGAATCCTGATTCGAAACACTGATTCATAACGCTCCGAAGCTTCTTGAGAGAGGAAATGTCATTGCTGGCTATGCAGGCCTCACTGAGCCATCGGATTTCAACAAAAATATCATAATTTACGTTCCGAAGATGAACGGAGGTCTTACGGGTGTGGAACGGCATGAGGGTGAGTAATACATTTTTTTTTTTTTTTTCATTTTTGGGTGAACTAACCCTTTAAGGGTTGTTCAATTCCATCTAAATATGTGCAATACTAATAACCACACATCAGAGAGTGATGCATATATGTGACCTAATTCTTTGAGGAAAAAAACAACACAAATGTTTTTAAATGCATGTATTTTAGGTTGTTGATGGCAAATTCATTATCAAAGTATTCATTATCACTTATGCCAAAAAAGGCTGCTTTATATAACCCAGAAAATGACGTTTTAATTTGTATCATGGCAGTGAATATAAATGCATGAAGCTGTGAGTCTCATATCTCCTATTGCTGCTATCATTATGGCTACTGTCTTTGTTCTGTCCTGTTGGCATGGCAACTAAGTCAAGCCCTTGCAGTTATCAAAGCAAACCTATTGGGGCACAGTGTGTCAGCGTATATGTGTGTGTAGTATCCTGCGGTAATGAAAACTGCAGTTTGCAGCTCTGTGGCATAAAGACGATGCTGCTATGTATACAGTATGTATCTGCTGTACTACATTACAGACTATATGACAGATTCAAGGAGAACTTAAAGTGGCTCTATTTAATAAAGCTCAAGTGTGTGTTTTTTATGTTAAAATATATCATATTAAAATAATTACAGTAGAAGTAAGCCAACCATAGGGTAAATCTTGCTGTGTTTTAACATCACGACCAGCCTGACACTGACACGGCAACATTGGCTCAACCAATGATGTGAATTTGGGCCTATTTGGTCAGCCAATCGCAGACGGGGGAGAAATGACTCTATTGTTGCAGAATGTTTAATTAGTCTTATGGGTCTAATAAAAACAACTATTCATCAATTACAAAAAAAAATGCACATAACGTGATTAGTCCCTTTTCCAGTAATCTTACAGCAATAGTTATAAATGTGCCTTTTTTGGGATATTTCCTGGTGGTCTTCTGTGAAACAAACTGGCAAGAAGTAAAGCCAAACACTCAGTTACAGGCAGATGTTATCATCCTTTACACAATTTTCTGCACAACTGAATCATCAATGCCATATGTTTTGCAGTTTAACAGAATTACAGTTAATATGCAAGTATGCGAAGACTTACATTTTAGACACACGATTCATTGTTTTGATTTCAAAATGACAGTAATGCAATTTGTGTATCTGAGATGTATCTTAAGGACATCCAGCAAGATAATAACAACAAAATCTCTGTAAAATATTCTAGGGTGTATTCAAGGAGTACTCAGATTGCACATCATATTAGTGCAAAAACTTGCATTTTATTTATTTACCAACAACTCTATCAAGTTTAACAGAAATGTGCTGAAATAGTGCTTTGTGATGAATAGTTCTTTTCAGCATAAACATGTCTCCTTTCTACTCTATATTGCCAAAAGTATTGGGACAGCCCTCCAAATCATTGAATTCAGGTGTTCCAATCACTTCCATGGCAACAGGTGTATAAAACCTCCAAACTTTGTGTGGCCTTCAGATTAGCTCAAGAACAGTGCGTAGAGAGCTTCATGGAATGGGTTTCCATGGCCAAACAGCTGCATCCAAGCCTTACATCACCAAGTGCAATGCAAAGCGTCGGATGCAGTGGTGTTAAGCACGCCGCCACTGGACTCTAGAGCAGTGGAGATGTGTTCTCTGGAGTGACGAATCACGCTTCTCTGTCTGGGAATCCGATGGACGAGTCTGGGTTTGGCAGTTGCCAGGAGAATGGTTCAGTGCCTGAACTCACAAATGCGCATAGAAAAATGGTTAGAAATTCCCATAAACACACTCCTAAACCTCGTGGAAAGCCTTCCCAGAAGAGTTGAAGCTGTTATAGCTGCAAAGGGTGGCCAACTCCATATTCAACCCTACGGATTAGGAATGGGATGTCATTAAAGTTCATGTGCATGTAAAGGCAGTCGTCCCAAAACTTTTGGCAATATAGTGTATATAATATAGTGTATATAAATTTGACTTATTGTAGATTACAAAAGTCATGCTATTTACGTGCCGCTCTGAAGACTTGGAAGTAACCGCCCACGGCTAGAATTGGATAAGATTTGCATATTTAATGAGCTTCAGCTCCCCTCAGTACATGTGGAAACGCTCACAGGGCTCGCAAAATATCTTTATCAAACAAACACACAATGATTTATCTCTCAACCACCCGCGATTGATTGGAATGTAATTTTTGTATTACTTGGCCGGCCCGATCAGTGAATATAACCACGAACCGTACACAAACACGCGCGCGCAAGAAAGGAATGTTATTTCACTATTTAAGATAGCCCGTTGGCAGGCTGGTGATATGTTTTGGTAGCCCGTCTTTGGGCTTTGCGAGCACTGGCGTTACAAGTCCGAGTCTGATCACGAATGAACCAATAACACCTTCTCCAGCCTGTGACAGCATGCTAAGGTATGTAATTAATCAACAGATATCAAACGATCTGTAACAATGCAATACTAACACGTATAAAAAAACATGTTTTACCTACACAAGTGTGTTGCACCATTCCTGTCAGATCCAATATAGGAGGCACAGCATTGTGTTTTAATCTCAATATGTCTGCAAATCCAGTCTCGACCTGTATCTTGTTTACAATTGATTCTGCAGTGAAACGAAGCGAACAAATGCACAATGTCTTACGCACGTGAGCTGGAATCGGCATGTTTATTGCTCTGTAGCGCGACCCGTTTAGCTCCACGAGTCGGTGGGCGGGCTTGAGGCGGTGCTTCTGTATTCTATTACGTCAGTGGTCGACATATTCTGAGATCTCTCGTTTTCTGGGCCTGGTGTCAATAAAAGCTTCTCTTTGACTAACAAGGACATCTTCAGCTCTAAAACTTACAGGATATTATTATATCACGATTAACTTTTATATATCAAAGGCTCAAGGGAAAGTTGATTTCTCAATTCATCACCCCTTTAAGGAGTGAAATTTAAGCATTTTGGGGCACAAAAAAAACGTCCGTTGTCAATGATGTTGAGCTATTTAAAGCGCGGCTCACACTGGAGTAATTTTAAACCAAGCAGCTTTCTGTTGCGTGGGGAACAATTTCGCCTGCAAAATTTTGCTGAGTAACAGTAAATGTGTCCTCACCTTTAAAGCACAGTCCCTGTAAAGTACGCCAAATTACAGCAATCTGCCGATGCTTCAAGAATTCCACAAGAATTGATCTGATACATTTTGGGGGTTGTTTACGGCGTTAGCAAATTTGCATAATTCCTTTAGTGAACTGGGCAATAAAACAATGCAGACAGATAGCCACATGGTATTCTTTACAATGTAAGACATTTACGTAATTCCGTCCAAATAACCTGTTTACTGTTATCACAAACACAAGGTTAGAGAGTGACTGGGTAACTAGATGTAAATTGGTGTGCCGTCAAGACAGCTTTTTATATTTACTCTCGAGGGTCCTCTCTCGATTAAACTCTAATATGTTGTTCTTCGAACAGTCAGCACTGGGCTAACCATCCACTTATTCATTATTACATGCAGCTATCATGTCACGTAAATAACTTTAATCAGCAATACTACATCTTTATTCCCCTGTTCCGGTAAAAGCCCATGACATTCTCAATTACTGCGGGGTGGCAGGGATGGGGGTCTCTCGTCCCTGCACACTGAGCATGTATGAGACGAGGAGGAGAGAAAGAAAAACAGCACACTCATATCATAATGAAACAACGCACAGTCCTCGTTGGTTTTTCCCAGAAGCCATGTGATCAGTTGCCATGGGAATGGTGCAGAGACCCACTTCAGCTGCCTTTGTGCTTTCACAATCTTGGCTGGAGAACCACAGTCACCTACAAAATACTGCCCTGTGTTTACTGTCAACGCCTCACCTTGGTCTTCGCAAACCTGCATGTCCATTTACACAGATTCTCACATTTGTACTGATAGTATTTTAATGACACAAGCAGATTTGGTCGATTGCGTGATATATGAATGGAACAGCCCAGCTTGTCTTTGTCATCTATTAGCTTGCCGGATCAGTTGTTATCCTTCCCTCTGTTATTAATGTGAGAGCTACTATTTCTCTCACAGCTCTCTTTCAGCTAAAGGCACATTCTTACTGCATTGCATAATTTTCCGGCTGTGGGGGTGACCTACTTCTACTGATGCATCACACACACACGCACACACACACACACACACACACGCAGGTCCACATGGCAACAACCAGCAGCTACTTATCTATTTGTATTTATTTTAGGACTGTCAATCAAATGTTTGAGAAATTTACTCAAATTAATTATGATTTGCTGATGAATTATTGCTGATGGGTTGAGTATCAAAAACTGTACTCAACAGTACAATAGCATGTTATTATTTAGATAGATATTTAGTTTATGATTAATAAATAATTATTATTATCAAAATGAGATATCTTTGCAACAAACACAGAAGAGACGAGCATTATTTCTGGCATCTGTAGCCCGAATATCATTGCATGTCCTTTCCTTTGTATAATAAAAACATACGCAGCTACATTTAAAAGAAGAAAGCTTGAAAACTCTTCATGTGCTGGCGCTCATAACCGCTACTGAACATCTGAACACAAACAATGATCAAATGCACATTGACGGATCTTCTTCTGCCTGTTCTACAAAATGTAATCAAATGTATATTTCCGCAGGCGCATGTAAACTGGTTAACCGAGTCTAAGCAAAGGCATTACAGTTCGCCGCCACTGTGCAATACCTACAAATTACTTCAGGTTGGTGGTTGTTCATTTCATACTCTGTGAACAATGGTAGCTTGTTTAATGTATAAATTAAGGAACATGTCCAAAAAACCGATAATATCATACTTTGTAATTGTATTAGTGGTATGTTGGCGTAAAAATCTGTTTGGTTGTAAAATGTATTACCTGACTGAATTGAAATCGAATGTAGCTATACTGTGGAATCATTTACAGACAGCATGCACAGATGTTCAACTAATACATATCTTCATCGCTGGCAAGCAATAGGATGCATTTGCAGATTTGCTTTTAATTGACTGTAGGTCCACGGCCTCTTCATCCAATGCTCTTGATGTGCTTATATTTCCTGTTACGACTCTGAGTTAGAAACTGCATCAGACGATTCTGTGTGCAGGAAACTGACCAAATAGTTCAAACTGATTCGCAAACTGATTTAGACAGTTTTGCCAACTTGTTCGATCAAGTCTTTGAACAGATACGAATCAAACAAGTGATTCATTTGTGAATGGCTCATGCCCCAGAAAAAATATACAGCGGGCTGGAAAAAAACTACGCATTTCTTAACATGCATTTCCTTAAAATAAAGTAACAAGAGGAACGTAGCCCAGCGTAGGGAAGTCAAAGTAAAATTTGTTTAATCAGAAATGTGCTCGATTTGAAGTAAAAGTAGTAACATTTAAATCTACTCTTAAAAGTACAAATTTTCCCTAAAAATACTCAAGTTAATGTAAATGAAGTAAATGTACTTTGATACTACCCACCTCTTTTGATTATGCATTATAAAAATACATACTGCATTATGAGAGTACATTTAGAGATTAAGTGTTATTCTTTATGTGTTTTTCAGTAAAGGGAAAGACATGTTAATGTAATGCTCAGTTATGTTGGACCATTGTCATGGTGTGAGTTTAGTTGCTTCACTCTGAGTAATAACTATCCTAATGTATGTAATGATACAAGTCTCTTATTTGTTAATTATATACACAGATCAGGCATGAAATTATGACCACCATCCTAATATTGTGTTGCCCCCCTTTGCTGCCAAAACAGCTGACCCATTTAGGCATGACCCCTCCTCTAGACCCCTGAAGGTGTGTTGTGGTATCTGGCACCAAGATGTTAGCAGCAGATCCTTTAAGTCCTGTAAGTTGCCAGGTGGGGCCTCCATGGATCGGACTTGTTTGTTCATCACATCCCACAGATGCTCGACTGGATTGAGATCTGGGGAATTTGGAGGCCAAGTCAACACCTCAAACTCGTGCTCCTCAAACCATTCCTGAGACATTTTTGTTTTGTGGCAGGCACATTATCCTGCTGAAAGAAGCCACAGCCAACAGGGAATACCTTTTCCATGAAAGTGTGTACATGGTCTGCAACAGTGCTTAGGTTGGTGGTGTGTCAAAGTAACATCCACATGGATGGCAGGACCCAAGGTTTCCCAGCAGAACATTGCCCGAAGCATCACACGTCGCTTACCTGGGAACATATGACACCAGGATGCACTATGGGAAGAAGGCAAGCCGGCCTAGGTAAGCGACGCACATGCACCCGGCCATCCATGTGAGAGCTGCAGTTTTGGAGATGCTCTGACCCAGTCTTCTAGCCATCCCAATTTAGCCCTTGTCAAACTCGCTTAAATCCTTATGCTTGCCCATTTTTCCTGCTTCTAGCACATGAACTTTGAGGACAAAATGTTCACTTGCTGCCTATCCCACCCACTAACAGGTGATGAAAAGATAAACAGTGTTATTCACTTCATCTGATCGCCGTATATTGCTTATAATGATTAATGAAACTGCATTCAAAAAATTGTGAATTTAAGTTGTAATGTTAAAGTTGTAATTTTAGCTGATTAGTATGATACAGGAACTTAAATTTATTTAGTTGGCTCAAAAAACCCATCCATCTATCTAGCTTTTGGAACAAGCATATAGTGCTTGTTTTCAAGTTGAGGAAGTATATTGTCGTACACATATACATTTTCTTTTTCACTGATGAAATCTCCCTGATGTCTGTTTTTTTCCCCCAGATTGTTTTTATGCAATCCTACATTATGAATCCTGCATTTAATGAATGCATCAGTGTAAGCACACTGTGTACAATGGATAAGCATTTTTTTAATCAGATTTAACTAATTCGTGTTTGGATTTGTTTCAGTAAGATTAGTTCTATTAGTTTGTGACTTTCACAACGCAATGCTCTTTGTTGCCTTCAGATTGTAGGTGTGCAAACATCAAATTAATTATTAATTTCTCACCTACGAGGAAGCCGAAATGAGATGCAGCTTTTGCTCTATCCCCTGGTGCTGCAAACATCTGACTGAAAGACCTTGGAGTATTTACCTTTAATATCACATTGCCTTTCTGTTCACGTACAACATGTTCTGTTGGGTGAAGATCTGTTGTGGGGGATTATCTCTGAATTCAATCACACCATCTCAGAGTGGTGTTATGGTTTGTTTTAACTTGTGGTTGCTAAGTAACCACTCTCACTACAATCTGTGTATCGTTCAGTACTCTCTCTCCCTCTCTCTTGCTCTGTCTTTGTTTATCAGAATCAACTAAGCTTTATTGGCATGACCATGAAGGATTACAGTTATGTTGAAGCAAAGACTGGCAAATATTGGATATTGCAAAAAAACGTGAACATAAAGTTAAGGATGGGAATAGAATATAACAAGATATTCAGTTTCGATGTATTAAGGGTGATTAAGTGTTGATCTTCTTATTGCTATTATATACAAGCTTCAGGCTTGTAGTGTGTGCTTGACTTTAAAAGGTGTCATGAATTTTGAATTCAAATTTTCCTT
Organism: Gobio gobio; assembly: GCF_949357685.1. Lineage (NCBI taxonomy): Eukaryota > Metazoa > Chordata > Actinopteri > Cypriniformes > Gobionidae > Gobio > Gobio gobio. Next base: position 27,380,242 of record NC_137112.1, on the reverse strand, counting down.
GATATTTTGACATAAGAGGTTGTTGTACTATTAAAAATATCCTGAAAGTTTCAGAACTGAAAAATTTCCTCATTAGTCCAAAAACAGTTGCCAAATTGCAAAAATGACTCGTTTCGGATTTTCGAAGTCATAGTGCGACAAAAAACCTGGGGCCGGATTCACGAAACATTCTTAAGAATAAAATGATTCTTAACTGCCAATTTCTTCTTATTTTCTAACTTAAGAAAAAATATAAGAATATTTTGTATTCCCAAAAACTTTTCTTAAAAATGTTCTTATCTTTTCCTTATGATTGTTCTTAAGATACAATTTAAGAAGTATTCCTATTCACGAAAAGAATGTTCTTAAAAATCATCGTAAATAACTTCTTAAAGTTAGGATAACCTCCAACCTATCTTAAATACCCAAATGTAAGATGTTTAACGAATTTATTGGGTTGTTTCAAATATTTAGCATTACAACATAACAGTAGCTAGCTAAATATAATATTTATAACTAATAGTACCATATGGACGAGTTTAAAACCAGCAACCAGCTCGCACCAACCAGCAAGACAATAGCGGATGAGAAACTCCACGTAATTTAAAAATACTACTGTTATTGTCACAAATAGTAGTTTTAAGACTTTTTCAGGCGAGAATGTACTTGTTTAAAGATTAAATCTGTGGTTTATTTAAAAAAGAGAGCGACAATTTTATCTGCCGTTTTCGAGTTGTGAGATCCAGGCGATCAGCGGGTGTTCAGCGCTCGTTAACCCCGCCGAGAGCAGCCTTTCCTCGGCCAGTCCTTCTGACGTCTGCCGTGGGCTCGGATGTCTCTGAGATATGATTCGTCTTGTGTAGATCTAACGGCCGATCTTTGATACCCAAGCAGCGTTCTTGATAAACGACTAGGCTCTTATAAAATACAGATTTTACCGACACGGCACATTAAAAACACGACATTGAGTGATTTACTCCCATCAAGCCAGTCATGACGAAAATAGTCTGCAGGTAATCTGCAGGAAGCGCAAAAAGACGGGCTTTGAGGTGTTTTTCATTCAGCGAGTCTTCAGTAATACCTTTCAATAAAATAACACAATTTATTTTCTTCTTGAGTAAAAAATTAAGATGTTCTAAAGAAAATATTTGAGAACTTCTTAAGAATTTTTCAAGAATTGTACTTAGGAACATTCTTACGAACTTCTTAGAATTTATCATAAGAATTTTCTTAACTTCTTTCTTACGAAGATTTTCGTGAATTCGGCCCCAGGACTTATAAATCATATGTAATGCGCATAAATGTTTCACAGGTGGCAAATGTTTCAACTATGAAACAAGAAAAAAAACCTTTCTGTAGTGTCTTCATTTAAACACTAATCTAATGTAATAACTACCTCACAAATACATAGGGAATTAATATAAATAAAGATTATTAAGACTCTGGCTCAAACATACTGTACATGGCTGAATTTCGCTAGTTGCCATTTTTCACAATTCCACACGTGTAAGGGCGGGGACATTGAAAATTATTTTAATTTGCAAAACTGTTACCCAATCATAGCAGTAGGCATATGTACTTCCAGTTTGTGACCCCTTTAATGGCTTTACTTACAATTTGGGTTTGAAAATACACTGTCAAATAACTCTTCTGTTAATTTCCTTTTCCTTTGTCTTCATTTCCTTGTTTTCATAGTAGACATTATTGACAAACAGTAGAGGTGCTTTCTGCTTTCATCAAGATGAGAAATGCTAGGGAATGTTTAAAATAGTTTGGGGGTGGGAAGTGATATCTATTGTAACAGAATTCGAAGAAAAAAAACTACTAAGACCAGGACATTCTACCAAACTTTGCAATTATCAGAGAATTGACCAAGAGGACTACTATAACACTGCCAAGAGCTGCAGAGTTCCGAAATAGGACAGACTGTCTAGACATCAGTGATTTCTTGAGCGGTTAACAGATTCAGCCTCTTTTTTTATGTGAAGGGCCAACACTTAAAGAGTTTTCTAGAGGTTACAGTATGTAACAAAACTAAAGTTTTGCAGGAATATTGCAATGTTATGAGTCTAAAGTTGAGTTCTTTGGCACAGCAACACATTTATGTTCTCATGCTGAATTTCTTGTCTTTTATTTCCCAGTGGTAGCTGGTGGTTTTTAATGCTCACTGCATAGAAAGCTGATTTAAGGGCAAAGTCTGTCTGATAATGATCTTGTATTTTCTTTTTCTTTGTTCAGGGGTACACTTAACCTGTAGTTGTATATTGCACAACTTTAGCTGTAGTTTCTAGTTTTCTAAGCTGATCATTAGCAGGTCGAAGGTGGCTGTTAGCTGGCTTAGTAGCCACCATTTTACACCATTTTATTTTGTGTTTGTGGAGGAGGGGTGTGTGTGTGTGTGTGTGTGTGTGTGTGTGTGTGTGTGTGTGTGTGTGTGTGTGTGTGTGTGTGTGTGTGTGTGTGTGTGTGTGTGTGTGTGTGTGTGTGTGTGTGTGTGTGTGTGTGTGTGTGTGTGTGTGTGTGTGTGTGTGTGTGTGTGTGTGTGTGTGTGTGTGTGTGTGTGTGTGTGTGTGTGTGTGTGTGTGTGTGTGTGTGTGTGTGTGTGTGTGTTACTGTAAATGTGTGCATGTATACCTACCTAACATGAACCCACATAGAAAATAAACCAAGCAGTACAAAATGTACTGTTGTGGTTGGTTAGTACAAGATGATTTACACAAGAGAAAACCTTTTATCACTTGCCACTTTGTAAATTGTTTAGTTAGGATGAGGTGTAGAAAGAATTGCACCCATTCAAACTACAACAGAAAACCCACAGCTCGACAAACCATTCTGTCTTAGCTACTGTATCTCTCGCACACAATCACAAATCCCATGTGTAACTCATGAAGTTTAAATGAATATTCAAGCACATACTGTATAAAGTACACCCTCTCATCTCTCAGCTTACTGAGTCTGTCACAGTAGTGGCTTTAACAAACCACTCTTGTTGCCTGTTCTCCTCTATTAACAGCCCTAGCACACAACGTTCCAGTGAGAGCGCACTTTTCCTGGCTGTCTCATTTAGTCTATAATTACTGATAATGTTCTCAGAGGCAGCTCCATTTTATGACGCACACTGGTGGCAGGGCTAAACAAATTAAAGAGAGAGGGGAAAAAAAGAGAGCAGTAAATCAACATGCAGGAGACAAACAGCAGCGGTGTAAGCTGTATCTGCACCAGGGGGCTGATGTGCAGCTCGCTGTCCGGCAGTGTCACATTGTGTGCACCTCTGCTGTTGGTTAAATTGCCCCTGTGGTTCTGACCTGCTAAAGGTGCATTGACACCTTCCAGAATCGCCACAGGATTGATTACTAAACCATTTCCCACAACTCTCTCATTCAGTGATATATGAGAGCTAAGTTTAGTTTAGAAGGTGCAGTTAAACACATTTCAATCATGAAAACTCTAGATTTAGCATGTTATTAAATATGGCATTGTTAATGTATTTGGTCTTGTCTGCTTTTCTGCTGCTGATAGATACAGACACACTGTTGTGAGCATGTAAGATATGCTGCTGCTGCTGCTGCATAAATGCAATACATCCTGTAGCAGATCTAGGCAGGTGGAGCTAGGGGAGGTGGAGGATTCCAGAGGAACTAGCTTACTTTCAGGGCTAGCTTACAGCAAACACTGACGCCCGTTTCTCACACACTCCGTTTGCGGTGCATATTTTTTCCCGTACCCATGTTAACCAGTTAGAGCTTTCACACTACATGCGTTCCAGGTGCAGTGCGTCTGCAGCAGTACGGCGATCATTTCCGCTCAAGTCTATTTTTTGCTGTGCTGGACACGCATTGTTCGCATAAAAATAAACATGTATTGATGTGAAAATCTAGTAATTTCACCACAGATGCATATCATTTCAAATCGACTCCGTTTCAAAGTCATCACATGGAAAAACAAAGTTCTTTATGATCTGCAGGATTTCTTGAAAAAGGATTTAAAAACGAAAGAAAAGACAAGAGTCGGCTGTTTTTGTCTTGCCTATTGTAAGTTTCTAATTTTAAATGTTTGTGATTTTAGGCTATAACATATGTTTACATGTTTAAAAGTACTAGGCTATATAAATATAAAGTAATGAATTGAATAAAATGTTGTTTAAATGTAGTATGTTTAAACGTGACATATGAAAGTGTATTCAAAGAGAATTGCAATGCTGACAAGCCATGTTCAGTAACAACTTTTGGATTTGAACTTTTGAAATAAAAATAATGAACAAATGCTGTTTGTGTGGTATACAGCCGCGGATCAGTTACGCACTGCAAACGCAGCATATGTGAAAGCACAACAGCGTGTGCTTCTCCAGCATCGCATACGTACTGCACCACGCACCGCATATGCACTGCAGACGGAGTATGTGTGAAACCGGCGCGAACCAGACTATTGAAATGTTGAGCAAGCAATCTCATTGGCTACAGGATCAAGAGAGGCCAGTTCTAAAGTGTCGTTTAAGAATTAGTAACGGAGGCTTGGGCTCAACTGTCAAACTGTCAACTTGAGATTTGAGTCCATGGCAGAAGAAAGTTCTGCACAAAAGAGGGTTTTTAAAGACACTCCATTGTTGTTTCTTATTTATTAACTCACTTGTACCATCAAACTCTGTCTCACTCTCTCTCTCTCTCTCCCTCTCTCTCCTATCTCTGTCGCTCTTTCTCTCTCTCTAGCTCTAAAATGATGTTTTGGAATTTGGCAATGGAGGCTTGGGTTTAGATGCATAAGAAATTAGTCCTGCACACAAGAGTGTTTTAAAGACAAAACCTGATAAATTTCTTGAAATAAATAATCTGAACAATGTTTTGAGGTGTGGTTACTGTAGTATAAGCAGAATAATTGACTCCAGGCTGTTGAATTATTCGGAAAAATAATGCACACTCAAGGTGTAACGGCCACTCCGCTTCACGTTGTGACCGCATTACCACCTTGGGTGTGCATTATTTTTTGAATAATTCAATGCCCCGTTGTCAATTATTCCTTACATTACACTCGTAGCCGTGCGATATGGCTGTCTACGTCCGAATCACAGACGTGCGGATACAGTATACATATCACGCTTGCGTGATATTGCTCCCATATTATATTATGTTAGTCTGCGAGGTCTGACAAGTCAGCATACTGGGAAAATGCACTTGCTTAAAACACATTTCTGGTCTAATTGTGAATGATTCACTGGTGCATACAAGTATTTAAAATACGAAAAATACTTGTCTTCATAGATTTTCATATAATTACTTCCAATAAAGATACCAGTTAGTATGTTCCAGTTCCAAGGTTAAGTCTAAAGTAAAAAAAAAAAAAAATGGTTTACGAAAGTTTTTTCCTATTCACTTTAAAATAACAATAGTCTTCCCTTCCCTTTGTTTAACCTATTCAGTTTAAAGCATTTACAGCAGCAGAAGGTTTACTCACACAGACTGGGCTTCTTGCTGTGAGTGTGTTAGTGTAGGAAAATAATCAATGAGTTAACATGCAAAGCCATGCTGAACATATGGTCGGCCAAGCATCCGTAATGACATACTGCCAAACCAATCATTCCCACTCACTGCCGCATGTGTGTGTGTGTGTGTGTTGGTTTGACTCTTATTCTTTGAGCTGAGGTCTTCTGAGACTTGAATCTGGTTGCTCTTATAAGCAGGATGATTCTTGAGCTTTCTGTTTCGAGAACACGGTTTAGCAAATGCTGCCTTTCAATGAATGCTAAGAGATGAGACCTTGAATCAAAACAGTTCTGGGTGCCAAGTTGGAAACATACAAACATGTTTTGGGATTCCCAAACATTGAGCCAAGGATAAATAGTACTGTAATTGAAGATTGCAATTTAAAGGATCAGACAAAAAGTAACCTAGTCCTGAAGAGCTTGAAATGTTCAGACAGGATGCTCTGGATTGGACTAAACTGATTTGGAAATGAGTTTTTATCGAGTGGTTTTATTCTCAGCTGAGCTACAGAGGTACAAACAATCCATAGTTGTCAGCAGTGATTAAACATGAAGACTTTACAAATTAAAAGTGTTTTTTTCATAGTTACCAACCATCCTTCACTATGCAATGACCACAGAAGATAAATTGTTCATTGTCTTGAGTTTACATCTAAGTCACTATTCAGAATGAAATTGTTTCTTAGAATCACATCTGTAATAGAACATTTGCATTGCTTCTCTGTAAGAAATTAATTCTTCACTGCCTGATTATAAATGGTAGATAATCACTTTACATGTAATCCTAATCATGAAAATATATTAATTAATGTCTTGTTACACATCACATTATTTTACCAAAGCTAAAATTTGTCATATTAAGTTTATGCTTAAAACAAGAAAACAAGGAAAAATATCTTCTAACGAGGCAAGATAAATAAAAATAAATAAAACAATCCAATTGAATATGGTAGCACTTATTAACATTAATGCATTATGAATATGAACAAAAAAAAAAGTAAACCTTATTGAAAATGTTACCACGTTTATTTTTCTTACCCCATTGGCAGATGTTTTTTCTTGCAAAAACAATACATAAATGTTTCATGTTGCTTCTCAAGTAAATATAAGAATGTTTATATATTTGTACAGAAAAACAAGACAAAAATCTGGAGAGAAAAATATATATATATTTTGCATTGCTAGCTTTTTGAGTATTTCAGACTGTCCTCATTCAAGTAGACAGGAGCTGTACTTGCATGACTGGAAATAGCTGCCTTGGGGTGATCCCAAAATGGCCGCCGTACCCTGACTCTTTTAAAAGGACTTTGATAAAACACAGATTCCATGATTCCGTACATGCTGGGGAATCTCTCCGGACACCCGGATTAAGGATGTTGGTTCTGGGGTTAAGACTTTGGTTCTCAGCCAAAGCCCTAGGGCTGTCGTGTTAATCTCCATGTCGGTCCTCATTAGCATTAATGAATGGAGAAACACTTGTCATGAAAGCACAACACACAGGGTGTGTAATGCCACCGACAGCCAATGAGAGCTGTGCAAGTGATTAAGACCTGATAACGAAAGTATTTATGCTTTGAGCACCATTTTCATATCTATGTGGTTGAATAATTCATTCTTTTTGATTAGTTTTTGAACTTTGCCAATAACATATGAGCTGCCAGTTTGAAATGCAATAACATTTGATCAACATAAAACAGCTTTTGATAACATATGCACTTGGCTTAAGTTCATTTAGAAGTTGCACATGAAACAAAACAGTTTAAAAATGAATGAGTCTCATTTGAATCTGTCAGCTGTGTAAACACAATACATATTTCTAAGATGAAGCTAGTGTTTGTTCAATAGCTGTAAATCACTGTGCTGATGTTTCCTTTGGATTTCACTGGCTAACGGCTTATATATCACGCAGTGGTTTGGGCAGCATGCGTATTTCCTTTACAGGAGTCAAATGGATAGGCGGGGAAACCTTGCAGTACAAAAAGCGGTTAACCTCTTCCTTTAGCCGTGTCCAAAACCTCAGAAATGTTCAGCCACAAAACACACACACATTGAAAGCAGACATCATTGTCGCTACGAGCACCACCTTGCATATTCCACCCACCAATCTGATGTTTTGTAGTAGTTTATCACAGCTTTTCTTATGCGAGAGGAAGAAATTGTCCCCGTTCTGAACGAACACACCCAAACACAGGAGCTGCATTGTGAGAGCTGCTTGTTATTTTGGCTGTTGTATAAAAGATCTGCCAGGTTAGCCGCAGAAAGTCATCTGGCCGAGTTCCCAGAATCCATTGCACAAGTTACTGACATGTTTGGATATAAAAAGTACTGTGCCCTAGACCTAGATTGCATCTCCAGTATACACACTTTTGCATTATAAAGTTCTTTGTCTGTTAAGATGCTTTTCTGGTGAGCAGCTGCTGTTTGTACCGACATCAGCTGAATCTCTGCGGTCTCTGGTGTCCTCATGCATTGCTTACTATGAAATATATAGACGGTAAAATGGAATTTATTTGTTCTAATTTAGGCAACACAACATGCTCACCACTGTAGCATCACTATTTGCTTTTTTATTAATATTTTGAATTCAGGGATAATCAGTTTTGTTTGCCTGTGCTCTGTTTTGTTGTTTTGTTTTATTTACATACTCTCCTAGCCTGGATGCCAGCCGAACTTAGCCCCGCCCACAACATTTTTACTCGGGCAGTTCGGTCTGGACTTGATCGGTAGAGAAGCAATTATGCCCGAACAGAAACTGTTCGGACCAATGAAATTGTCAGGGCGGGCTTTAGACGATGATGGACAGATGATCAACAGTGACGTAATCATCTACGTCATCAAATGCGCTTGGGTTGAGTTTGTTCTAATCCTAAACGGAGAACTTGTTCGTATATGCGTTCACCTTTACTATTTCTCTCAAAAATGATGATCGTGTTGGTAAGTAAACTCTGTGTATCCTTTTTTTTACAACACCGGCAAAGATCGTTTACACTCATATTTTTCTTCTAACGTTAGGCTACTTATTCCAGCGTGCGTGCAGGTACAGGGTTGCCAAGTTTTTACAACAAAACCCGCCCAATTGCTAACGTTCCTCAAAACTAGCCAAAAACAAGCCCAATAGCTTTCCATGGGGGGTTCTCCGGGAAAAAAGGCATTTGGGGGGTAAAATATGTGTTATTTTGGCAGGGCTGGCAGCTAAAAATCGCATTCCTGGGTCTGTATATTACATAATTGGGGTCGCTTCAAACCGCGGACATGGCAACACAGTGCAGTTGAGTTCTGTTGACATTTGATAACTAACGTTATGCGTCGCTCCGTTGCTCTGATTGGTTGTAGGTCTATCCAATTGAGGTCTTTCCTGGTTCGGTTGAAACACGCCCCATAATCACAGCCCAACGGAGCAGCATCAGACTCATATTCTGACTAGAATTGAGTATGACGACGTCAGGCTAATACTCTCCTCATTTCGCCTGTAAATGAGAAGGACAGGGTGGAAAGGGCTCTGGACCAAAGCCATTCCTGTTCATCCTGCCAACCAAGAGACACGCTTCCCTCCTGCTTTAAGGAGAGAGTTCACATAAAAATGAAAATCTGATCAAATCAAATTGAGACTCAAATTTAAATCATTATTTACTGATAATCTTCCCCTTCAGTGCGACATTAAGACCAGAACCACTACAACTGTATCTTTGAGTTAGTGAGGCTATGGATAATTCTGTCTGATTCATGAATGAATTAAGTCTTATTTACAGTATCAACCGGATTAACTGTATCAGGTAAAGTTATAATCAGGTAAAGTGCAATATGTGCTGAACTCTAAAAATCGGACTTTATGATTCATGCATGAAACAAACTGATTCGTTCGCGTCTGCTGGAACCAGATAATTCTGTTAGATCCTGCTATGCATTTTTGAATGAATCAGTCTGTTTCATGAATGAATCGCCAAGTCTCATGTGAACTGCATCAACTGATTTATCACAAAATATGAACGTACATTCGCAACTCATGCGTATTGTATTGGGGATTAATATTTTGTAAATAAAGTGGTAAATTATGGGGGCGTTTTTGCAAACAAAGCACTCGCGTTGCTTCATAAAAATCAGGGTTTAAACCACTGGAGTAACATGGATTATTTTAATGATGTCTTTACTACCTTTCTGGGCTTTGAAAGTGGTAGTTGCATAGACTTTCAATGCAGATACCGAAAGCTCTCAGAAACAGAAAGCTCTTAATTTGTGTTCCGAAGATGAACGAAAATTTTCATGTTTGGATTCAAACTTAATGGATTATTCTTGAATCGGTCCGATTCTTTCACAAATCAATGAGGTCATCTCTTTTTAAATGAATTAAATTTAAATTAAATGAATGATCCATTCAGACCTGGTTTCAGCGAGTTGAACACTGATTCTTAAATTAATCAGTCTATTTCATGAAATGATTCGTAATGAATCGCATGAAGTAGATTTGTGAACCAACTGAGCTGGTAAATGCTAAATTCACAAAAACCAATTACATCTGAGGCCCTGTTTACACCTGGTATTAAGATGCGTTTTGGTCGATCGGATAACACGTGGGCGACGCTAAATACAGGTGTAAACAGGGTCTAAAACATTTGGAGCTAGTCTACTTTTGACCACTCCCAGATGTAGTTGAAAGCGCATAGCCAGACGGGATTTAAACTTTGTCGGCTGAAGACCCAAGCTTGGTTTGAAGATGAAAAACATACCAAGCACAGTTCTCTCTCCATTCCTGATTTCTAACACGCACTCATAGCATTCGTCATGGTCTTGCGGCTATCAGAGCAGAAACGATAGCTGATGCTCTTTGTATGTTTTTCCGTCACCTCCAGTCGCATTCATGTAAATTGCGCAAGCTTATCTGGTCCATTATATCAAAAGGTCTGAAAAAGCATACATTTACCCGCCCATAGACCCTCCCCTCAAAGATATCACGTCAGAAGTGGTTGAAAGTTAACAAAAAAGAGGGATTAAAGGGATAGTTCACTCAGATATGAAAATGTGATGTTTATCTGCTTACCCCCAGGGCATCCAAGATATAGGTGACCTTGTTTCTTCAGTAGAACACAAGTGAAGATTTTTAACTCCAACCGTTGCAGTCTGTCAGTCGTATAATGCATATGAATGGTAACAAAATCTATGAGAGTAAAAAAAACATGCACAGACAAATGCAAATTAAACGATTGATCGAAACGATCTGTTTGTACGAGAAACCGAATAGTATTTATATAATTTTTTACTAATACACGACTATGTCCAACAGCCTTGAGCTCGCTCTCACTTCTGGTGAGGGAGGTCTGTAACCGATCTGACGACTGACAGACTGCAACGGTTAAAAATCTTAATTTGTGTTCTACTGAAGAAATGAAGTCAACTATATCTTGGATGCTCTGGGGTAAGCAGATATACATCAAATTTCATTTTTGGGTGAACTATCCCTTTAATATACCAGGTGTAAACGGCTATGTTTCTGCCTTGTCTACTTGTGATCCGATCGGCCAAAACACATCTTAATACTAGGGGGTAAACAGGGCCTGACTTGAAACATGCATTTTCTGTAAAGCTGCTTTGAAACAATATGTATTGTGAAATTTTTTTTACAAATAAATGTGAATTGAATTGAACTTGTGAACCAAATCCAAATCCGCCTGATTAGCTAATCGAAATATACGAATCAGGTAACAGTGAAAATATACCCCCAAAAAGTGATTTTTGGCACACAAAAAAAAAAAACAGTTATAATGTGTTCAAATTAAATATACACCACTGCAACTGAAAACAAATCAGGCATTGCTTCTCAAAGCCTTCATCAACATATTTGGAAGACCTGAAAAGCAACTTTACAACAGTTCAGATTGGCTGACGGGAATTAGAAGTGATGATAACAATAGTGTGTTACGCTTGTGTTCTAAGTTTCAGTGTAACTCGGCCTCTTTAAAAGCACAGAGGTAGTGAGCTGTGCTGTTATGGCCCTCAGCACCCTGTGGTGGGTTATTTATAGCTGACATTGCCAGCCAGCACCGGGTGTAATGTAAGGACACATCCACAGAGCAGAGGGGTGATTAAATGTCTGAGTAATTGACAGTAGCCCTGGAGGAAGTGTGGGAAGAGTCAGCGAGAGAGAGGGAGTGAGGCAGAGAATAACTAATCTGGTTTCCCCTACTACAGATCTCCTTTGTCCGTCCCCAGAGATGAACAACTTTTCATGCTGAACTGCCACCAAATACCATCAGTTCGATTGGACAAATACTGACGGTTGAACGGGTAGTAAAGTCTCAAACATTCATGACAGGTCTTCAAATGTCTGTCCTGACTCAGGTCGATCAATATTTTTGATGTAAACCAAACTCTTCAAGAAATCTCAGCCGTCTGTGTGAAATGAATATTAATCCCTAAGAACAATTCTGCTGAGATATTTATAGTTTTATTAATGCTCTTGTGTCCTAGCAGCAACGGGCGGATTGCATAATATTAATTAGCAGACAGACTTAAGCAGCAGTGACAGATGACTTACGCTGACCTTAATCGAGACAGATACCTCTTTTCCTCCGATGCAAAGCCATTTTGAAACCATTCCATGTGTTTCGACTAAAGGAAGTCTACTGAGATGGAAAATCCAGTGTGGCCCCTTCAACCTTAAATCAGTAACGTTAGAGGCTGCAAAGTGGGATAATGTCTTGACCAAGTAAAGTAAAAAAAAAAAAACTAGTTTTGAAATTACAATCAAAACTTTTTTTTATTGCCCAATGTAACGGCATACAATGCAAAGCAAAATTTCGAAATCACTGGTAGCAGAAAGGAGTCGCAAAGTCACAAATTTCAGTGTCGATGTCAGCAATTCACAGTTTTTTTTTCACTGTGCACTAGGCCTGTTGCGATTGGTCGATACAATCGACTGCGTCGACGCTGTTAATTAGTCGACGTCAATATTTTTAATCGACTGGGTAAGTTAGGAACGATATGAAATTGTATTAGTACCGGTACTTTAAAAATGACAGCACTCTAATAAGAGCAGTATTTCTTAATTTGCTTCGATGTGTGACAGCAGGGGTGAGGACGTGTGTGAGCTCTGCTTCCTCCGTTCACTAAACAATGGAAGCAGAACAGTCAAATATATACGCGCAGCTCAGGGAAGGAAAGCAACAGAAACGCTCGCATCAGAAAATACAGTGCTGCACGGCCGGGACGTGCTCGCACTGCCGGACGCTGACCCAAAGCGCGCAGAGCCACCCACACGCCTTTCACTCAGACAGATTGCGACGTCAGTTTCGCGGATTGTTGAGTTTGAATGTTCAAAAATATGAAAAAATGCACATCCTGGCGAGTATTCAGGTAAACACAGTCGGATATGTCTTTAGTGAACGTATACAGAGTTGAATGAGAAATCGAATGTGGTACAATGAATTTGGTCCGTGCAGCTCTTAAAGGGCCGGACCTAATATTCTGTGTGAAGCAGGGCAGGAACATGCTGGCCAAGTGAGTATTTATGGTTTAAATGTTTTTTTTTTGATAAAACAATGAATAGTAAGCTCGGTCTCATTATTCAGTTACTTTTACTGTTTTTGGCCATGGTATCGATTCAGTATCGGTATTGAGGTATTTTAGTCTGGTATCGTATCGAAGTCATAATTTCGGTATTTGGTATACTATTCTATATAAGTATTTGCTGATATTCTCTTTTTTTTTGTTATGTTGGTTTACGAATTTGTAACTTTTTACATTTTTACTCTTTTAGTTTTACATTTCATCAAGGGCTTGTTTACATTTATACTTTTTTATAGTACACTACTGAATGTCAAAGTAAATTAAATGTTTTTAAGTAAAATTGTTGAAAATTATTGTGATAAATTAGTCGATAGATTAATCGATATAAAAATAGTCGTTAGTGGCAGCCCTACTGTTCACCCGACACAGTACAATTATTACAATTCTCAGTGTTAAGCATGATGATATGGTAACATGTTACACTGAAGTAGGCTGCTTTTAAATGAACATTTATGCAAAATTGCATTTCCTTAATAGCCTAAACACAGACTTTACACAGTCATAGCAACTTCCCGAACACAAACACAAGAAATTAAATACATAAAGCCCAAGCAAAGGCTGTATATTAGCTTCATTCATTTATTATCATATAAATAAGCCCCGTTTCCACCCAAACATTTTCCCAGGAACTCTTTTTCCCTCAGACCTGCTGCTGTCTGCGTTTACATAGCGGTCTAAAGTACCGTGGAGTAGAGCCCTGCGCGGGACTGTTTTCTTCACCCCGCTCCCGCCCGCACCCGCCGAATTTCTGACCATTACCGCCCGCTCCCGCAACGTATGTGTTACACTAAAGCCTGCTCCCGCAATTTGTATGTCCACTCCCGCCCGCACCCGCAAAACTCTGAGAATTTATTCCCGCACAATAATAGAGATGCATTGATTTTGTGTCTTCTCCCGTCCCGCAGGAAAAAAAAAACACGTATGTATTGATATTATTAAAGAGATTCATGGGGTTGTTTGTTTCGTTTCCCTGGCCTGCATGTAAAAAAAAAAAAGACAAATACATTCAAATATAATTTCGTTTTTATCAAAAACTTTGCACATAAAAATAGACTGCTTTGCAAAACAGAAAAACAGATTGAGAAACAACAAACAGATCCCAATTCGTCGGTCAGTCCTGAGAAAACATGCTTCAACAGAACGTAATGTGAACACAAAATAGCAAACGGACATTTAGAAACAATCCATTTCCACTCACTAAACTTCTATGTATTGTTTGTCAAAAACACCAAACAGTCAACTTGACCTGCAGGGAGTGCTGACCGTTTTTGGTGAGGTATGATCAAGTAAGTTAGCTATGTATTTGCCAGCTGCGCAATATGTGGATAGCCTACATATAACGTTATACATACCGCATGATTTTGCCTACCAAAACAATTGAGAAACTTCTCCAAATGTCAGACTTTCCTTGCTTAGCTTTTGTGCTGTAAATACCTCGTTTGAGGTTCTTTTCTACATCATCTATTGACATCTCCATCATGTTGTTAGGCAACCTCCCTATCCCGCCGATTCCCGCTGTGTTTTTTTTAGCCGCCCATTCCCGCCCGCAGCAAAATTCACACCGCCCGCTCCCGCGAGATTTGCGTTGGGTCCCGCGGGACCCGGCGGGACTCAATCCCAATGCAGCCCTCTACCGTGGAGATTAGCCCGGTGACGTAGGACTGCGCACGACTTTCCAGAGCCCACTGGATTTCGTCCTCCGCAAATAAACATAATAAAGCCTGAACCTCGTCGGCGATCCATTGATCATAGTTTTTAAACTCCATTGTTGATTCGAATAGTAAACAACTCTTACTGCACGCACCGCAACAGACTTTTAGGTTGAAATAAAATGCATGAGCTCAACCAATCAGCATGTTCAGCGCCCAAGTCCCACCCCCGAGAGTCTCGCGAGCAAGGCCGTTTTGAGGGGGAAATCTTTACCCAAAACTTTTAGACCCTGGTTTATCTGCTTGTGAGGTAGTACTTTTTCAAAGTTCAGGAACTTTCGGGGGTGGGACTTGGGCGCTGAACATGCTGATTGGTTGAGCTCACGCAGCATTTTCTTTCAATTGCCATTTTTAAAAGTCTTTTGCGAGGTTCGTTCTGTGTTCGGTCTTGTTCTTTCTGTCCAATGGTGCGCATTCGTCTCAGCCATCTCACGGTCAAATGTCCATAATAGCTGATAACATATGTTGTCTTATTTAAAATCTAGCTTTACTAGCTTTCAGAATACGCTTTAGTATCAGTATCAGTAAATTATCTCTTTAGTAAACCAATATAACCAGCAAAAGCAGCACAGCTTGAATCTCCTCCATACTTGTTATTGTTGCAGACAGTATCGCATAAAGATGATTACTGTCCGTCGGTGCCTGGGAGGAAAAAAAATCGGTATCGGCATCGGCACTATAAAATCCATATCGGTCGATCCCTACTTTAGACCGCAGTGGAAAGGCAGACAGTAGCTGTAAAAAAGTTCCTGTAAAAAAAGTTCCTGGTACAAATTGTTCCGGGTAATTTCGGTGGAAACGGGACTACATAGTACTTGGCTTTCCTTCACTAGGAAGTGTTAGGCATAAGTTCTCCTTGATTTATTTTCCCTGAAGAGAAATACACTGTTTTTGAAAAAAATAAATGTGAAATAAAAAAGTAAAAGAATGATGCATGCTCGTTGCGCTTTTACCGTGAAATTAATTTGAATGTAATATTTTATTATTTGGTCCACCCGATCTGTGGATATAACCGCAATCCGCTCATCCCTAACACACACACACACCAAGTACGTTACATCAAAAACATCTGTGATCTTATTTTTCAAGAGACAAGAGAGTGAACAATGCAAATCAAGGAAGGAATTTTATTTCACTGTTTAAAATAGCCCGTCGGGTAGGGCGGTGATAGATTTTGGTAGCCCGACTGGAAGATACAATAGCCCCGGGACGTCAGGCTAGCAATTTTACAAGCCCTAAGCTGATGGACACCTTGGCCCTCATTTATAAAGACATGCATAACATTATCTTAAATGTGAAACTTGAGGATGTGCCAGAAGCCTAAATCTGAATTCGGAAAGGCATGGAAAATGAGTAACATGATCTACGGAGCCCCTAACGGGACATTGTTAGGCTTGCTGTAGTAGTCGGTTACATGCTGTAGTAGTCAGGACAGTATGTCAGATTTAACTTATGAAGTGAATATAGTAAGGAGAGATGACTGACAGGAGTATGTTGGAGGATTTGGTGTGCAACAGATCCTGATCGTTATTGACATATCATGTAAAATGTGTGGTCAGTATCATTGCTTCCCTATACACAGAATAGGTGTGAATTTGCAAATTTGAGTGAAAATAAAAAGTGAGCGCACATTCAAAAGTGATTTCAATACCCAGCATATTGATAGCGGCTCCCTGATACCCGCAAATGATATACACAATAAAATTAACCAACTACATAATTGCGAAAGAATGCAAAAGCATTGAAATATTTTTTTTCCCTCCCCTAGTATCTAGGTTTTTTTTCCATCAACATGTCCCTTTAGGGGCTCCATAGAATGCGTCATTTCCTTTCTGAACATATTATTCGGCTTCGGGCACATCCCTATTGAAAAGGTTTTCCGAAAAATGTCTGCACAAAGAAATGTTTATTAAGTGTATCCCTTAATGGGTCAGAAGGGGGAAAAACAATTAAAATCTAATAAAATAAGTACTTTTAATGCAAGTGTAGCAATGCCCACAGCTTGATGCTCAATACTATTATTAATATATTATATTGCATTCAGTGTTGCATGCAAGTGGTAGCTAAAAAAAATGTACAAAGAGAAAATTGTCAACAGTGATTATTCTTCTCAATATTGTTCTTACCACATAACAGCTAAATGCAAATCACCTCTGATTGGTCAATGACATGCGGCAGCCACAAAAATAATGAATCAATTTTTTTCAAAATAGAAGCAGAATTAAGTGCTCATGTAACTCAAAACAGTAGTAGAGCATGGCACTAGCCGTGGCAAATGGATTTGTTTTTTAACGAATGAACCAATAATGCCTTCAATGTAAATCATTTTGCATAAAGACATCCAGAAAATGCATAAAATGTAAATGCATTGCTGACACTTTAACCTGCTACCTCTCTCTTAATGAAAATGAAGTGGGAAATCACAGTTCCCTTTCAAAAGCTACACTCAATGCTGCATAAGCTTATGCAAATGGGAATGTCTTTGACATAACCAGCTGTGAAAATAGTGTGAAAACACGTCAATGAAATTGACCCGGAGGTATTTATAGCCTCGGCCGGTGACGTCATAGGCGCACCTGCTGCACGAGGCTATAAATAGATGAGCTTCCGCTGGAGCAAACCAGGTCTTTTTGTTTTCAGACCAACTCTGTGTTATGGTGTGTTACAAAGTCTCTGAAAAAAAAAAAAAACATTCTCTCTCTCTTTCAAGACTCAACTCGAGATCTTTGTTAGGAGTTAGTTTTCAACATGGCAGTGTGCAGATTTCTCTCTCTTTCTCATCTCTGTTACAAAGAAACATATGTGGAAAGAGTTCTAGTTAAATCTGATCAGTTGGAAACAAGTCAGCAGAGTAAAACGCTGTATATCCATGTTCTCTTTCAAATAACAGAACTGGATGCACACGTTTATTGCTGTGTGTGTTTGGGGAAGAGCATGCGGTCTCTGCATTGAGTCAGACGAGTGCGAGCATTGCAAGCCTTTACAGTTAGAATGCTTTATGCTCGTCTGGGCTACTTTCAGTCCGCACCAGTTTTCGGAGCTCTCGAATGGGTTTGTTGACGAGCAAGAGACGGGTCCGTCCCTTTCGCTTGCTCGCTCAACAAATGCATGTTTCCCCGCGTGATCCCGAAGCGCGCTCCGGCGTTTCTTCGGCTCGCGCGGGGAATGATGATGAATCTCTGGGTCCGCGGACCTCGAGCAGCCGCCTGCGATCGTTCCTCACATGATAGTGAATCCATACGAGGAATTTATCGAGGTGGTTGTTCGCGCGGTGGCCAGGGCAGTTTGTCTGGTACCGTGAATGAGAGATCCCCGAACGCAGTGAGCTTGAGGTTTCTGTCAAAAAACAAAAAAAAACAAAAAACATTTACTTCACGTGTTTTTGTACCCTTGACGTCGACATTTTCGACTATCATGGGTGCGAAATCGCGTGGATATGTGAGAATACCCCAGGTGGGAAACGCTCACGAGCTATCTCTCGCCTGGGTCTGCATTTTCATTAAAGAGACATACCTCCCCATAAAGCCATGTAGAAAATAAACGTCGGCTGTCATGGGCAAAGCTTATATATATGAATTATATATTGTATATTATTTTATATGGAATATATATATATATATATATATATAATATATTATTTTATATGGAATATATATTGTATATGATTTATATAAGAATAATAAATATAAAGGGACAGGCTGGTGCTGCGCTGCACACTATGGCTGTCTTGCAAGCATATCAGGCTGACCTTCTGAAGGATTTGAGTGGTTCATTTGGTGACTCAGTTAACTCTGTAGTGGCCAGATTTAAAGGAGTGGAAAAAAACATGAAGTGTTCACTCAGTTTCTTCCTCAATGCACTCAAGGGGAGGGGCTATCAGCCACAAAACCTCTCTTCAGTCCTTCAAGATTTAAGGGGGTAATAAGCAGAGTGTGGCGAGTCGCGCTCTCCCTCGTAAAGACTGGAGACCGGCTCGTCATCCTCAACAACCTCCCAGGGCAGACTTCGTCAATATAAGAAGTCCGGTGGTCTGGTGCCCAGTCTGCCCCCACGGGACAGGGCGTGTCAAACATTTGCTCGCCCCACCCCGTTATCCTCAAAACTACTCCATCCCCGCCGCCTCTGGTGATTCGGGGGGGCAGTGGTTTCCAGTGAAATGTTAGACGTTCAGTGTTTAAATCCTGCTATCATCCAGGACATAGAACGTCTAACATCCCCTCAACAGGAAGTGTTAAAATTGTCACTCTCAGAGTCTCAGGCAGCGTGTGAACTTCTGCCAGGCGTTTCTGCATGGGTGTTAAGCACAGTAAAAATTAGTAAACTAATTTATTTGTCATCCTCCTTGTTTGAACGGCGTGGTCTCCACTTCCGTGAAGGCGGAGTTGGCGTTCGTACTGTCACAAGTGACAGCAGTTACTTCCTGGTCCCCAGTAGGGTGGGGGGGTGTCTAATCTCAGATCTTCGAGTCTTAAACCGTGAAGCAGTTAAAGTACTCAAGGTCAAGATGTTACAGTGAAGGCGGTTGTGTCGCATATTCAACATTGTGATTGGATTCGGCACGATTGATCCGAAGGACGCATGTATTCGCATATAAAGTCTGCCACAACACAGGAAGTTCCTGAGGTTCGCTCTTGGGGGCAAAAGCTTACCAATTTCGGGTCTTCCATTTGGCTAGCCTTGTAACCGCACATAAACAAAATGTATGGATGTATTACCGGCTCCATTGGGATTCCGGGGCATTCAAATTTTGAATTACAAAGGCGATTGCTAAAATTAGCACAATCACATGAGATGGTGCTTCAACACTAGTTGGCTCATCTAGTTTCTCTAGGGTTGAGACTCAACACCAAGAAAAGTGTTCTTTCTCCTGCCCAGAGAACGACTTATCTAGGGTTTGTTCGGTTTTTGGTCACAAGGTGGGCACAATGGTTTCCCGCTTGAATCAAGACCATTCAGTATTCCCTGAGCAAAGTCAGGCTAGACCAAGATCTTACTGATCATCAGCACCAGAGTGTTAGGTCTAATGGCATCAGCATCCACGGGTTTCCCTTTGGGGTTGTTGCACATAAGACCGTTTCAGTTGTGGCTCAAAGCCAGAGGACTTAGGGCCAATCCTCAGGCAAATAAAGTGGCGCGCCATGTGGCTTCGTACACTAACTATGTGGTTCAGACCCCGGTTTTTGCCTTGGGTCCCACTCTAGGCGTACCTTGTCGTCGCAAGTTGCTAACGACGGACGCTTCCCTGACGGGCTGGGGTGCGGCCTTAAGTGGTCGTCCAGCCCAACGGGAATGGGAGGGTCATCAACTCAGTTGGCACATCAACTGCCTCGAGTTGACGGCTGTATTTCTGGCCCTGAAATACTTTCTCCCCCAATTGAGGGGCTGTCATGTCCTAGTGCGGGTGGACAGTACAGCTAAATATCTTGTATATAATCACCAGTACAGAGCTGACCACAGGGAGTGGACCTCTTCGCCTCTTCTCAGACAGCGCAATGTCCCTGCTTCTCTCTGTCACCCAGCCCCGCTGGGTCTGGATGTGATGGTTCATACATGGCCCAAAATGTGTCTGTATGCCCTCCTTCCAGTCGCTCTGCTCCTGGGAGTTCTAGCCGGGGTTCGCCAACAAGGGTCTTGCTTCTTATCAATAGCGCTGCGTTGGTCGAGCAGGGTTTGGTTCTCGGAGATAGTGTCTCTCCTCAACGGCTCGCCTTGGGCGATTCCGGCGAGGAGGGACCTTCTGTCTCAGGCAGAGGGCACGATATTCCATTCCAGGCCCGACCTGTGGAACCTTCATGTTTGGCCCCTGAAGGGCACCAACTGAGGGACACGGGGCTTTCGCCTGCAGTTATTGAGACCATTCTAAGTGCTAGAGCTTCCTCCACTCGGAAGTTTATGCTAATAAATGGGGTGTCTTTGAAAGGTGGTGTACGACACAATGTAGATTCAGTCAACTGCCAGGTAACTTCAGTTCTGGATTTTCTGCAAGAAAAGTTGTCATCAGGCACCTGCCCCTCCACTCTCAGGGTTCATGTGGCCGCTCTTTCGGCTTGCCACACCTTGGTGGATGGGGTGCCGCTCGGGTGTCCTCTACTCGCTCGCTTCATTCGTGGGGTAGGCGGTTGAGGCCACCTGTTAGAACCAAGATCCCTTCATGGGACTTAGCTTTAGTCTTCGAGGGTCTGGTTGAGACCCCCTTTGAAACATTAGCTTGCCCCTCCACTCTCAGGGTTTATGTGGCCGCTCTTTTGGCTTGCCACGCCCTGGTGGATGGGGTGCCGCTTGGGAGGCATCTTCTGCCTGCTCACTTTGTTGTGCCAGGCAGTTGTGGCCTCCATTAAGAGCCAAGATCCCTTCATGGGACTTAGTTTTAGCCCTCGAGGGTCTGGTTGAGACCCCCTTTGAACCTCTAGAATCAGCGTATGACGAACTTCTGACTCTAAAGATGGTTTTTCTTATGGCTATAACTTCTCTGAAGAATTGGGGACATGCAGGCTCTGTCAATATCGCCATCCTGCTTAGACTTTTGCCCCAGGTTTGGTGAAAGTGATTTTGCATCCCTGCCCTGACTACCTGCCTAAGGTTCCTTTGTCGACTGTACATCCTGTCACTCTTGAAACCTTCTGCCCTCTGCCGTTCACAACGCCGGATCAGGAGAAACTTCATAGACTGTGTCCAGTCCATGCTCTTCAGGCCTACGTCCACCGCACTAGCCAGTGGCGTAAGTCAGAGCAACTGTTTGTTTGCCATGGGGGCCGTAACAGAGGTTCTGCCACCATCAAACAATGTCACATTGGGTCAGGGATGCTACTGCTCTTGCCTATGAGGTGCGCGATCAAGCTTCGCCTATAGGATTAAGGGCTCACTCCACCAGGGGAGTCGCTTCTTCTACTGCGTTAGCAAGGGGTGCTCCCTTACAAAGTGTTTGTGATGCGGCAGGTTGGTCCTCTCCGCACACATTCTTAAGACTTTATAGCTTGGATGCTCATGCCACTCTGGGCTCTCATGTCCTTGAGTCGACATCACAGGCTAATGCCTGAGGCTTCTTGCGTTCTTGTGCACACCTACACAACCGTAAGGGGTCCAGGCACCATCAAGCACGGCGGCGTGGGTATTCTCGTTCCCATTTGCATAAGCTTATGCAGCATTGAGTGTAGCTTTTGAAAGGGAACACTTGGGGTTACTTGACTGTAACCCTGTTCCCTGATAAAGCGGAACGAGATGCTGCATTGCTAGGCCGTGCTGATGATGCTTCAGGACTGGTCTTCAAACAAAGAAGATCTGGTTTGCTCCAGCGGAAGCTCATCTATTTATAGCCTCGTGCAGCAGGTGCGCCTATGACGTCACCGGCCGAGGCTATAAATACCTCCGGGTCAATTTCATTGACGTGTTTTCACACTATTTTCACAGCTGGTTATGTCAAAGACATTCCCATTTGCATAAGCTTATGCAGCATCTCGTTCCGCTTTATCAGGGAACAGGGTTACAGTCAAGTAACCCCAAGTGTTTCTGTGTACCATGTACAACAGCCTTAAAGAGATAAAGAGACAAGGGTGAGTAAATAACACAATTTTCACACAATTCTTTTGGTGAAGAATGCTTTTAAGAATAAACACTGCACTGTTTGTTTGTGAGCATATAAACTAATACGTAGAAGATTCCCAGACATCGCCGGCCGAGCACCGGCACAAGAACCATTTCATTGTAGAACTTGTAGAATCATTAAGATTCTCCACCTTGACAACATAAGTTTGGGGTTTTATCCCAAACTAGACATATTTAATTCTCTGAAGCCATTTGCTAAAGGTTGTGCAACAAAATAGCCAAGTTCTCTTTACTCTGAGACTGGACAAATATTCCATGAGTCATGGCCTGTCATTGTGCCCGAAACAGTAATAATAATAACAGCAAGGACAGTCAGGCATGTTTCCGTTCTTCAGTTCCCATGGTGCCTAGTGCTCTGTAACGCCTCAGTAACCAAGAGAGCGAAAGCAGAATAAAAAGAACCCAGCAGGATCAATATCACTCAGAGCTCTTTTATGATAGCAGGAAAATGCCCTGGATCTGCCATGTGCAATTATATCAGAACTGCCTCCGTGCATGCATGCAGGCTCCCAGACACTCCACGCTCCTGTCCCTCATCTCCACCCCTGAGGGGGTGTTACTAGATGAAAGCAACCAATGAATATCTGAATATGTGCCACCTTGTCACTTTGTTGAGCACCTAGTAATTCTACATTCTACATTTGGATGTCAGTCTAGAGGTACCAATCCAACACACATGCAATAATGCAACTCAGGCACATTCAAAAACATGCCAGTGGCGACATTTCTGCAAAATGATATTACGTTGATTCTTGCTTGTTTTGCGACAATTTCAAAGTGAAATGTCCAGTGAGTGGCACTAAAAGCACGTTCAGTTTTATCCAAAACATACACGAGTCTGGCTTTTTTACTTTGTCAAAGTACTTTCTTTGTTGCACTTATCAGCGCAGTTTGGAGATAATGTCAGGTCAGTAGCATACCACCTACTCTAAACCCTACCCTTTTTAGGCCAAGGTCTGGGTAAATATTGGACAGAACACTTTGGCTTAATTGTACCCTGCAAATTGTGATGTTTATTTAACCCAGCATATTTGGTTGATTAATTTTTACTACAATACGAGCTTCTTCTTTTTTTATTTTGACTTCATACATAAATTGAATAAAATCCTCTAAACTTTTTTTTAAATTCTCTACACAACCACTGGTTTTCATGACAGTGACTTTATTTTCATTATCGTTTTAATACATATTGCCTACATTTAAGCTCGTTTAACAAATATTAGAAGTAAAAATTCAACATTTAGAAGTAATTAAAGTGTAACCGACCAGTCTCTGTTATCCTGTTTCCACCGTAACAGCGCTGGATCTCATGCTGGAGCTTGTATCATGTTCAGCAGGAGAACTTAATTTCTGACCGTCGTTTCACTCGTAGCTCAAATATGCAGTGACTGGAACTATAACTTGGCCATAAACAAGCAGTGAACAGCTCTGAGGACATATTTTAACATCCTACGTATATTCTGTCTCTTTTTGAATAAAATTATAACATTTTATACAAGGCAAAGTGTGTTTCTATCACAAGAAAAGACTAACGCAACACTCATGTATCTGACTCATAACACGCTCCTGTATGTTGCTTTGCATAAAATTAAATGATATACAGAACAATATCGAATTAAATGAAAAGATAAAATAAAATGTACACAAACCTGCATTTTTCCGAATTTACCAGAACACTGAAAAAATGACCCAAAAGGCTCAACCAGGATTTGGGTAGAAAAAAATTACCCAAGAGTGTTTTTTTAGAGTGTACCCTAAACCTAACCAATAGTGTTTACTAAAGCAAATGAGATTTAAAAGAAAACACTTTAGAGAAAAACACATTTGCTGAAGCAAACAACATGTGAATCGCATGTAGTGCTGTACAAGGTGAGCTACTGAGCAAGTTTACAAGCCATACATGACTTGTATTAGTTTGCAAATCATTAACTATAAAAAGTGTTTTGAAGTCATAACATTAAAGGTGTCATGAACTGGTTTTTAAAAATGCTTTATCCTGTTGTCTGGGGTCAACATATGATGTTTGCGTGCCGCACTGAAGACTTGGAAGTAAATGCCCACGGCTAGGATTGGATAAGATTTGCATATTTTAATGAGCTTCAGCTCCCCTCAGTACATGTGGGGATTGTTTTGAAAGCATCTGGGGAAACGCTCACAGGGCTCGCAAAATGCCTTTATCAAAAAAACTAAATGATTTATCTCTTATCCACCCGTGATTGATTGCAATGTTATTTTTGTATTACTTGGCCCGCACGATCAGTGAATATAACCGTGAACCATGCACACACACGCGCGCGCGCGTGCAAGAAAGGAATGTTATTTCACTATTTAAGATAGCCCGTTGCCAGGCCGGTGATATGTTTTGGTAGCCCGTCTTAAAAATACATAGCCCCGAGACGTTGGGCTTTGCGAGCCCTGGCATTACAAGTCCGAGTCTGATCACGAATGAACCAATTACACCTTCTCCAGCCTGTGACAGCGTGCTAAGGTATGCAATCAATAGATATCAAACGATCTGTAACAATGCAATACTAACACATATAAAAAAACAGGTTTTACTCACATAAGTGTGTTGCACCGTTCCTGTCGGATCCAATATAGGAGGTTTTTTTTAATATAGGATGTGTTTTAATCTCAATATGTCTGCAAATCCAGTCTCGACCTGTATCTTGTTTACAATCGTTTCTGCGGTGAAATGAAGCGAACAAACGCGGAATGTCTTGCACACGTGAGCTGGAACCGGCATGTTTATTGCTCTGTAACGTGACTCGTTTAGCTCCACGAGTCGGTGGGCGGGCTTGAGGCGGTGCTTCTGCATTCTATGATGTCAATGGTCGACATATTCTGAGATCTCTCGTTTTCTGGGCCTGGTGTCAATAAAAGCTTTTCTTTGACTATTAAGTACGTTTTCAGCTCTGAAACTTGCAGGATATTAGTATATCACGATGAACATTTATATATAAAAGGCTCAAGGGAAAGTTGATTTGTCAATTCATCACCCCTTTAATTGATAATCCCCTGTAATCATAATTTGTGTGAAAAGGTGTTCATTAGTGTTCGTTTCAGCTGGAAACCATAGTTATTTGTACTGTATGTAAATGTATAGGTATGTTTTTGGAGTTTATCAGAAATTTAGGTAGAATATGCTTTTCCAATAAGCTTAGGTTGTAATAACATGCTTAAAGAGAGAGTTCACCCCCCAAAAAACACCTTTCTTAAACCCCATTTGGTTTTTATAGTTGTATGGTATTTTTGCATCCTTTTTTTTAAAGTGTTAAATCTACAGTTCCCATCATAATTGCATGGAAAAGGCGACTAGTACACATTCTTCTGTACTGCTGCTAACAGACAAAAGAGTGTCATGACGGTCCAAACCTGTATGGCTTTGAGTAAATATAATATATTTTTTATTTATACTACCCCGTTAGTGATGTGTTGTGCACATCTAACAGCCTTCAAACATAGGAACTAGGGGATTCATTCTTCTTTCATTTCTTTATCCCTTCAGTGATAACACATTCTTGCTAATTTTAGATCTTCGTCATCTCCCTCTTGCCTCATTATACGTGTCATATTTTATCTGAAGCTCTGGCATTTTCTCACATGTAATAAAATATGAGAGGTGGCAGCCATTGAGGTAATATCCTGATGCAGTGCAAAACTGAGATAAAAAAATACTTGATTCATTTTCATTTGGTGATTGTAGCAAATCCAGCGCTCAGATCAGTAAACATGTCACTGTCAATTGAAGGCTAATATTAGGCATAGTTATTCATGTCTTAAAGCTGACAGGGCCCAGAGGAAAATGTCATTGCTCTTGATTTTTCTTCACACAGGAGATAATGGTGGTCTCAGATGGTTCATTTAAATATTAGTTTTGTCAGTGATTTTTCTCCTAAAATTTTATTGGAAGAAATAAAAGTAGACAATGTTAGAAATACAGTAAGCATACTAAATATACTCATACTCAAATATACTCACTTGACTAGAGTTTTATATTTTCTGAATAAAATGTGATTGATTGCTTGTCTGACATAATGCTAGGCCCATTGTGTTATGGAAACATTTTTAAGGAATTCTGAATGGTGGTTGTTAGAGTTTTGCTCTATGGTTGCTAGTATCAAAAGAGCCCATCGCCTTTGACTTGATTCTATACGTAAATTGTTAGATCTCACAACTAAAACTCCAGAATAGAAGTCTTTTAAATAATTTGACATGAATGACAGGGACCGCCAAATGTGATGATCCAATTGTGAAGGACTCTTTTCCTAGTTAAAGGCAGATATAAAAGGCATCAATCGGACGAAACACATTCAGAACGAATGTTTTGAATTGCATCGCCTCAATATGATTTCACATACACACGGTTTTATACTGCTGAGATTTTGTACATTTGTATAATTCGCTAGTTTTATTTTCACATTTAAAACATTAGCTAAATAATAATCCCTTGGCAATGCTCTTTATGTGTGCTAATTGTTATTCAAGCATAAGAAAATAAAAATAAAAAGCAGATAGAGAGAGAGAGAGACCGGGAGAGACCTAAAGTAAGCTGTACTTGATATTTTATTCTTAGTTTTAATGTTAGGCCAACACTGTAAAGCAGAAATAAAGGAGTTTCCCTGGTAACCTCTGTACACAAATCAGCACTGTGCTTATAACAAAACAGTCTTGAAAGGTTTCTTTCCCTTCACCATAGTTTGCCAATACGTTAGCTAGTTGCAATGTGTTATTATTTAGCTATTATTCTGCAGAAAAAAACTGCGTGTATGTGACATCTTATTGAAGCGATGCAATTCGAAACATTCGTTCTGAGTGCGTTTCGTCCGATTGATGCCTTTTATGTCTGAGTCCGTTTTGTCCAATGCCTTTTAGTCTGACTCCTTTTCGTCCGATGCCTTTATGTCTGACTCCTTTTCGTCCGTTGCCTTTTATTCTGAGGCTTTTTCGTCCGGTGCCTTTATTTCTGATGCCTTTTAATCTGAGACTTTTTCGTCCGATGCCTAATTGTACGAGACCTGACACCTGAGGATGTTTTTCCGGAGACCTGAAGCCTTTCAGTCTGAGGCGCGATGCCGTTTTGTCTAATGACTGAAGCCCTTTAGTCTGAGGCATGACACCGTTTCATCATATGACTGAGGTCTGAGGATGTACTAAATTGAACACCGTACCCATGATTTACTCACCCTCAAGTCATCTTAGGTGTATATGACATTCATCTTTCAAACAAATAAAATCAGAGTTACATTAAAAAAGTCCTGGCTCTTCCAAGCTTTATAATAGCAGTGAATTCTTGTTTTGTTTTTGAAGTCCATAAAAGTACATCTATCCATCATATAACTGCTCCACACGGCTCTGGGGGGTTTATAAAGGCCTTCTGATGCGAAGTGATTAGAAGAATAAAAGAAGAATATCATATACACCTAGGATGACTTGAGGGTGAGTACATCATGGGCTGATTTTCATTTTTGGGTGAACTAACCCTTTAAGGGTCTGAGATTTTGAAAAAAGAGATTGTGTTTGAAAGAAGCAACTCATGTTCACCAATGCTGCATTTATGAGATCAAAAATACAGTAAAAACTGCAATGTTGTGAAATATAATTACATTTTAAAATGTAATTTATTCTTGTGATGGCAAAGATGAATTTTCAGCATCATTACCCCAGTTTTCAGTGTCACATGACCCTTCCGAAATCACTCTAATACGATGATATGGTGCTCAAGAAACAATTATTAATGTTGAAAGTTGTGCAGCTTATGATGAATAGAAAGTAAAAAACAGCATTATATAAAGCATGTATTTTGTCCTTAATTTATACAAATAACTGCTTTTTTTGATAAATACAGTGTCCTTGCTGAATAAAAGTTTTAATTAAAAAAACATACTAACCCAGACTTTTGAATAGTATTGTGTATTATAATATATAATTTAAAAAAAAAATAATGATGTGTGATTTATTATAAAGCTGCAACAAGTGGTTATTTCCTAAATTAAGTAATTAACTTTTATATTGACATTTTTACTAAAAACAATTATTATGAAAACATGAAAACGTATATTTAATTTGGGGAATGTTTAACTTTGACGACCCTATACATTACAACTCTTAACACTTGGCTTTTTGGGGGTCCCCGAACCCTAGTTTGAAAACGTTCTAAGGTTACGTATGTAACCTCTGTTCCCTGAGAACAGGGAACGAACGCTGCGTCTAGCTGACGCTATGGGGGGAACGCCTCCAGCGTGACAGGTGTCTGAAGCTACTATCGAATCACGTCAATCCTATTGACCGACGACAACCCATGACGTCATCACTATGCGACCCGGAAGTATATAAGGGCGCTGTGCCAACACATACACATCTTCTCGTCTGAAGGGACTGTATGGCAGATAGGCCCTGAAGCATGGCAAAGCGACGCAGCGTTCGTTCCCTGTTCTCAGGGAACAGAGGTTACATACGTAACCTTAGAACGTTCCCTTTCGAAAGGGAACTCTCGCTGCGTCTAGCTGACGCTATGGGGAACGATATACCAACGCCGCCATGCTGAGGGGAGTGTCTGCCTAGTGGCAGTGACCACTGTCAACACAAGTAAATTCAACTGAAAAAACCTGAGCCACTCCCTCAGGTCACACTGGGCTGTCAGCGACAGCATTCCCTACGGTCATAGCCCAAGCTATACATCTAAACGGAACCTTAACGCAACTGCGTGAGGTTCTTATCCAGACTGCTCAAAGGCCCGAGACCACTACTTCAACAGAAGGGGTCACTTTAAGGGAATGTGGCTAGGGGACCCAAAGGAACCCTGGCCAGTCACTACTCGGGAAACAAGTTCTCCCGAATGCCACCAGGGAGGCCTGACCTGGTGCCCTAAGAGTTATGGACACTTCGGTTTAGCCAACCCTGTCTGTTCAGAGACAGAGCCTCTGGATGGTGCCCAGGAGGCATCCAAACTAAGGGACTGAAAAACTGGCAGTCCTACTCAGCCCGGAACTCAGAGACGGGTTATCCAAGAGAGCAATACTCAGCATAGCGCTTTACAACCCTTGCTAGCGAGGGGAGTCTGCCTGCTCAATCAAGGATCTATCAGGTGCTTGTGTTTCAAAGCAATAAGGAGGCCGGAAAGGCCTACGGACTGATCTAACAGGGAGGCCTCACGAGAGGCCTACAACCGTCTGACCAGGCTCAGGCGGCTGTGTGCTCATAGACGACCCTCAGTGAGGGGAGCAGCTGAGCCTGCCTGGCGGGTAACCTCCAGCTGTAGGCCAACTATGACCAGTTCTAAGACAGAGAACTGGTAACCAAGAAGTGCCTACCTCGGGAACTTCGCCTTCAAGGAGGCCCGGTGGGCCTACTACCTGATAATAGGTTTATCCCCCAGGGAGGCCTATAAAGGCCTACTACCTAACAGCACGCCATGCTGGCAACCCGAGCATCCTGGCTCGGGAATCCACCCTCAGGGAGGCCTAGTGAGGCCTACTACCTAACAGCAATATGTGCCAACTTACAGAGCGTTCAAGCTCACCTTCAGGGAGGCCTAGAGAGGCCTACTACCTGACAGCAATATATGCCAACTTATAGAGCGTTCGAGCTCACCTTCAGGGAGGCCTAGAGAGGCCTACCACCTGCCAGCGAAGCATGCTTACTGCTGAGGTTACATCTAGGGAGGTCCCGTGGGCCACCTGATAACAGTTGAAGCTGTCTGTCAAGGCTGGAAAACTGAACTTGTTTTCTCAAGGAGGCCAAATGAAGGCCTACTACCTGACAGTCAAGCTACGCAGGCTAGCCGAGCATCCTGACTCAGGAACTCGCCCTCAAGGGAGGCCTATTGAGGCCTACTACCTGATAGCCAGCCTTTAGGGAGGCCTGGAGAGGCCTACTACCTGTTTGAGGTTTCCTTCGTTCCTAACTGTTTCTCAAGTGAGTGGGCCCCAAGAACGCCTTAGGGAGGCCTAATGAGGCCTACTACCGGCCTCTGGGATAAACCCGGTACAGGCCTACTGTCAGATAGCAATTTATACTACTGATCCAGTGACCACGACCTGGGCACTCCCCTTCAGGGAGGCTTTTGTAAAGCCTTCCACCTGTTTAGCCTGCTAGGGCGTAGACTTGGACGCCGTGCGCTGGTGCTCGCCTTTGGAAAGACCTGGTTAGGGCCTTCCAACTACAACAGGCCTTCAGGGAGGCCTGATGAGGCCTGCAACCTGCTAGCCGGCAGGCCAGTTGTCCCGATGTGACCATCGGTACTTCCTCCAGTGAGGCCTGGGCGAGGCCTTCCAACTGATAATGTGCCTTGATCAAGAGGCCTATTGAGGCCTACTTGACAGCCGACCCTCAGGGGAGCGTAATGGCTCTTTACAACCTGATAGCCAGCTAGGCAGGCTCTACCTTGATGCCAAAACATCGGTACCTGCCTTCGGGGAGGCCTGATAAGGCCTACCACCTGAACAGCTTGCCAAGCTAGAATACTCCCGATGCCCACACATCGGTACTCGCCTCCCGGGAGGCCTGACTGAGGCCTTCCACCTAACAGCCGACCGTCAGGGAGGCTTAGTTTGTGGCCTATACCCTGATAGCCAACCGGGCTATTTTTTCACGATGCCCTGCATCGATACTTGCCCTCCCAGGAGGCCTGGTGAGGCCTACCTTGATAGCAAGTCATGCTAGCTGCCTGGGAAAACTCTTCCAGAAGCTCACCCTCAAAAAGAAGCCTGATGAGGCCTTCTATCTGATCGCAAGCCTACTAGGGAGGCCTAGTGAGGCCTACCACCTGCTAGCACTAACTCAGCCGTGCTAGCCGTCAAGTGACTGAGACTCAGAGCACTCCTCCAGCGAGGCCTAGCTTCAAAGGCCTGCCAACTGATAACAAACATTTTGCACAATGTGAGAGTAAAAAAGACCCTAGGGGCTCGTCTCCAAGGAGGCCTGACGAGGCCTACCACTTGATAGCCGTCAGGCTAGCCATATCAAAATCACACATCGGCCCTTGCCCTCAAGGAGGCTTGAAGAGGCCTACTACCTGATAGCAAGCCATGCTAGCTCCCCGAGTATCCCACTCAGGAACTCGCCTCCAAGGAGGCCTGGTGAGGCCTACCACCTGGTAGCAAGTTTAACTGACTGCTATGAAACCCTTGACAGTTAGACCACTGGCTGACTAATAACTGCTTTGACCAAACGACTCTCAAGTGAGAGGAGGCTACCACAGGGATGGTACAAAAGGCTCAGAATCACGAAGTGAACGGCCAGAGGTGACAGTGCCTCAGCAATGCAGCTCCCTCATCAACATAGCCTAGGCCACATGCTTTTCCCAACTGAAGCTCCAGCATCAGTCTCTAACGAACACTCTGAGAGAGACAAACTACTCTAAACTGCGGTGGCTTACCGAAGGCATATAGTAAAAACCCTAAGCGGTAGAAAGAAACACTCCATTCTCCCAGAAGGGTGTGCTACCGCTTAGTATTCCGCAAACATTTCAAAGAGAAGAGCGGCGGCCTAAACACCACTCTCACCCTGAGAGGAGGCCCTAATTACATACATATGCTACCATGAGCGATGGCCTGCCTCGCGATACCTTGACCACCAAGGAAAAGCCAACACGCTCACCTCCACAGCCCATTTCCTGGTGCTGCAATAAGCCACCTACAGGGGGGAACTTCAGTTAACTCCTCCTTCCTAATGGTTGCGTAAACCCACACTCTATACAGGGAACAAAGATCTGTAAGAAATACATATTTTAGTGTTATCACACAAAATAGACCACTCTCACCTGCGGCGTGTAGAGCGAAGACTCACCACACGGTCCTCATATGACCGCGGTGTTCTACCGCCCTTGCATGCCTGAAAGGGGCGCTCTCACTGATCAAGCCAAGGCGGGCCGCCCCAGGCCTGATGTAAGAGGCGCCTGGAGAAACGCTCTATGAAGAAACACTATGAGGGATCCCTCTTCCTACGGGAGACCGGCCTCTTCTGCGACCTACTCCTATGAGAGGGCGCACGAAAAAGCAATACTGGTACTCTGGCCCTGTCTCCAGCCCTCGGGCCAAGACGGGCCCTCCCGCCTGCCTGGGCGCGGATCCGGATCTCAGCGGTAAGCAGGTTCAATGCTGCCGAACGCGCCTTCGCCTCTCCAAACTTTTATTGAAAAGTTTGCAAGGCAAGACCGGTGAATCGTGGAGAAAGCTCTTTACTTTCTCCACGTTATCCGCCGAGTTCAACCACAGATGTCTCTCCTAGGCCACCATCGCCGCCCACGATCAGCCGATCGCGGCAGCTGCTTTGCTCGGTGGCGCGGAGAGTTAGACCTGTGGTGCAGCGCAGTTCGACTACCGCATCAGGGGTTAACCCCCTGATCGAGATCCCCCAGCAGATCTGCCTGGTACGCCTGAAACACCGCCATGGTGTGAAAAGCAGCACCAGCCTGACCTGCTGCCGTGTATGCCCTGCCATTAAAGCACAACGTGATTTGGAAAGGTGGATGGCAAAGTTTGAGCTCTCAGTGTTGATGCCCACAACACGCGAGAAAAGTTCGCAAACTTTCCTCGCCAGTCGGTAGCATCAACACATATCCATATTCCCATATCCCCTCGACATCAGCGAAGTTAAAACGCTGATGTCGATGAACATCGGGTTGAATATGGATTCTTCCATGCCCTCTCGATCTCTGTAAGAAGATCAGGAAGGAATGGAAGGCTCATCTGAGCTGATGGTTTATGGCCAAGGAGAAATTGATCGTGCAATCTATCACGAGCGATCTCTCCTCTTAAAGCGCCAACATGGCAGCCGCAGCCTGCCTGCAGCGTGTTCCATAACATTCACCAGCTCAGCATACACGGTCAGGGTGGCTGAGAGGAATCATACACTCTCACCAGCCATCCCTAAGAGCACTTGCTGATTAGTCTCGCTAGCCGCCAGATCGCTCGAGAGGAATATAACCTCTCGCGACGATCGGCGAGCTGCATCTGAGAACCCATGATGCATGCCAGCGCTCAGCCTCAGCGTGAGCGGAACAGCATCATCCAGCCCCAGATGCCAAACTCTCTTCCCTCAAGAAGAAAGCCAGACTAGAGTGGAGCGATCTCAGATTGAAAACCGCTCACACTTACACACAAATTCAACTTCAAATGAACTGACTGTGCATGCTCTTGATCCCAGGCAGTAAATACACACTTGTGTGTATTAAATAATGAATTTGTATTACCTTAACTCGTATAGCACTTCAAACAGACAGTCCCTGAAGACGAGAAAGATGTGTATGTGTTGGCACAGCGCCCTTATATACTTCCGGGTCGCATAGTGATGACGTCATGGGTTGTCGTCGGTCAATAGGATTGACGTGATTCGATAGTAGCTTCAGACACCTGTCACGCTGGAGGCGTTCCCCCCATAGCGTCAGCTAGACGCAGCGAGAGTTCCCTTTCGAAAGGGAACCCCTGCTGAAGATGTAATATTGCTAGAAACGTTTGCTCCCTGCCTGATTTTGTTGCAGCAACATTTGAGAAACATTTGCTAGATCTTGTGAGCTTTATCATTCCTGTTTTGGGATTGTTTGACTTCGATTTGTGCTGACATCTTGTGAATAACTCAGTGGCAGGTCTGTGCTGGAGGTTGAAAAGACACCCATGGATCGGTTTAACGTGCCTAAGTGCCTACCACCTGTCAGGGGTCAAACTTGAGAGAGGGATGAGAAATGAATGGCCACCAGCAGTCAGGTGCAGACTGTGTGCGAATAGAAGTGTATCAGCACTTTCCTAAAAAACCCTTTTATCAGGAGACCTATTTCTTCTCCGCTCTCTGTAGGTAGTCCCCTAGAGGTGTGGCAGTGCGATCTCTGTGTGAGTGTGTGTGATGTTCAAACAGAACTGGACTCACCCTGTGCTCTCTGCACCTCTCAAGAATCCATCTCACTCCCCTGCAGAACTATCAATAACCCGTTTGGCTGGAAATCAAAAGGTGTGGCTGATGTAATGCAATGAAACATCCTTTTTGGCCAAAGGTTATTGAGGAATTTGAGTTTTAATGAAGTAACCGAACGTGGTAGGACAATCTTTACTTGCATACTTTCTGTCACACACACACACACACACTTTCAGTTTAAATAACAAATATGCTCTCTTAGTTGCGATCCAGAAGGAGAAGGCGGTCCGCCGGAAGCTAGATATTTTACTTTATAACGTGTTAAATATGGATATTTTTCTTACAAAAACCCATCGATTCGCTTCAGAAGGCCTTTATTAACCCCCCAGAGCCGTGTGGATTACTTTTATAATGGATGGATGCACTTTTTGGGGCTGCCATTCACTGCCATTTTAATGCTTGGAAGAGCCAGGACATTTTCTAATATAATTCAGATTGTATTCATCTGAAAGAAGAATCTCATATACACCTAGAATGGCTTGAGGGTGAGTAAAGCATGGGGTAATTTTCATTTTTGGGTGAACTAACCCTTTATGTTAAGTACATAAATTATGTATTATTTAACATTTTAATTGTTGCAGGTTTGCTTAATAGTTTGAATTTCACTGTTTTTATTCATTTTGAGGAATACTGAATCTGAATACTGTTTTTGTGCAAGTGAGATGAGTAAATGCATGCTCACATTTAGCCTAGAACTGCAATACTCATCATGTTTACACAGCGCACACAACGCCTCTGCATTTAGGCTACGTTCAGACTGCTGGTAAATGTGGCCCAAATCTGGTTTTATTACATTTTTTTGCTCATAGTATGATCAGAGTGAACAGCACAAACCACGTGGAATCTGATCTTTTCAATTCTGATTTGGGCCACTTGGATGTTTTGTCTGAACTTTTACGTTATAGAGTAGACATATGCCGGTAAACGGTATACGATATACCGCAATAATGAACATGCACAATATTGTTATCGTCAAAATACCGTGAATAATTATTTTTTACGAATTATTCAGATTTTTAGAATGCATTTTAAGAATACTTTACCCATCAACCGTTTAAAATGAACAATGCGCGCACTGATGTAAACAAAACCCAATGTGCATGAGCCGAGCACATGGCGAAGTGAAGGACATGCCCTGAATGAAACGTACATTCACTCTCTGACAGCAGAGGGCGCTGACGGAACAGCAGAAATGCAGCCGTTTCCCCGGTAACCCTCGTAAACAAAACGATGCTCATCACATAACCAAATACTTAATACTTAAAGAGTTAAGGCTATTAATTTTCAAACTTAAACATTTTATATTTTAATCTGGACTAAAGTACATGCCCTAGATATTGTTTGAATATGTTCTGATTGTTATTCAGTCACAGACTTTACAATAAGGCTCTATTATTTTACATTAGTTCATTCATTAACAAACTGACAATGAAAAATACTTCTAAAACGTGTATTAATCTTAGTTAAATGTTAATTTCAGCATTTAATAACACATTACTAATATAAAAAGTTGTAACTGTATTTTTTAATGGACCTGAGCTAACACTGACGAACAGTTGCTTTTTTAACTAACATTATTAAAGAATAATAACGTTGTTAATGTTAATGCATTAACTAGTGAGACCTTATTGTAAAGTGTTACCTATTGTTCTTTATAATTCTTTAGCATTTTACTCTGTTTTAAATATTTGTTTACTTTATACATTTGTGTATTGCTTTATTGTATTTAAATGTTTGGTTATTTTTGTTATAAGAACGTTATTAAACCTGTTATAGTATGAAAACACTTTTTTTGCAACGAATTTCAATATCGTGATAATACCGTATACCGTGATAAAAGCTTCAGCAATTATTCGCAACATGAAAATTTGATACCGGCACATGCCTACTCTAGAGCAACATTTGTCACAATTCTGCGCTCATTGGAGTCCCTTCAAAGATTTTACAAACCCAGATTAATCAAGATCGTTTCTAAAGTTTCGCATAGCGGTTTCACATAATTCTTTACATTTATGTAAATTCCAGCCCTTCCCCACTACAAATTATAGCTTATAGTTTAAACATGCATTCAAGAACGTTATTCGATTTATAAAACACAAAAAGATTAGTTAACAGAATGGGAGCTTTGTTCTCTTTTTGTGTCTGTAGACTACAGATTTCTAAAATGATGGACGGGCCACAAATCCGAATCTGAATCACAAATCTAAATCTAACTGATTGCGAAATGGATTTGCACAATTTAAGTGTAACGTGCTGCTCCGAGACAGAGGTTGAGAATCCAAATGCAGCTTTATTTGTAAGGGGTAATCCACAATCGTAGTCAAAAACAGGCAACAGGTCATACACAGGCAAGCAGTCCAAACAGGCAAACAAGGCAGGAGAGACAGGCAAACAGGTAATCCACGGAACAGGCAAGAAATCCAAAACCAGAGACATGAAACCAGGGAAACGCTCAGAAATGCAGTGATACAACGTACAAGACTTCGCAGTTAAAGACAATAGCCACGTTTACATGCGCACTTTTTTTTCATTCCGATTAAAATAATTCCGATTGAAAGATTTGGTGGACTGTTTACATGAGACGTTATCTAAACCGATCTGGTGTTTACATGTGCTGACTTTCAGTAGGAATAATTTTGTGACATGCGCACACAGTTTGTCTGCCGCCTCAGATTCGTTACTTATCGTGGATCAAAAGTTCTGTGTTGGTAATTTTTATATTTATTTATTTTTCTGTGGGCGGACATGCAGTAGTTTAACCTAATTTATGTCCTATACAATGGCTATTTCAACAGCTGTGAATGATGAATGCGGAATCAAAAATGAATTCAATTCATTTATTTTGAAAAACACAAAATTAAAAATAAAATGCACTCAAATTATTATTAAAAACATAGGATATACGGTGAAACATGAATGAAGCATTCAAGACGTTCTCAGCATCATTAGTACTAAACATATATATTTCAGATGATTAAGGAAAGATACCATAATCACAAAGATATAAATATTAACAAAAGTAATTAAAGTAGACTGTGGGTAATGTTACTTAAACAATTTGAAGCAGTTGTTGAATTTTTTTTTATAGCTAACTTAACTAACGAGAAACCGTTCCCCGTTGAAATGGCAGCTCTCAACTCAACGGCCACCAGGACTTGTACAGTTTTATAAAAGCTATTTATTATTTGTCGTAAAGTGTAAGAATCACCTCAGAAAAATTAATTATTCTGTCAGGCGCAGTTGAAGCCTAGGACAAACGCTGTCGAGATGAGATGGTGTAGCCAGGCTATGTCTGTGTCATTATTCCAACATCATGTTCATAACATGTTACGAAATAAAAAGTTTAATACCTCAGAAAAAATAACTTTCCTCTCTTGTCAACATTAGCCTGGTGTGAGCGCGGCGCACACTCTTCAGTTGAGGAGGCGTGCGCTGTATATCACGTCACAGAAAGACGTGCACTCACAGTAATCGGGTCAGATCGTTTACATGGTGGAATTTTTCGTTTGATCGGTTCATGAAAAGGTTTATCCCACCCCTCTCAAACCGATTACAATTTCATTCGGTTTGGCCATTTTTATTCCGATTGAGGTGTTTATATGGAGTATTTTTATTCGGATTGGACTTTTAAACCAATTACAGTGCTCCATGTAAACGCACCTAGTGTGAACATGGTTTATATAGGCTGGGGTAATGGGGTAATGAGGTGATGAGACACAGGTGCAAACAATGAGTGATGATGAGTCCGGGCAAAGGATTATGGGTAATGTAGTTTATGATGAAGTGACAAGTCCGGGGTGGAGTGACAGTCTGAAGTGGAGTGCCCTCAGGTGGTTCTCATGGGCACTCACACTGGTGAATTGTGACATTAAGATTCTGAGCGAACAAATTGCAAAACCTTGTCCACAGATTTGTGGGTCATGTTTTGTTTTTGTTTTTTCTACTACAAGTGACTGTACTCTGTAGAATAGAAAGTTTAAAAGAACTGCATTTATTTAAAATAGTTTGTATTTTTTATAAAAATGTAATCCAAGTGGTTTGTTGCTTTTTTGCCACTTTTTCTCCCTTTTTTAAATGTAAACTGTAAAAAAAAAAAACCTGCCAAGAAAGTTTATTTGACTTATTATAGTTTGATGTTCTTGACTCCTACTCTGAATGTCCAACTACTGAAGAATTTCAAACTTGCTGAGTATTTCAAACTTCCGTTTAGCAGTATGTGACCACATAGTTAAGGAAATATTTTTAATAGGAAATAGAAGGGTTTGTCTAATGCAATTATGTGCCTTAATCTGTGCCTTTTTGTGACAGAATCTGTTTTTGCTTTTCTTGTTATTTTTGCATCCTCCTTATTTAAATTGGGGGGAACAAAAAAACTTGCCCACTATGACTAGCAGTGGTTCATATCTGAAATGCTCAGACACAAAAGCATGCATTCATTTCCTCTCCAATATCTGGCATCAGGTCGCAAATTCCAGTTCACAACATACATGGATGGAAATCCAACTGCTGAGTGGTAACAGTTAGTTTATCCAAACATTTAAAAATAAATGTTTTTACCCGTTGAGCTTATTTCCTTATGACAGTTCATAATAATTATGTCTTTAAAGGTCAAAAAGGAAAAAATAATAGCAGATATGAGAAACTGACTGAAATGTATGTTGTTATTCGCTGAAAACTGTCCTGAAACAAAACGTAATATATTTGGGCTGACATGAGGATGAGTAAATAACAATTTCTTTAAATTTAAAGTTGAATGCCTTAAACAATGCAATCATCTCTGTATGTGCACCCAGGTAAGAACTTGTCGATTATATAATATCACACTATAATTCCTCAGGAACATGTTAAGATGTCAAGAGGATCTAATGTGCTGTGTAATAACATCTGTTGGCACTTTCTGGTTGTTTTTGGAGCCTGAATAAAAGTATCTTTCGGAGTAACAGGCCCCAGCGGAGTCCTCTGTCCCTCACATTTTACACACTTAGTAACTAAATAATTTGCGGGAATGACACTCGGCACATATTACTGTCCAAAAGGCAATGTTTTTCAATTCTGGGTTTTAAAATTTAGTTTTAAGAGTCTGGCTACACTAAATAATTCTTCATATTTGGCAAAAACAAGGAGGCTGATTTTTATAAAAGATTTAACAAGGATGGAAAAAGCCCATAGTCAGCCAAACCACAGTGGCTTTCAATGAAGCGTGTGCTGCAATAATGCAGACTGGAGAAGGTATTCAGCTTTCACTGAATCACTATTAGTGTAGAACAGTGGGAATGTAGCTCTCCTCAATGTTTGGCAAAAGCCTCATCCTTGGCTTGATTGTTTAAGCAGAGCCTTGGGCTGGATTTTAATTGGGGGAGAGAGAAAGAAAGAATATTGAATAACCTTGTGGTGTCCACAGAATGCTCTTCAGGGACAGAATACTTGACACTGGGGAAACCTTGATGGCTTTATTGAATATTACCTTTGAGCATTTTTATCGGTTACTTTCACTTTTAAATTTGTGATCATGTGTACTCTGTGTGTATAACGTATGTCCACAACAACGGTTACAGGGAACAATACTCAGATTGTGTAATTGGTCTATTGGTCCGACTACCACAGCAAGCCTAGACTAGAGACCTGCACTCATGGGATTTGCGGGACCCAACACAATAGTGTGCGGTATGGGACTAGATTTGATGGCCGAGTGCAGACGCGGATGGTAAGGTACTCTTGTGTGTGCGGGTTGTGGGAGAATAAAACGATTTGCGGGACTCCCGCAAAATAGAATTATCTCGAAATAAAACATCTAAAAACAAAAAAATTGCTATTCATCTATGCATTTGGCAGATGCTTTTATCCAAAGCAACTTACAGCCCTTATTACAGGGACAATCCCCCTGGAGCAACATGGAGTAAAGTGCCTTGCTCAAGGACACACTGGTGGTGACCGCTGGGATTGAACCAGCAACCTTCTGCATATCAGTTCCATGGTTTAACCCACTGGACCACCATCTGACTCATCTATTGCACAAAAGCAAACCCAACTTAAACGAGATGTCAGCTTTTTAAGAATTATAAAGGGAGCGCACTTTGCGTGCATTCTGACATGTTTTTATGTAAAATTACTTGAAACTATTTCATGGACATACAGAAAACAATGAATACTTTTATGCGGGCGGGAGCGGGACAAAACATGAATGTCGCGGGCGGACTGAAAAATACGTCCCGCGCAGGTCTCTAGCCAGGGGAGCAAAACTCAGTTCCTGGAAGGGCCACAGACCCGCAAGAGTTTAGTTCCAACCCTGCTCCAACTATAGACTGTAAAGATGGACGATGTGTCTCCACTTCCTTCCACTGTAGACAAAATGAAGCCAAAATATCCCAGAAATGGCCATTGGCATTGCGCGGCAATTGGAGCCAAAGTCTGCACAGTAGTGATCCTGAGGTGGAGCTGCGGCATCAAGGTCCCACCCATACTCCCGCAGACTCAATCGCAAGCATTTTTATAGCATCATACAGTATAACTAATTCTGTCATGAAAACTCTCAGGACATTGGTATGGAAATAGAGACTGGCATGGTAATGAGTATGGCAATGTTAATGTATTTGGTCTTGACGGATCTGGGGAAGGTGGAGGGTTTCTGAAAATGCGCTGCAGACTGCTAACAGCAACACTACCGGTATTTGTTTGAATGTTGAGCCATAGTTCACTGGCCGCTGATGCAACAGCAACCAATCTGCTGTGTTATGTAGATAATGTGATCACTAACAAATTAGTTAAAGACCTATCAGCCTGCACATCTAGAGTTTCATGCCAGAACTAGGTAAATAACTAAAACCAAACACTTGAACTTTCGTCAGCGTGGTGAGAACTACCTAAAATGACAAACCATCTTTGGAAAAAAGTTATTTGAAGTGTAATTGGAATTTTTTTTTTTTTTTTTGGCTTGTCCCATTCGATTACATTCAAAGGTTTATGTTTATGGCCTGTATGACAGCCAGCCACCAGGAGTGCTTTCAGTATTTAAGAGTAGCCTGGCTATCTGAACGTTTTCTATTCATTTTTACTGCTGTTTGATTATTATGATAACATCATAGACCATAGATCTAATAAACTGCATTCACTCTAATGCAGGGGTTTTCAAACTCCTCCAGAAGGTTCTAAGGGGTCCCCAGAAAATTTCAGGGAATAAAAAGACAAAGCAAAAATGGTTAAAGTCTACTGAGCATTATAACTGAATTTAAGAATTGTATATGTTTGCTTTGTTTTTCTCACTATAGTCCCCTTTATCTTGCTCACTGGGGTTGTAAGGCAATATTCTTAACGCAGTACATAAGCTGCTTACATACATTCATTGTGAAAGTTGCTTGTACAAATAATTTTTAATTGAAAATGTTCTTCTTCAGGTTCATAAATCCAACTTTATGTATAGCCAATTTAAGTTTGGAAACAATATGTTGTATTTATAATGTCATACTTACCAATTATCTAACAGTTTAAATGTTTTTTTCATACATAAAGGTATGTGACCCTGGAGCACAAAACCAGTCACAAGTCTCACGGGTATATTTGTGGCAATAGCCAACACGGGTCAAAATTATAATTTTTTCTTTTATGCCAAAAATCATTACGATAAACATGTTCCATGAAAATATATGTATAAATGTTTATTTAAAATAATGTGTCCTTATGGTTTTGTAGTCCAGGGTCCAAATATAGAAGGATTTTAGGAAGGGGGTCCCTCATAAAAGTTTATCATATTTGGGGGTACTTGGCCTCATAAAGTTTGAAAACCCCTGCTCTAATGCACAGATCTCTTTTGAATTATAAGATGTGGTTTATACGGTCTGTTTAATCCCTTAAGTCTTGACATAACTGACTGTGTTTACATTCATTTTTGTGTCATAAAAGCATTTTGAGATGCAAGTAGCCTACATTTAAAGGTGCACTATGTAACATATTTTCAGTAAAATATCCAAAAACCACTAGGCCAGTGTTATATATTTTGCTCAGTTGCAGAGATGTATAGTAACGAAGTAGAACTACTTCACTACTGTACATAAGTACTAAAAGGCAGTATCTGTACTTTACTAGAGTATTGTTTTTTTCTCCTACTTCCACTTTTACTTCAGTACATATTTTCGATGAGTTTAATACTTTTACTCCGATATTTTTTTTATGTGCTGCATCGTTACTCGTTACAATTATAAAAATGTTACGAATCATTCCATTCCAAACCCACATTACCGCGCATGAGAGAGAGAGAGAGCGCGCGCGAGAGTGCGAGAGAGAGAGACAGAGCGCGAGAGAGAGAGAGCGCGCGAGAGAGCCCCGCGAGCGCGCATTCACTGTCTTTAAAACAACAC
This sequence comes from Gobio gobio, assembly GCF_949357685.1. Lineage (NCBI taxonomy): Eukaryota > Metazoa > Chordata > Actinopteri > Cypriniformes > Gobionidae > Gobio > Gobio gobio. Next base: position 27,337,655 of record NC_137112.1, on the reverse strand, counting down.
GAGCGTCTTGCGCTCAAATTGCTCTCTATTTGTTTACATAGTTAATGTGCACTGTGAAGTAACATATACAAACAATGAACAGCTGTAGTTTTATTAACTAAGATTAACAAAGATTAATAAATACAGTAACAAATGTATTGATCATGGTTAGTTCATGTTAGTTATTAGTCTAATACATTAACTAATGTAATGTTAACCAATCAAACCAATTTCTAAAGTGTTACAAACAAATAATTTATTCAGAACACCTCTTGAAATGAGAATATAAGTGTGCTTACCCCATTTTTTTTTGCAAGAGTGGTTATAGTAAGATTTAATCTTAATGAACTACAGTATTTTCAGGTTATTTATATGACAATATGTAGAAAAATTACCTACCAACATTGTGATTGTCCTTTAGCTTAATCATTTGAAATAATAAAAACAATATGATGTTCAAACTTTTGACTACTTTCTTTAATAACTACATAACACAATACTTGTACTTTTACTTTCAGTACTTGAGTAGTACATTTTAAAATAAACTACTTGCAATACTTAAGTACAAAAAATGTTGAATACTTTAGTACTTCTACTTAAGTGTGGTGCTTAAAGAGCACTTCAACTTCTACTCAAGTCACTTTTTTGATAAGGAACTTGTACTTTTACTCAAGTATGTGTCTCTAGTACTTTATACATCTCTGCTCAGTTGAGTACTTACAATATCCCAAATGTTTCTAACTATTTGTAAATCGTGAGAAAATTGCTATTTTAACCAAGGAAACAGGACGTATGAGGGAGTCGCCTGTCAATTGCGTCATATCTGTGTTATCCTCGGTTTCGTTTCCGGTTTTATTTTGCAGAAACGCTTTACTCTTACTGCAGTGTGCAACAAGTGTCATAGCAGCCGCGGAGCGAACGCACAGAATAACATAATTTTCAACACACTCAGATGTATCTAATATGATAAACAGAGCTGCGTTACCTCATACTTATGACCGGAAAAGCAGAAATGGCACCGGCGACTGTGGCATAATAAAAGTCCCGGTGCTTGCGAGGCGTGTGTTGCTTTCATCTTATTAACAATCGCTCCAGCGGCCTTGCTCAGCCCCCACAACACTCGGGCCTGCTCTGCTTCATACTACAGTAGCATTAATGATCGCATCCATGAACATGATTTCTGCCCGAGTCCTATCCCGATTCTTTTCCACCGGCTGTGAGGTGAAGACCACATGTCCCAAGATTCTGCTCTCAAACTTGGCGCCATCAAACCACGCCTTTGTTTTGAATAGGCGACCTCTAGCGCACAGAAAAGTTACATTGTGCACCTTTAACCATTTACACTGAATCTCTCACAGCTGCATGCGCGAGCACTCTTAACAAAGCGCACGTCAGTATTTGAAAGCGTATAGGCTACTTGCCTCACAAACATTAGAAATATATCTATAGAAAGCTTGAAATGTCTACTTTTAAACTAACCAATTCAAAACGAAAATAAATAGGCTCGTCTCTGCTTATGTAATCCGTATGAAGTGCATTTCTCTCTATAGGCGTGTTCACTATACTGCAGAGATGGCAAGTCAGCTTCATCAACTTCATCTTTGCTGCCGACACTGACACAGAAAACACTAGTTTATTAATCAACAGTTAAAATGTCTCCTTGCTATTTTTAACAGTCATAATCATTAGTTTAGCCGGTTCCTTTTGGCAAGCTTAATGCGTGCGCTTGAGTGCAGAATAGGCTAATATATTATGTAAACGCTTATTATGGTTTAGTATTCTCTCCAGTATATATTTAATTAAATTAATATAAATGTGTGATTAGTCGACTAATGGCTTAAATGAACAACTAGTTGACTAGAAAAAACTTAAGTCGGGGGCAGCTCTACTTCTTTCACATATTTTCGAAACAGCATGTCACAAAGGTGTTCTCCGTTCCCGAGGAAATATTACCGCTCCACTCGCACTCCGCTCACATGCTCTGATTGCTATTCATGGTTTTGAGTAACGATACATAGATGTTTCAGTAAGATCTCCTTCCTGAAAACACATTTAGCCCATAAAAAGGAGGGCAACTGCACTGAACAGTTTAAGAGGTAGTAAATAATTGGAGCGTTGGCTGGTTTGGGCAGACTTCTCATTCATTCCACTGACTGCACCTTTCATTTTCCCTGACGGTTAGCGGGCTCTACTCCTCGGGAGTCATATTTTACATGTTTAATATGGTAATGTTCTTTCTTCACCTTGCAGATGCTGAAAGCCCCCTGTGCATCAATGTCTTAAAACAGTCATTAGCCACCTACCATTTTAAAGCACATAAGCGCTCAATGATTCCTGTAGATGCTTATCATTGTCGGTGCCTGGGGCTCAGAATAAAACTGGCCAGAGATCTCTCAGGCACCAAGGACCTGTTCAGAGCGTTAATCAGGATTGCTGATGTCTAAAGGCCATTTGAAGTCTGGAATTACCTGGGTTAATCTAACGCACCGTGTATATTAAATGCTGTCAGTATGTTAATGTACATTTCAGTCGCTATGCAAATGTACAAAAAAATGTATCTGAGCTAAAACCACACTTTACACATACACTATATTGCCAAAAGTATTGGGACAGACTTCCAAATCATTGAATCCAGGTGTTCCAATCACCTCCATGGCCAACGGTGTATAAAACATAGCACATAGACATGCAGACTGCTTCTACAATCAATTGTGAAAGAATGGGTCGCTCTCAGGAGCTCAGTGAGTTCAAGCGTGTTACTCTGATAGGTTGCTACCTCTGCAATAAATCCATTCGTGAAATATCCTCACTACTAAATATTCTACGCTCTACTGTTAATCGTATTATATCAAAGTGGAAGCAACTGGAAACAACAGCAACTCAGTCACAAAGTGGAAGGCCATGTAAAATCACAGAGTGGGGTCAGCGCATGCTGAGGTGCACAGTGCGCAGAAGTCACCAAATTTCTGCAGAGTCAACAGCTCCAGCCCTCAACACTTTATGTGGCCTTCAGATTAGCTCAAGAACATTACTTCACCAAGTGCAATGCAAAACGTTGGATGCAGTGGTGTAAAGCACGCCGCCACTAGACTCTAGAGCAGTGGAGACGTTTTCTCTGGAGTGACGAATCACGCTTCTCTGGCAATCCGATGGACGAGTCTGGGTTTGGCTGTTTCAAGGAGAATGGTACTTGCCTGACTGCAAGTGTGAAGTTTGGTGGAGGGGAGATTAAGGCGTGGAGTTGTTTTTCAGGGGTTGGGCTTGGCCCCTTATGCCGAGTTTACACTGCCCGATTTTAGGCCCAATTTTGACTCGCCGGCAGGTTTTGCGAAATCGCAGACAAATGCAATGCAGTACAGTAAAGCTTCAGTTACCGAGAGTGGAGAGACTGCATTTTAACATCTATTGCCTGGTTGCTTTACTAGTGACAGCTTTGTGATACAGTAGCAAAGAATAGCCACTGTCAGAAAAATAAAATGTCTCGGCTGCAGAAAAATTCTTGAGTAGAGTCTGCAAGCAGAAGACTCTCAAGCCAACTGGAAGAACGTTCTATGATCTGATGAGACCAAAATTGAACGTTTTGCCATCAGAGTAAACAGCATGTTTGACGTAAACCAAAGGCTGTGTATTATCAGAAACACACCATCCCCAAAGTGAAGCATGGTGGTGGCAGCATGATGCTTCTCTGCAGTGGCCCTGGAAGGCTTTTGAGGTCAGAGAGCAAAACGAATTCAGCAAATTCCTGATGAAATCTGCAAGACTTTAACAAATCATCTTCAAAGTCACTGTGCATGGCAATGACCCCAAACAAAATCTGAAGTTAGTGCAACAATGTGAAAGTGCCCCATTATGCTATTTTGTTTTGGAGGTCTCCTACAATTTTTGCATGCGTCCAAGGGCATAAAACACTTTAATTTTCTCATAATATACATTTCATCATCACCTCTTTTCTCACAGTTTTTGAAATGGCCTCCTTTCCGATAAGCTATTCTGCTCTGGTTGGTCAGATGGCCCAGTCTGTTGTGATTGGTCTACCACTTACTGCGCATGTCGGAAACAAAACATCCATTACTTTATCTGAATTTCAGCTCCGGAGGCTTCCTCAGCACTTTGTATATACAGTGATAGAAACCCTAATGTTGGTGTCGGTTTTACCGTATCAATTTGACCCCGAGACCTCATCCTTTGGAAGTGCATGCAAAGTGGATTTGCCTTCGCAGCACAGCATTTCAACTACACAAAAATAAATGTTCAGGCCATAGCAACAGCTAGTGTTTGAGGGCAAGTCAAAGTAGATGTTGTTCGCCGATGAAGACCATAGGATCGCATTACTGATGACTCGTTTCAGGCAGTTCAGAATCATTTTTTTTCTTTTGAGAGATAGTAATTCCATTAATCGTGCACTTTGATCTTTGAAACTTTGCAGACCTTTTACATTCACAAACAACTATATTATACACTAATGAAAGGTAATATCTGAAAAACCCAATTGAGAATTTAATGAGCTTAAAAAAGAAAATCAGCAGTTCTGCAAACAAGAACAATGGTGGTTCATTGTTCTAAAACAAGTGTAAAAGGATATACTTCCAATGGGGTGAATACTTTAGCACTGTAGATAAGTCTGTGTTTTTCATACTTGAGCCGTCTATTTCTGAGATGAATGGTGGCACATCAGCTACAAAGATTTCCTGTGCAATGTAAATTCCCCATCATTAGAACTTTTTTCCATGTCATATTTGGAGTAGCTTCATTATCTGATTTTTTTCATGCTTCTATTTGTTTTGAGATCCGTCTTGGAAACTGTCATTACATAAACACTGTACCCGCCCGTCAGTATATACACAATCACTAACTAAATTCACATAAACACAAACACTATAAACCAACCAAAGAAAAAAAAAAAACTCTGGATCGATCAACAAGCCCAGTGCTTACACACACAACCTATTCTTTATCCAGACGCTTTCTTACCAAAGGGACATACAAGAATGTGCATGTATTTCTGTCAGCAGAAAGAACAGGGTTTGGCTCTCTTTCCAGAACATGTCTATTCATATTTTCCAGCTTGCATATTTGGGTTTCAAAGCACATAGCTATTGAATGCAAAGTCAGAATAATTAGTTCCCTGTCTGCATATTCTTTGGCACTAAGTGTTCCCCTTTGGTCCATCCGAATGTTTTAACATGTTTCTACTTGTGTCCTGTCAATCAGTTAAATCACAGTTCATCAAATATATTAATGTTTGTTAAGAAAAGCCCCAAATGAAGACATTACGTTATTGTGGCAGACAAGTAAATCACTGAATAGACATTACAAAAAGTGGCTTTAGAAGTCTGCAAGTTGTCTTTGTTTGAGTTATAGTTAGGGAACGTTTGCATAGGACTTGTTATTGTATTCCATCCGTGGTATTTCTAAATTGTTGGTCTATGCAAATAAGCCCTAGACTTGAACTTTGGCTGTTGAGACTAACTGTTTTTTTTCTGTCACACCATGAGCGCCACACAAGATCATCAAATGCAACGGTTACACTTTATTTAAAGGTGTATTTGTTACACTGTAATTATACAGTGTACAAAGCCTTTAACTTTGTTACACACAGTTTCCATAAAAATATTAAGCAGCACGACTGTTTTCAACATTAATAATAATAAATGTTTCTAGCATCAAATTAGCATACTCAAATGATTTCTGATGTACCACGGGACACTGAAGACAGAAGTAATGATGCTGAAATAATTATACACTGTAATTAGGCTATATTATACGGTTTATGGTTACACTTTATTTTAAGGTGTCATTTTTAAAGTGTAATTATTTATATTGTAAGGTTAGGTAATATTAAGTAACTACATGTACTTACTATAGGGTTAGGGTTTGGTTTAGAGTTAGTTGCATGTAATTATGCATCATTTACTGTTATTACTATGGTAAGTGCATGTGACATATGTAACAAGGCCACTGTAAAATAAAGTGTTACCCAGTTTATTATATATTCAAGTACTGAGTAATATTAAGTAACATGTACTATAGGTTTAATATTAGGTTTTAATTTAGGGTTAGTTGCATGTAATTATGCATAATTAATATTTAGTACTATAGTAACTACATGTAACATATGTAATAATGACACTGTAATACAAATATAATAATAATATAATGTGTTACCAAGCAACTTAGCTCAGATTTGTTCAACAAATATGTTGGTTGTGCTTACAATTAATGGAAATAAATACAATAAAAATAAAATACAGGATTTTTGGTACTTACTACATAGAAATTCAGAAACTATTACGGCAGGCAAACATTTAAGAATATAGGCATCATTACAGCACATTTTTCTATGGGTGATTTTGTCCCCACCCTTTAAAAAAAAAAAAAAAAAAAAGCTTTTCTTTGCTCAAAGAGAAAGTTCACCCAGAAATGAAAATTCTATCAACATTTACTCACCATCATGTTGTTCCAAACCCAAACGACTTTCTGGTAACACTTTATAATTAGGTTTCATTTGTGGGACTAATAATGAACTACACAACAACGTTTGTTCATCTTAGTTAATATGAATTTCAACATTTACTAATACTTTATTAAAATCAAAAGTTTTATTTGTTAACATTAAAAATGCAGTGTGAACTAACATGAACAAACAATGAACAGTTGTGTTTTTTTAACTAATGTTAAAAAAGATGAATAAATACTGTAACAAATGTATTGCTCATTGTTAATGTGAACACATGAGACCTTAGTGTAAAGTAGCACAGACTTTCTTACTTCTGCAGAACAGAAGATATTTTAAAGAATGTTTGTTTACCATTGACTTACTATGGACAAAAAACTAAAACAAACACGACATTTCTCAAAATATCCACATAAGTGGATGTTCCACATAAGTCAGTCATGCAAATTTGACATGAGGGTGAGTGAATAATTAGAATTTTCTATCTTTTTCCTTTTAACAAAGTAACAGTAGTGTTTTGTACATTTTAAAATGGCTGAATAGTTTTTCCTGGTTTAATTTTACTTCATACTGACTTTAGTTTCCCACCGTATATCCAAATACCCACTCCAGAACGCCACTGAATCACACTGTGTATGATACACATGACATGCTATTAATGCTTCTTTTACAAATGTGTTCTAGGACAGAGCTGTGAGAATCAATGTGGGACCTGTCATCCCAGTTCCAAAAAGTCTCATCAATCAGCTCAGACGTGAACGTCTCGGGTAACACTTCTACTTTGACCTTTGGATCTGTCAGAGTCATTCATTGTCACATAAAAGGAGGTCATGTGAGGCTAAAATTATTGCAACAAAAATGAATATCTGCACAATTTGTATTTCTTTCTGTTTATTGGATTGTTTCCCCACACAACATCAGTGATTTGATTTAAACATCCATTATACAACATGGGTCAGTAAGATAAAAGAGGTCATGAACTGGATTTTTTTATATTATTTTATGTTTCCTGAGGTGCACTTGTGCATAATGTCCTTTTTTTTTTAAATATAAATGGCTATTTTCCATCCTGATTTTAGCCCTCTGATTTGAACGCTCTGTTGGAAGGGGTGTGTCTGCTGTTAGACTTAAGTGTAAACGCCCACTGCTGTGATTGGCTGACATCTTTGAATTTGAAATAAGTATTGCATGTGTTTACGATGTTTTTACTATTACAGCTGTCGAGATTAGCGAATTGTGAAACATTTTGATTATAGCATTATACTTAGATCTATTCCCATCAAATTTTGCAGTGATGAGCATTGAATAGATGACAGTCTGTTGATCACATGAATGCAGTGATCTCTTCATTGCAACTCAGTTTCTGCACTCTCACGAATACTTTCATCATAACTAACAATGCAAACATGATGTAAATACAGTATGAGATTCATTGTGTAGTGTAAGAGCGTCACTATAACGGGAGTTTTGGCAAGTGTCTAGATAAACGCTGAGCATTTAACCGACAGATTCAGACATTATAAAGAGAGCGTTCTTTGAAGAAAAAATATCAGGATTATTCATTATGAATTTAATTGTCATTAAAGGTTTACAAATTAAATGCGTTGCTTACGGTTTGCGGGGTCCTTGCTGGTTCCAGAACAGTTGGCGCAGTTTGATCTATGAGCAAATGTTTTTGGGCAAAGCCAGTATCATATTGCGAGCTGTTCGCAAAACAGTTGCTGGTCAAATGTACAGTACAAACACACAAGTCAGCACTGACGTAACTAGGACATTCGTTAAATATAAACGGAATCCATTTTTCTCTGACATCGAGATCCTTCGGCAGCTTATGCAAAGATTATATTTTTCCACAGCCAGAAACAGCACAATGTCTGCATGGCACCACAATCTTGACAATCTTATCCGAAACAACTACTTTAGATCCATTTACTGCTCATGGACTGAACACCAGTGCGAGGACAACGTGAAATTTGACGTGAAAAACGTGAAAAATGATTGTGCCCCTGTGATGTCAAATGCCACACGTTTGCTATCGCCCAAGCGCTGGTGAGACCTGAACAGCACACGTTATCTGTGTTTAAACTAAACTCATTTAAGCCTTGCCAATTTAAACATTCAGGCACAAGAAGACTAGAGGTGTAAGAAGGTTGTAGTGTGCACTCATCCGAAGCGCACACATGTAAAGCCGCATCTCAGAGAGCACACAAATATTAAGCTCTCTCAAGTCTTGCGCATGAATGGACAAATTCACACAAAAACTTTGTCAACATGCCGATTGAGTATCCTAGCAAACATAGTAGGTTGTCTTAAGTATTTCAGTATCAGTGTACTGGCTCCATGCATTGTCTTAGTGACAGTAGCCTAATATTCCTGCTGTCTGTGTTTTTATTGATAATCAAACAACAAAAGACAAGGAAATCACTCACTGCTCTCGACTGAATAGCTTTTGCAACTTTAATCATGATTAATCTTTAATTTATACAGTGAAGATTATATGCAATGTTATTTTACATTTGATTACTTTATTAAATTTCTGTACCTGAATACTGTTAGATACCTGAAAAACAGGTCATTTCTCTTGTATCTTTGCCTTATTGTATTTATTTGTGCTGTTGCTTGTAGTTTGATTATTTGTTAAAAAAAATGTACATTTATATTTGACAGTAGTCCGTTACATCCCTAAAATGTACTGATATCAACAACAGTAACATCTATAAAGTAAACATCACATTTTTATTCAATTAAAATATTCCAGTGTGACTGAGTTGGTAACACACTCAAAAGAAACTGCAATAGTTTAAACAAAAAAAATGTTTTCCTTTACTCCTCCAATAAATTAAATACAATAATCATGACTATATTAATAACATAGTATTCAATATAAATATATACCACATTTCTGACAAAACACAATGGTTACACAGTGTTACTAGAGTACCACTTACAAACATGTTAACATTTTGTAAGGGGGATGATTTGGGGATTTAAAAGCCTTCTAACTTGTTCATTCATGACACAATGGCCCTGTCCCAAATGGCACCCTAAACCCTCACGGTCTTCCTCTGAATCCGCACTTCCACAACGTAATGCCGCTTTGACTGCTGGGAAGAAGTCCGCTGCACAACCCGCACCAGTGCGGGCTCGGCAGAAGTGCGCATCAAGGGCGCATATCGACCTCAAAGAGGGTGCTCGCGAGCACCCTTCTGAGACCTAAAATGACAAATAGGACACCCTGCGGTCTCATGGACTTAAATGTGCACGCAGCGGCCATTGTAAGTCCACAAGACCGAAAGTGCACATGAAGTGTGCCATTTGGGACAGGGCCAATTTTGTTGTGGTCTCCGGTAGTTTGTTGTTGTTCCGTCTCTTCATTGTCTTTTTGACTGTGAAACACCCGTCCGAGTCAGTGTTGCCACCTTGTGTACGGACTAATTATTGCAAAAACAATTCAAGGCGCATGTGCAACCTAAGCATATACTTTTTGTGCCCTCGGGCCAGATTTGGGAGGGTCACGTCGGAGGTTTATACAGTGTAATGGAGAGTTCAAAAATAAACTTTTGTTGAAAGACGAAACAGCCAACTGTATTGGATCTGACAGCAGCTGCATCACAAACCATAAGTAACACATACTCACTTTCAATAGCGGGTGGGCGTTGATACTGTTTTCTATGCAATGACGTTAGCCAATCATAACAGTGGCCGTTTACTGGCAAACCTTAAAGGAGCAGCCCCATAAAAACGAATCATTTCAGACAGAGACTCAGAATGAAGGTTGAAAATAATAGCTTTTTCCGCTTTAAAAGAAACAAACAAAAAGACTTTATTAACATTATTGACTGTCAAGGAACATACTAAAATAATAAAAACAATCCATGTCATGATCCGTTCAATACATTATTGCTGATTAAAACTTTTACGATCTTTCAAAAAATATATATATTAATGAACTTTTGAACGGTAGTGTATATCGGATTAACACATGGGCGTCGGAACCATTGTATGTAGGTGGGACAAGACCCACCCACTTTTTACGATCAATGATATTGGACCCACTCACTTTTATCGTCTCTTTTATCAGCACCTCTGTTTACCTACCACTAACCGATAAACACTTATTATTAAACACGTTAGACACTTTATTTCCACTTTTCTAAAATTGTCTTCATTTTTATAGAAAATAAATGCCTTTCCGATCTGATATGTGATGGGAAAAGGGAGTAGAGTGAGACCTTGGGTCGATTTGCGTCAACTTGGTGATATGGTGATTTTCGGTCATTTTTTTCTTTCCTAACCAGACGTTTAAAAAAAAACAGGCGGTATATTTGTACTTGATGTAAATGGCATCTACTCCAGTAAAATTGTTCTGAGAGAGGACCCACCCACATTTTTTTTGCTTCCGACGCCCATGGATTAACATATTACACAGAAAGCGTTCGGGTTGCTATTCTTGGTCTTGATCATTAAAGCACCTCGTTGGGCCACTTAAAATATAGTTAAACTTTTTGGTAGCATGAAATAAAGATGAAATATGTCCTTGTTTGGTCCAAGAACTATACTTTTGGTGTTTTGAGCCCCAGCGTGCTTAGAATTACAGTGCATACACTTGTGTGGCAACTGAACTGAAGAGCCCCTTTGGCTCAGCGGTCCCATAGAGGAGTATTGTTGGCCAAGTCAAACACATGCTCCGTATTCCCCAGCTGCAGGAAGGGTTTGAGAATAGAGCAGACAGCATGTGAAACAGCTCTTTAGTGGGACCTTCGGAAACCTTTCTAACATTATGGTGTCAAGAGGGAGCAAAAAAGGCGAGAACTTGAAGACAGAGAGGGTTTTCACACTCGCTAAGTGTTTGGTTCTATTATGAGCGCTTGTGTTCTGTGAGTTGTCAGTGAGCTCAGATTCATCGGGAAATTAGCTGGCTCTGCTCCCTCGGCCTTTAAACTAACATAACAAGAAAAGACAGGAAAAGGAAATAGAGATAATGAATATACAAGTTCCTTTGTGGCTTTCCCTTGTTGCATGATGATGATTTGGCATCAGGAAACATTTCTGTACTAAAGACAAAAAGGAGGGAATATGATTCACAAGATGGAGTCTACAGGTTCAACATACTGAAACTAGAAGAAAACAAATGTTAAAGTCCCTGTAAAGGCAATTCTGAGATTTGTTTCTAAACACATTATAAATGTTAGAAATGTATTGCTGAAACACATTACAAAGACTGTGAACTATGAAGTACTGAATTCAGAAGTTAGACTGTTAAACAGTTTTTCCCTGTTGCTGTGTTCAGGATTTTCTGGGCGGGGCTAAAACGGTGGCTCGATGACGCACTGGAGTCACTGAGCCTGGCTCCTCCCCTAACACGATCATAACTAGAGCACATTCGCATCAGTTCGATCGCGAGTTACTGTCAGTACTGTTAGTTACTATAGTCAACAACTTACATAACAGCTTACAAAACAAAAACGATGAAGAAGTGGATTAATTTTGTGAACAGCAACCTTGATGGAGAGCTGAGGATCATCACCGACACCTACCTCTGCAGTGACTTTACACCGAATCGTTTTACAAACTTTCACCGGAGACAACTGGGATTCACTGATAATCCGCTGCAGAGCCGACTATCCCCCGCCCAGGCCTTCATCCTCCCGTCCCGCCGACATCTGGTGCGTCGTGATCATAGACGCTCGTGATCAGTGAGTGTTGTCTTGTGTGCTACTGCCGCTTTCCCGCGAGTGGGCGTGGTTTCGGCGCCGACAGCGGACACTCCCCCAGCGTTTGAGAGCAGAGAATGCTGCTCATTTTTTCAGGTTTTTGATAAGCTATTTTATGTACTTCCCGGATTTTGTTATGATTCAAATTTGGCTGGGTGGTTAATAACACATTTATCTGTGGTGTGAGAAACTCAGAACACATGTTTAGTTTTGACTTTACAGGGACTTTGCAATATGTCCCACAGTGCATCCTGGTGCCATCACTTCCCCAGATAAATAGCGCACATAGCCATCCACGTGACTCATCGGACCAGGTGACCTTCTTCCACCACTCCAAGGTCCTGTTCCAACACTCGCGTGCCCATTGTAGGCACTTTCGTCTGTGGACAGGAGTCATATAGGCACTCTGATTAGTCTACAGCTAGGCAGCCCCATACGCAGCAGACTGTGATACACTTGTGACAGATTACTCCCATAACCATCATTAAAATTCTGTGTGACTTGTGCCACAGTACACCTTCTGTTGGCTCGGACCAGACAGGATAGCTTTCATTGCCCACGTGCATTGATAAGCCTTAGGCGGCCAACACCCTGTAGGCGGTTTGTGGTTTGTCCGTCCTCGGACCACTGTTGGTAAATTATCACCACACAACACGCAAGCCTTGCCGTAGCAGAGATACTCAGACCCAGTCGCCTTGCCATAAAAATTTGTCCCTTGTCAAAGTCGCTCAGATCTTTATTCCTGCCCATTTCTCCTGCATCCAATACGTTGATTACGATAATCTACCCAGACCAGATGATCAATGATATTCACTTCACCTGTGACTGGTCATAATGTTTTGGCTCATACAGGCCCTATTGTAATCCTTTATAGCCAATAAAGCTTTGTTGAGTTTGATCAGGGAAGGAGACAGACCACTTGTAGAAAATGGATTGGAGAAATAGAAACAATCAATATGACAACTGTAGGAACGGAAGCAAAATTGAAGAGACCATTGTTGTCAGATTTATTTCTCTTTTGAAATATGTTCTTAAAATATATGGAAATTTTTTTGTCTTTTCCCCTATTCTTTGTCCCAATTTTCTGGGAGTATTCATGGAGGAACTGGGTCAGCATGTTGTATTTGTCACCCTGGCAGGGCTCTTCTACTCCGTTATTTTTAGAGTAATTAAAACTTGTATCCTTGTTGTGAAAGGCTGGAGGTCTAGGAGAGGCAGAAAGGAATAAGATGACTGTCTTGTTAACCGGGTCCCAATCAAAGCTGGTTGTAATGTTTGGCACTGAAGAAAAGCCTGAAGTAGTGATGCACACATTGTCCCTATTACTATCATATAATCACGATCTCAATGTATAATATGTTTTTTATTATAGTAGTACATAGGGTATTTAAAGGAACTGTATGTAGGACTGTGGCCAAAACTGGTACTGCAATCACTTTCAAATTACTGTAGAGCGGTGTATCCCCTAACCCCCTCCGCTGACTCGAGGTTGCCTGATAGGCTGCAGGATCCAGCAGGAACGTAGGCTGCTACAAGTAGCTTCCAATGGCAAGTGACGAGTCCTACACAGCAAGATTTTTTTTCTTCTGTTAATTATGTTTATGCTTCATGAGAGATGTTTTGTGAAGTAATTATGTATTGCAAAAAATTACTAATGGCGATTAGCCAAATATAATCGTAAATATGAAAGCTCGTATGTGACAGAACATTGTTAGAACAGTAAGTTAGAAGTTAGTCTAACTTGTAACGGTAGGTATCTTTCATTAACGTAAGTACAAGCACAAGCCTAAGTCACTATGTTTAACAGATATCAAAGATACAGCTATTCATGTAGCTGAAGCTATAAGTGAAAGCGACCAGTTGTATTTTTTAACTTGTCCTGCAGTACACGTCCATAACGATAAAATATGTGATGTGAAAGATTACATGACATTCTACTATTTTTGGCTGTAGAACTTGCTTGAAAAACAAGTAAGATACAAAACGTTCCAAGTGGGCCAAATTATTCACATAATAGGCTACAATGTGCTTTTCATTGGTGTAAGCTAAGGCTGAACGATATGGACAAAATTTCATATCTCGATTTTCAAGCCAGATATCTCGATATCGATACAATACGATATGACTACGTGTTCGGTGAAAACCAAGCATTTCTCAGAAAAATAAAAAGATCATAATACAAAAAAATGTGGAAAGTATAGTTTTATTTTTAATAACAAGTCATCAACATTAACATAAATTACCAGAAAATAAATTACAAATCAAACCTTTTACCGCAGCTCTGCTTTAACAATAAATAACAAATGCAGCAGCTAGTGGAACATTGAAAGTGCCTTGAAGTGCAACAACATTTATATTCTTACACATTGTGTAAGTAACTTCAATGTTTACTCTATTCTATTCCCAGTTCACCAGCCACTTACTTTTAAGTATTTCGGGAGAAGTGGATGAATTCACGTGTTGTAAACATAGAGGTTGTAAATCCAACAGATCCGATTCTCTGAACTGCGTCTACGGCACAAACTAACACGGCGGCGCCCATCGCGCATACAGCTCAACTAACGCGATCGTTATAAAGGTGTTTAAACAACAATATACTTCCACTTGCATGTATTTGACAATCGGAAAATCAGATATTTCATGCCATAGCTAACACGTTTGTGAATATTCTGAATAAAAAAGGAAAAAAAGACATAAAAGCAGATCATCATTCATTCAGTGCTGTTGCTGCTGCGGTGTGTCACGTGACAAGCAATGGCGCGTCACCATGGAAATGCCCCCCCTTTCACAATATAGTTCCCACGTCCCTGGTAGTGTGTGTGCGCTGGCTTTAGCGGTGCATTCAAGGGCACTTGCAAAACTGATGTTTGTTGTGACTGCCAGAGTTGTATGCAGGGCGAGCGCGGAGAGGGGAAATCTATATCGTCTATATCGTTGCTTTTTTCGATAGTAATATCTTGAAAGTTCATATCTAGATATAGATACGATAACAAATATCGTTCAGCCCTAGTGTAAGCAGCTGTGGTAACTAGAGCAGAGCTGGCAACCCGGATGCCGAAACACTACTGACTTCGTGATTGGTAGATAGGTGGAGGGTGGCGCTTCAGGCCAAAACACAACATGTCAACATCAACATCAGTTGAGGGCTGCAACTTCACTTTTAAATGACAATATCCTGGCCGGACTACTGTTGTCAGTGATATAAGTATTGGCGAAATTAACATGATTTCTTAATGTCTAGTGACATATCAGGGCCATTTTATGATTAATTGAAATACATTTCTTACATACAGTTCCCTTAAAAGCAGATAAGTCATAGTCATCCGCCCAAGTAGTAGTAAAACTGTCACCTGTATGTTGGTTTCATTGTGTTTTGGTTTGGTTTAGTTCTAGTTCCTGTTTTTTTTTGTTATTATTTTCCCGCCACTAGTTAGCTTCCTTGGTTACTGATTAAGTTGCGCACAAGTTTCAGCTTCTGTTTTTTAGCCACCTTTGTGTATATAAGCCCTTAGTTTTCCTAATTTCTTTGTTCAGTGTTGACCTATTTTTAAGTTATTTCCTGTATTAATTGCCTGTGTGTTCCTTTTTGGATTTTAACTGCTCCTTTGTCGTGCAATTCACTACACCCACAGTGCTGACAAATACTTATTCATGTTGTTATTGTTGTTGTTTTTGTTGTGATTTGTAGTCTAAAAGTGATTTATTATAAATAAATGTAGGTTCAATAAATAAAACTGTTCAGTATATAATAAAATATATATATTGATAGATCTGTTCATGTATCCTGCACACACAGATCAGCCTGTTCTGCGGTGGGAAGAAATGATTGAATTTTTATGCTTACTCACACTTTCTGTATTATTTTAACACATGCTTTCCAGCAGCTTTTAATACCACATGATTAAGTTTGGATTGATTTATGGTTGCAGCTAAGCTTTATGCTGTGTCTATGCTAGATAAATGAGTAGAATTTCTACTGGCAGTTTTGGACTTTTTTTAATTTTTTTTACATGATTGAGTTTCACAAGTAGATGTATTTTTGATTTTGCATAGAGCAGAGCAATACAATGAATTTCATAGTTATTAGACAATAATACGAATTTTAACAGTGAAATGGCTCAATCCTATTTTAGAGAAAGAATTCTGAGACTCATTTTCCCATTAGATGCTTATGCAATGGTGATCTCATATTACTGCGGTCCACATGGCTGCTGGATGTTGTAGCATCTGTTATTCATACTCATATATTGCCTTCCACAAGGCATATGCAATGCAGCGTTAAGTCGGGAACACTGACACAACAAATGTAGCATTAAACGTAATTGTCTTTCTGTGCATCATATACAGAATGGAGGAAGAGAAATGAGCAAGTGAGAGAGAGAAAGAAGGACAGATAGAGTCATCTCCATTTAGAAGGCAATCAGCCGCTTTGTAATGGCAGATTAGAGCGTATCATTTTTTCTGTTTTCTGCAGTGTTCCTGCGTGACTTTTGCCCATTTCCTCACGCTAAAAATAGCCCTGCTGAGCACACACTTCAAATCTGCCGGTGAGAATGCTGGAGGTCTCTCTCTCTCTCTCTCTCTCTCTCTCTCTCTCTCTCTCTCTCTCTCTCTCTCTCTCTCTCTCTCTCTGTCTGTCTTTCTCTCCCTCCATTCTTTTTCCTTCTTTTTCAGGCCAACCCCCACCCTCATGACATAATCTCATACACCAGGGGCTCAACCTTTTTTGGCCCATGAAAAAAAAATTTGTTGGATCTCACAGGCATGAATCCTAACTGTCAAATGACATCCTTAAAGAAGAATGACAATTCTGTCATCATTTACAAATCCTCTTGTTGTCCCAACCTGTATGACTTTCTTTCTATGGAACGTAAAACAATACTATTTTGAGAAATGTCTCATCTCAATGAAAGTCAATGGTCACCAAAACGGTTTCAAATATGGATTAATAAAGTATCAATCAGTCAATCAATTTTGTGTTTCGCAGAAGAAAGTCATACAGGTTTTGAACGACATGAGGGCGAGTTGATTTTTGGACGGACAATCCGTTTAAGAAAAATCACGCATTTGGTCACCACTTTTCAAATCATTTGGCCATCTCTTCATTAACACCTTGTCTAATGAGAGAGCTTGGCTTATCAACGTTTATAGTTTATAAAGTTTATATGTCTAGCATAATTACACAGATAGATACAAATAATAAATTCATAAATTAGTATAATTGTAATAATGGATGGATAGAGTATAGACTGTGTCTCATTCAAACACTAATGTATCTGTCACACTGCAGTCTGCTCTTTTATTTTGTTCGGTATATCCTGGTTATAAATCTGAATAAGAATCCGATTGTAATGTGCTTTAATAAGAGCTCTCCTTTCCTCTCTCCTCTGACTCTGCCTTTGTCAAAGCCAATGAATGGAACGGTCTCATCATGAGATTTTTCATCATGAGAGTCTTTATATTTCACCTCTGTTCTGATCATTGCATTTTTAAAGGTCAAGTTCAGCTATGATTTAACCACACTGAGCCAATGCCTCAAATTTAAACACCTCCCTCAAGAAATATGGATCCATTTCTTGCTTTTTAAATTTTTTTTTACTTCTATCTCCGACATAATGGAAATCCTTTTAAGGCATTTCTGTAGAACAGTAAGAGCAAAGGACTTGCAACACAAAGATCATGGGTATGAATGCCAGGCAATGCATAAACTGGTAAAATATGTACCCTGAATGTAATGTAAATTGCTTTTGATAAAGGCATCTGCTATATGCATGAATTTAATGTACATCGAAAAAGTGTCACTTCATTCATATTATTGTGTAAAGGTCCCGATATACAAAGGTGAAGAGCGAACTGGTGTGATTAAAAAAACAAACAAAAAAACAGGCCAAAACTAAGATTGTTTCAGGCAATTACTTAAAGGTATGGCTCTGACTGGCTCCGCCTTCTTTGAGTTCTTTGACAAGCTGCTTTATAGTAGAAATTGAATTTGTATTTCTAATTGAAAGTGTCTCTGTTTTTTTTATTTTATTTTAATGCCGTAAAACTACTTGCTTTAAAGGAATAGATTGTATAACGTATAATAATAATAAACGTGACATGACTTGACTGAGTGCCGAATTGCAAAGCTCATGCAAACATAGTCACATCGCTGTGATCAGATGCTTTCTTTACTGATGTTTTCCCATCGCTGTGATTTTTGTTGTGTTTTTATTTGTTATTGAGAGAAAAATGTGCATATTTACATCTAACACTAGAACTACTAGAATGGCCATAGCGGTCATTCTGACCGCTCATACTAGATTGTATCGAATGTAATTTTTGTCATTTCATATTTACATTTGAAGCTTTTATTGAGGTTTTAGAATGAAGCTTTACATGTCTGTCGTCATATTTTATGATGGCATCACCCTAAAAAAAAGTGTAAAAATCCTCAATTTAAATAAAATCATTGAACAATAAATCCTCAATTTAAATAAAATCATTGAACAATATGGATTAAATGGAGCACCCAGCAACAAGCGGACCTTGATGGATATACATATTACAATCTTTTTTGTAATATATAATTGTGTAAGAGCTACTAGACCATACCCGAAGGTGCGTGCCTCACTTTGTGTTTAGACATTTTTACCACTGTGAAAATGTCTAAATGCCAACAAATATGGATTGAAGAAGACTATTTCGTTAGATAAAAACATGTTGTGATTTTTGGAAATTATTAGATCTATCTTTTTTCAATACAATTGGACTTTACAACGCTCTGGAGTTATTGGAAATGTTTGGATCATACGAGTTGGAAACATGCAGCCACCAGCATCATCAAGGCTCTGAAGCAAGGCTAAAACCTCCAGTCTCTTTCTTGCTGACATTTCAAAGCTAAAGCTACGTTTTAGCTTAGAAATAGCATATAAAAACAACTAGAATGTTGCTAGGCAACAGTGACGTGCATCTTCACCGGAAGGGAAAACTAGCAAACACTGAAATAATACGCGGCATACGCCGTCTGTAATGCGTAGCCTATGGACAATTTGACCGTTATGGCCGTTCTAGGTAGAAATACTCGGAACTCTTTTGTGTTTTGTAATTTTGATAAAATAACGATATTAGAGCAAAATATACACACAATGAATAAAGTCAGGGTACTATATGGGTTTAATTTCAACAAAAGTTATTATATTGCAAAATTTAAAAATTGGTCAAAATGACCTTGGTAGTTCTAGTGCTAAATGCCGCTCTCAGTAGCATGGGCGGTTTGCTAACATTAAACAGCTGCAAACGTATTTCAAAATTCAGACCCACTTTATATTAGGTGGCCTTAACTACTTACAGTATGTACTAACATTTAAGTTAATAATTTGATACAATACACTTATTGTGTACATACATGTTTTTATTATACTTACATTTTAAAAATGACCTGCACCTTTCTGTAGTTACATTTATAATTAAACTGTTGACACTTCCCTTACACCTAACCCTACCCTTAAACCCACACCACCACACCTGTCCCTAACTTTAACCGTATCCCACCTCAATATAATTTGTTTTGATGTAAGTACATAGTAGTTAAGGCCACCTAATATAAAGTGGGACCCCAAATTCTTTTTACCCCCAAGCCAAGAATGAAAAAGGACTTTGTTGTGAGCCTTAAGAGTTGCTGCAAGCATTTGCATGTGCAGACCTCTGATGTACTTGAGACTTTAGTGGACTCCAGACGATGTGTGTTTGTGCTCACAGGGGCCTCTTCCTGTTGTCATTTCAGCAGACATCTGAGAAGGACCACATTTCATGCTGACTCCACTCCAAGTTACAGAGCGGTAAATCAACACAATCTGTCTCCATTTTAAATTAACTTCCAGTAATGCGAACAGTTACAGTAAATCTATAGAGCTCTCATTTGAATGCTCTCATTATACAGCTCTTCTTTCACTCTCTAACAGTATACTGGAAGACAGGAGGTGACATCACACAGATGAGAAAATAGTGCTTTGACAATTTTTTGCCACAATATTGCCATCTGAGACTAATTTTGTACATTGTACGTGGTTTCTGTCATCATAGTGCCAAATCGACAGTCTTAGATCAAATCAAATTGGTTTCATTGGGGTTGAAATGTTTTAGTCAATACAATCTTAATAGTCAATTTATTGTTGATCTATTCCTTTGGGGTCCCCATTTTATGCTATTTTAAAGGTTCATAATTTTGTTTTTGAGGTCTCCTACAATAGGTTTACGTGCGTCCAAGGTCAAAAACACTTTGAGCTCTTATTAATGTTTATACTACAGGGCTGATGAATGCTTGAATCTGATTGGCTGACGAACGTTCTTAGTTGTGCAATTATTTTCTAAAGTTCAAGGCAGGTCTTGACCGCATTACAGTTCCATATCACTTCGCCAAATGTTATTTTAAATGTCTTTACAGCGACAACAGCAAAAGAACCAAAACCCACAACGACACTGACCAAGCAAATAAAGATAGTAAACAATAGGATAAAAACGAGTAATTGTTTCCATGTTTTTTGCCACAAAATTACATTTTATTATATATGGATAGCATACTCTCTTTCTCCCGCTCTCTCTGCTCTCCCACTTAAACACACGCATACAGCACGGACACACACTCGCACAGAATCGTGTTGTCAGCGGTGCTCTGACGGTTTTATCAGTAAAATAGTTTAGCAACATGATATTTCTCACTAGCAAGATGATAATGCCGCTGTTCTTACAGTTTTATATTAGTAGACGCTGCTTTTTTGTTGAAAAAGACACACAGACTGAGTTAATTCGCATACGCTGGCTCTCGCTCTAATACCGCACTGCATTAATAACTGAAAGTCAATATTTGTTACTAGCTCTAAAATTACGTTTTGGAATTAGAAATGGAGGTTTGGGTTTAGATACGTACGAAATTAGTCCTACACACGAGAGTGTTTTAAGGACAAAACCTGACAAATGTCTTGAAATAAATCATCTGAACAATGTTTTGAGCTGTGGTAACCGTAGTTACCACGTCCACGTCGTGACCGCATTGTCAATTATTCCTTACACATTGCATCATCACCTCTTTTCTCACAGTGTCTGATATGATTCAATCAAAGATTAGGTCTCTCTAAACCCCTCCTTTCCGAGAGCCTCTGCTCTGACTGGTCCGATGGCCAAGTCTGTTGTATTTTGATGAACGCTTACAGTGCGTGTCGTAAACAAAACGGCCATTGCCATATCTGAATTTCAGCTCCGAAGTCATCCTCTGGACATGTATATAAACAAACTGTATTAAATATTAAAACTGTAACAAAAACCACAGACTCACATAAAAAACCCAAGAATCAAACTGCCCAACTAAAGAAACACTGATTACCATAATGGTGACCAAATATTTTCAATACAATCATCAACATCTAAACCTCTGTTAATTCTCAATAAGAGATTCTATAGACGTTTTTCAGGGTTGGAGCCAAACTCTGCAGGACAACGACTCACTAGGACCGAACTTGCCTACCCCTAAAACAATGGTATAATTGCATCCTAAGGACCAATTGTGTACCTTTAAAAGGTACAGTTATACGTTTTATTCCCCAAGGAACAAAATTGTACCTCCACTGTACCTTTTTTTCTGAGTGTAGGACTGGTATTACTGATGACTCGTTTCAGGCCGTTCAGAATCTTCTTTTGGTAAACTCCATTTATTGTGCACTTTGATCTTTGCAGACCTTTTACATTCACAAACAGCTATATTACACACTAAATGAAAGTTAATATTCGTAAAAGCATAAAAGGGGCATTTTAAATCATGACACCGTAATCTCAGTCTCCACTCTCTCCTGTAGCCACTTGACAGCAGTGTGTTGAGGGTCTACTGAATGACATAATTGTTGTAGATTGCTTGTGTGACGCGTCCCCCATCTTCTTCTCATCTCTGTTTCTCTCTCTCCCTTTTATGCTCTCTGAATTTCAGTGTTGTGTTACAACTATCGATCTTTTGTGCCACTGCGATCGACTTTCAGCTCTCAGCGTTCAGTTAGCTTGTGACTGCTGTGACCTCCATGCCAAGGTCTTTTCTGATCACTATGCTGTGTATATATAGTTTTAATCTTCAGCAATAAACTACACTATAAAGAATGTTTCGGAGTGTACTAAAAATGAATGTAAAATGATTTGTTAAACTAAAAACCTGCTGAAAAATAAATTGAATTGGGTTATATAGGGACCATATATGTCATTTTATAGGAAATAAATACTGGGAAATTGCATTTTTTAGAAGTGGGAATTACCATATAATGTATGGTGAAATATAATAATAAATTCAGCTTTAATAGTAAAATGTTTGTAGGTACAAAAAGCCACCTTCTAATTTTTATTGTATTGTATTATATTAATTATTATATTATGGGGAACACCTATTCACTATAAACTATGACTTTTGCCTCAATAAACTCCTAATTAACTGCTTATTAATAGTTAGTAAGGTAGTTTTTGTATCGTTTAAATTTAGGTCTTAGATCAAATCAAATTGGTTTCATTGGGTTTTAAATGTTTTAGTCAATACAATCTTAATAGTCAATTTATTGTTGATCTATTCCTTTGGGGTCCCCATTTTATACTATTTTAAAGGTTCCTAATTTCTCCTACAATAGGTTTACGTGCGTCCAAGGTCAAAAACACTTTGAGCTCTTATTAATGTTTATACTACAGGGCTGATGAATGCTTGAATCTGATTGGCTGACGAACGTTCTTAGTTGTGCAATTATTTTCTAAAGTTCAAGGCAGGTCTTGACCGCATTACAGTTCCATATCACTTCGCCAAATGTTATTTTAAATGTCTTTACAGCGACAACAGCAAAAGAACCAAAACCCACAACGACACTGACCTAGCAAATAAAGATAGTAAACAATAGGATAAAAACGAGTAATTGTTTCCATGTTTTTTGCCACAAAATTACATTTTATTATATATGGATAGCATACTCTCTTTCTCCCGCTCTCTCTGCTCTCCCACTTAAACACACGCATACAGCACGGATACACACTCGCACAGAATCATGTTGTCAGCGGTGCTCTGACGGTTTTATCAGTAAAATAGTTTAGCAACATGATATTTCTCACTAGCAAGATGATAATGCCGCTGTTCTTACAGTTTTATATTAGTAGACGCTGCTTTTTTGTTGAAAAAGACACACAGACTGAGTTCATTCGCATACGCTGGCTCTCGCTCTAATACCGCACTGCATTAATAACTGAAAGTCAATGTTTGTTACTAGCTCTAAAATTACGTTTTGGAATTTTATAAGTACTTATAAACAGCCAAAATCCTAGAAATATGCATGCTAATAAGCAACTAGTTAATTGCGAGAATTGAACCCTAAAATAAAGTGTTACCATAAATTGAACTGATGCTTTGACTGAAGATGTTAGAATAGTAGGGTATTTGTCATATTGTCTGCTATTTATTAATTGACCTTTAAGTATATCTTTTAATTTGAGCTTTTAACAAACAAAAGACACAAAGAGAGAAATCTCTGCCAGCTTATCCCAGCCATTTTGAGAGTGAATTATTTTGTCTTTGAAGGTAGACATTTGTCAACGTGCACTTTTTTTAGGTCGATGACAGGCCATTTTGGCTTCTAAATTGCAGGTCTCCTCCAACAGCTAAATATCAAACCACTTCCACATCACCACAAAATGTATGTTCTAGGATATTTTTGGAATGCGGCCCCAAAGTACAGAGCAAAGCTTTCAGGACAAGGCAGTAAATGGGGAAGGTAAGAATAGGTCCGGCAAAGATAAATCCATTTTGTCTTCAATGTCTTCTCCAAAATGGAAATATTTGTGTGCGTCGGCACAATCATGTTATTCTTACCTTTATATAACTTTTAAAGCTGTAAAATATTCTATGTAGGGAGACACTTGCATATATTCACTCAGAAATACAATAAACAATCATTCAAAATAACATTGTTGCTATTAAGGATTCCATCTCCTACAATAGGTTTACATGCGTCCAAGGTCAAAAACACTTTAAGTTCTTATTAACATAATCTCATAATATACATTGCATCATCACCTCTTTTCTCACAGTGTCTGAAATGATTCCATTTTCCCTGTACAAATGTGTGTTTATGACATTACTACTTGTGTGTGGGGCCCAAATGATGAATGATAATAGGAAAACTTTTTTTTTTCACTTTCATTTTTCAAACAAAAACATTATTTTGTAAAAGTAATACATTTTTAGATTAAAGAGTTCTTTGAAAACAGCAGCGTTTTATGAATACTGATTTCGGAATAGTATGCCTGCCTCGTTAACAGTTATTATACAAAGATATAATTAAATCTAAGGACTTTCAGGAGTAAATTTGGTCCAAATGTAAAAACTCATGAAGGCATTGCAATATAAGATGACATTTTCTGGTGGCTCAAACTGTTTTGCATTCAGAGTGGTCTCCTTCACTCAAGGCAAACAGAAACACAAGCAAATTACTTTAAGCTAAAATTTATTTAAGGCCACACTTGACACATTTTTGTAGCTTTTTAGAACAGCGGGGCTTCAGTTTCCATTCAAAACAGCTCAGTTCTTCTGTGGTTTCAATGCCAATCTGCTCTTAGACATTATGCAGTGTATTTAGACCATGAACAAATCCCTGAATAGTTTCTATAAATGGGGGGTGTTTTTTTTATTTTGGTGGTGCGTGAAACCCGGGCTGTTATACACTGGTTTAGACATTAAGTCTGCTGTAATCAAGGCAGCTGTTTTGATTTTTACCATCCATCGTCCTCTGGAAATAAGAAAGGAGAAATTTATATTTGTCTTTTAAAAGGTTAATCATCCCATCGCTAATGCTCATCCACCACATAATCAAACATCTAGCACTTTACTCTGACGTAAGCCAATTATCTGCTTACAGGTAATATGATCAACCTTTGGCCTGCTAAAAGTGTGTGTGAGTAATGTTTTGTTTGTGTGTGTGGCCACTGTGAAAGTGTGTGTGTGTGTGTGTGTGTCTTCCCCAAACCTTTGTTCTCTTTTCTACATGCAGAGCTCATGAAGTATTCATGCTCAGCGCTGTTCTAATTCAGTTCTCTTTCGCTCCTGTGGTGGACGGTGGACAGTTCAATATCTCCTCTCATCCATCTCTGTGCCACACGTCTGAATTGCTCTTATTTCACAGTGACTCTCACTCTCACGGGTACAAATCAATGTGATTAAAAGAATCTCTCGAAATGTATTGCGCTTTTACTTGGGTTTGTCTGAATGAGTAGCAAAAGCCATTTCTTTACCTGATTTGATATAAAATATGCTGATGTACCCACTCTTGCTATTTTTAGCATAATTAACCCCATAAATCCTGACATCATAAACAATAGTCAGAAAAATATATTTTTTAAATGGAGCAGTTAATTGGGGGAGGGGGGGATGCATGTATTTTTGTTGGCTTTCATTTTTAAACATCACACATTAATGGATAAAATTAGCCTGGATGCCAGCCGAACTTAGCCCCGCCCACAACATTTTTACTCGGGCAGTTCGGTCTGGACTTGATCCGTAGAAGAGTAATTATGCCCGAACAGAAACTGTTCGGACCAATGAAATTGTCAGGGCGGGCTTTAGACGATGATGGACAGATGATCAACATTAACGTAATCATCCACGTCATCAAAGGCGCTTGGGTTGAGTTTGTTCTAATCCTAAACGGAGAACTTGTTCGTATATGCATTCACCTTTACTATTTCTCTCAGAAATGATGATCGTGTTGGTAAGTACTCTGTGTATCCTTAAATTATTTTTTTACAACACCGGCAAAGATCGTTTACACATCTTTTTCTTCTAACGTTAGGCTACTTATTCCAGCGTGCGTGCAGACAGGGTTGCCAAGTTTTTACAACAAAACCCGCCCAATTGCTAACATTCCTCAAACTAGCCAAAAACAAGCCCAATAGCTTTCCAGGCGGGGTTCTCCGGGAAAAAGGCATTTGGGGGGTAAAATATGTGTTATTTTGGCAGGGCTGGCAGCTAAAAATCGCATTCCTGGGTCTGTATATCACATAATTGGGGTTGCTTCAACCCGCGGACTTGGCAACACAGTGCAGTTGAGTTCTGTTGACATTTGACAACTAACGTTATGCGTCGCTCCGTTGCTCTGATTGGTTGTAGGTCTATCCAATTGAGGTCTTTCCTGGTTCGGTTGAAACACGCCCCATAATCACAGCCCATCGGAGCAGCATCAGACTCATATTCTGACTAGAATTGAGTATGACGACGTCAGGCTAGGATAAAATACAATCACAAAGGAGAATTAAAAGGGGAAATGTGTCAGTTTTATTCAGGAGCCTAAACTGACCAAAAGTATGTTATTTGATACAGTTGCTTTAAAGGGTCATGAAACCCCAAAACACATCTTTTGAGACGTGCATAGATATGTACAGGCTGTACATACATTTTACCAATAAGTGGACATTTCTGAACAAATTTTCAGGTTAAATTGCAAAGTCTAAGCAACGTCACGGAATTTGAGCTAGAAGCATGCCTTCGGAGTGTGTGACTGGCTGGTTCTCTGGATTTATTCGTGAGAATGAGCTCTTTTAACCCAATCACTGCGCTGTATTATGCATGAGATCGCATTACAGCGGAGAATTCAAACATGCATGAGAGCGGTTTCTGCACGGAACTTCGCGATGAGTTTAACAACGCTCACCACGAGTATCATATAGATCAGATACAGATCGGAGCGAGCGAGCGCGTTTCAAGTTTTTTATGGACATATTTCAAATACTCTAGTGCTCTAAACATGGACCAGCACCGTGTATCATGCACCATACGTCTGATCATGAACGCAATGACACGATGGATTATTCTTATACATTATACAAGACAATGATGTAGACCGAAAATTCTAAGAAGAATGGGCAAAAAACTATGCCATTTATTATTTATGTGTTAAACTGAAGTGTGTCGTTTGCTTAGAGACTGTTCGTCTGTGTTTTGGCAGTTTGATGTTATATAGGGTTAGATTTTTAAAATGCAATCAAAAATGCAAAAAAAAAAGTGTGTTGCAGGTCTTTATTTCATTGGTTGTTTCGTATTTCATTGTTTGACTAAATATATAGCATTGTTCTAGTGGATTTTTGGATATTTTAATACAAATATCTTGCATATTGTGCCTTTAGGTAAACCTAAGTTGCTTTAGTAACTAACAAACATATTGTTTACTTTATAAAAATCGGTTTCAGAGCAAAAAGACACGTGTACCACTACCTAAATGTGGATGCTTGGAGAATTACAGTTTAAGGCCTTTTACTTGCTAAAAAAAAAAAGTATAAACTATCAATCAGATGAAGAGATTGTTTAGAGGTTTTTCAGCAAAGTTTTGATAATGTTTATAAATTATAGGCCTTATATGCATTTCAAATATGATACAGTAGGCTTTATAGGGTTATGGGTAAAGAAACCATTATAACATATAGTGCTCGGTGGTATAAAATGATGACTAAGAAGAGGCAGAAGCCTTTGCCAAATGGTTGTGTCGTTGATACCAACTTTTGGTATTTGTGGTTTGGTGTATAGCAGCCTCTCTGGGAACTCGATATTGATAGTACCATAAATCAATACCTTAGTCAACAAATAAACAGCCTCAGTGCTCTGATGAAATGAGACTAGAGCTGTCAATAGTTTCAGTAATTGAATTCCAGTGATTTCTTTTTATCTCATAACTTCAGTTATCACACTATAATGTATAGAGTTGAAAAAAGGAATGTGCAAGTGTTGGGTTTGAAGTCATTTGTATGACACACATAGTGGAAAATGAGTGCATAAAGACACTGGATACTTACATGTGTAATTTTTTTGCTGCTGCCATCTAATGGTCCTCGTATTAATATTTGTGCAGAAATGCAATATTACTGGAATATATTTTACAAGAAAATACTTCAAAATTCCATGTTTAATTGTGTAAGAAATTGCTATTCAATAGCAATTTCAGAGTGAAAATGTATTCTACTTTTTTTTTTTGGTCAGTGTACTAGTCTCATCTGCAACTCAAAGACTGATTGGATTGGAAATGTTATATAATTAATATAAATGAGAAATACTGAATTTCATATTTTGTATTTTTATCCCAAAATATACAAAATAAAACGTACTGTAAGTGATATCACCAAATTAAGTGATTTTACCTGTCCCATTGATTAAATAGAAAAACATTTTAATAACTAACCCCAGCAATCTGCTTCCTCTGGGTGGTCATTAGGGGTCCTCTGAGTACCGAAGTATCAAATGAGGTCAAATAAACCAAATCTATCTTGGATTTTCCCCCATCATGGCCCTGTCCTCTAGCACTGCTGAGCTGAAGGGCAAACTTCCTGGCAACATGGTGTTTGCTGCAGCATTCATTTTAACAAGTGCTTGGAGGAAATCCCAATCCAATCTTCTTTTTAATGGAGTCACGTTTCCCTCACGCCTCCATGGTGCACTTTGAAAACTTTGTTTGATAAAAGCATGTTGGAGTTTGCAATCACACGCCTAATGCTGTAAACGCACAACCACGGGGTATTCATAGAAAAATGGGGATTAAAGTAATGTTCTGGATTCAATACAAGTTAAACTCAATTGACAGCATTTGTGGAATAATGGAATAATAATGGAATAACTCGTCCCTCGTTATCTTTTAAATAAAGTGACAATCGAGATTACAGTGAAGCAATTACAATGAGAGTAAACAGGGCCAATCTTTGGAGAGTTTAAATGCAAAAATTTGAAGCTCATAATTTGGTAAAAACACTTAAGGTGATGATACACGGGGCAAATTCTTGAGCAATGTTGCTGTCAACAGGCAACCAGGTGAGACACAGGGCCCAGGACCGATCTATCCATATAGAAATTTGTTGCCCATTCTCAATGGGACAACATTACACGGCAATATTGCCAGGCAACATTGCTCAAAAAGTTGCCCCGTGTATGTACCTTCATATTAACACTTCTGTTTATTATTTGAGCTGTAAGGTTGTTTAAATTGGAATTTTACAACGTTTACAACGTTGTTTTCATGATAAGGTAGTAGTAAAATTGGATGTAACTTTACACAGAAAAGATCAATAAGCCATTTTTTCCACACTGAAATGATGTTAATGTTGTCCATGTTTTGTGGGACTATTGAAATGGTGTGCTATTGAAATACCATTTACTTTCATTGTAAGTGCCTCACTGTAACCCAGATTTTGCTCTCTTTTTTTAAATAAAGGATGGACATTTATTTTTGTGACAATCAACATAATGCTACAAATGCTGCAGACTGATCTGTTGAATCTGTAATATTTCTTTAACACAAAGAGAAAAATTGGATTGAAAATGCCACAATTATCATTCCTCTAATATGCAGCCAAATCAAATAAAAAGCCTTTTTCCTCCCTGAAATCCGCCTCTCACTTTAATGGCTCACAGAAGATTCTTGTATAAAAAGCACACGTCTCACGGTGACCTGAATTGCAAGCGCTCCGTACTGAGTCATTGCCTGGGCTGTTTCACACAAAAAGCCTATCAGCAGCACTTAGAACGGAGGAAGAGACTTAACAGAACTATCTGACTTATTTATGTAAGCGTCCAATGGACGGCCATGCTGCACAATACTGGCAAGCCAAGGTCTCTGCCTATAGAGGCAGAGTGCCCTCAGATAACCTCCACATAGTCACAATTCATTATTCACCCTCACTGAGCACAAAGAGCTCATTCTTTCTCCCCTCCCCTCGCTCATTCCCCCTCTCCCTCTCTTCTCTGTTGTGCTCTTTCTCTTCCTTTACTCTGTCTTGCTCTGTTGTTTGCTGTTTATCCCTCCTCCCCCCTTAGTAACAGTTGCTACCTTGTGTATTTGTGAGCTCTGTCTCTTCCTGCTGTGTTGGGCATAATCATTCTAAGTGGTCTTTCTCTGCCAAGTAATATCCATCGCCGGAGGCTTAAACTTTAGTGTTGCGTAAAATACAGGAATCAAGCCAAAATGTCAACAGTGAGTTTTCTTACAGTAAATCTCCGTATAGCAGTGCAAAAATTCAGAATGTAAGAACTGGCTCCCTTTCAGTTCATAAGTGCGAATCTGAATTGAAATGCTCACACCTCACAGGAAGTTGAATTGGAATGACAGGAAGAGGAATGTACTGTATTGCAATTCAAAGCAATTTAGGAAAGTCACTCAACAGAGGAATTTCATTAGTCACGTTCTGGCTCACTGGAAAGACGTGCCTCTTCCTACTTTTTGCATTACTCCAAAAACGTACTTATACATACAATCCCCAGCCGTTTTCAGCTGAATTATGAATACAGGCTGTAAAGATTTATCAATACCGTGTAATGACCTCGAAACACTTTTACTATAGCGCATGATTTGTGAACTAATACACTTGCTTCTCATAATTTTCCCCAAATGTATGGCTTTTCTGATGTAGTAAACTTACTTGGAAGCTCATCTGGTACAGCACTACAACCACGAGTCACGATAAAAGACTTGTAGAAGCAAGCTAAAATTGCATGGTTGTTTCAGCAAATGCATGTTTATCTCACATTTGCTTTTATTAACACTTTCAGTTATAGGTTTAAAGTAAGCATTTACTGTACAGTAGACGGTAAGTTATTTTCAAATGCGATAGAGCGTTAATCTTTTAGTGCCACTCAGCCCACATTTGATTTGCGAAGTGCCACAATGTGTACAACAACCTTCATGTTGATCTGTTTCAGAGAAAATTCAACACGCTTTGAGCAGCATTCACTGGAGATTTTTCTTTAATTTGTCGCGAAATAATATGATTTTGCAGAAATGACAACCTGAGTAAAATGTTTTGCAAGTTGAACACTGTCAAAATTAACACAACCATTGAAACATATTTGAATGAAGACATAAATGCCATAACAGCAATATTTTCTGAAAAAAATGTATGTAATTATTTTTGTGGGGAAAAAATACAAAAATATTTACATTTTAATTTATTAGCTATAATCACACAAGTGTACTAATAATAATAAAGTATGTGAGATGGCAAGTCATGATGAAATGAAATGTCAGTTCAATCATGACAACTGTCAAAATAGTTTTAATATTTTATTGAATATGGCAATGTTTATGTATTTGGTATTGACGGACTAGAACAGCTACTGTGCTGCTGCTGCTGCTGCAGAGCAAGTATGGCCTTGCTACTGCTAATAGATATACAGACACGCTGCTGTGAGCATGTAAGATATGCTGCTGCTGCATATGTAGATTTACATAAATTCCCGTAGCAGAATTAGGAAGGTGGAGCTGGGGGAGGTGGAGGGTCTCAGAGTAAAACAGTGCACTGCAAGACTAGCCTACAGAAAACCCTGAACCAGCTATTTAAATGTTGAGCAAGGAATCTCATTGGCTGCAGGATCAGCAGAGGCCAATCAGCTAATTAATGTGATGTAATAAACAGTAATTATGTGATTGCTTGCATGTAAAGGACATATCAGTCTGCACCCTCTAGAGTTTCATGACTAATCTAGATATTTCCAAGATTATTGGCACTATTGAATAAAATTAATATAGAAAATATATAATATTGAATGTATTTTTCTCACATAATTGCAGCCATATACAATGTAATGAAATAAATAAGGAATGCATGTTTATACATTGGAGTTTACTCCACTTTCACAACTCTGGTGCAGGACTGGTTCATTCTAATAATCTGATTGGTCAATTCAAACGTCTCAGTTTTTGCTGAGTCACATGCTTCACTGAAAGGATAAAAGAGGACTGTAACTTATGCTCATCTCATAATTTTTGTTCTGCTCTTCACCTGAGCAGTCTTTTTTGTTTTCAAGCTACACTTTCTCCCTTGACCTATTTTCAGTTCTCTTTCATGTAGTATTTCATATGTATACTGGTTTCATGAGTGAATCATACGTCTAATTTGTGACTGTCATCTGATTTGCAACTATTTCAAATATGTGACCTTTTAATACAGTCCTGTTGATAAAACCTTCTTTCTGTAGATTATGTAGAGATAGATGCCATTTGTTTTTGTTCTATTGTTTTTATTATTTTCTGCCAATGTTGAGTTAAAGAAATAGTTCCAAGTTTCAAGTTAACAGTAACACTTTACAATAAGTTTTTATTTGTTAGTATTAGTGAGCTACATTAGTTAACATAAACAAACTAACAATGAAAAATACTCATACATTAATCAAATCAAAAGTTGTATTTGTTAATATTATCTGATGGACCTGAGCTAACACGACCAGCTGTTTATAATACCGTTACTGTTACTGTTTTAGATTTGTTGGTATAAATCTGTTATTATAGTTAACTAAAAATAAAACCATAAAAAATTACACGTTACATAAACGTTAACTGAAATAAAATTATAATATTTAAAGAAACTTTTTTTTTCAGCTAGTCGCCAAGGCAACATTTCTTCTTTTAATTTAACTTATCTTGATGTACTAAACCAGTGGTTCTCAAACTTTTTTATCCCAAGTACCACCTCAGAAAATGTTTGGCTCTCCAAGTACCACCATAATGACCAACATTAAAATACAGTAGCGTAGTAGGCCTAACTATTCAGCTACAGCTTTGCACAGTTCAAAAACGAGGCAGTTTATTCCTAATAAGAATATGTATTGTTGTCAGCCACTTTAACATACACAGTTTGTATATTAACACTGCACTGTGCTTGCATACAGATAGATAAAATAATTATTAAATTTAAATGTGTTGTAAAGTTAAGTTAAAACTGTACTGTGCTTAACTTTAAACTTTACTCAAATAAAGATTCAATTCAAATGTATGTGTTTTAACATTAATTTATTAAGTGATTCCTCTGCGTACCACTAGAGGCAGCCTGAGTACCACTAGTTGTACTCGTACCACACTTTTAAAACCACTGTACTAAACTAACTAAAAACTAAAGCTAAAATGACAATTAATAAAAATGATATAGACATTAAAAAACTATTAAAAATGACAAAAATACAACAAAATTAAAACTTTAAAATAAAATGTAATTATAAAACCAAAAAGGAATTCAAAATAATGTTAAAAGCTAATAGTATCTCGATAATAAAATAACACTAATTTAAATAATATATCTGGTGAAAATATCAGCAGTATGAAGTGGAAAAAAATGATCTAACTAAGATATGGAGTACAACAGAGCAGTAGAGAGAGAGAGAGAGAGAGAGAGAGAGATTCTGCAGGTGTACGGAAAAAAATGTCTGCCAGGAAAAAGCGGAGTGTGGTTTGGATACATGCCGCAACTTTGTCACTGCAGCTGTTCTAGCTCAATGGGGAAGGAGTAAAATCTCTTCTTAAAGGCACAGTCTGTTATATGTCAGAATGTTTTCATTTAGACCACATGTGTTTGTCTCGCAAGATGATACCTTTAGATAAGTCATAGCCTTTCTCCAACCATAATAACAGTTTGCAAGTAATACAAATGCAAACATACCATTTACAGGCTCTGGATTTGGTTTATGGTTCCCCGTGTCACTGACCATTGGTGTTAATTGGGGTCTAAAAGTATGAATTTTGAGAGGTGAGGTGAGAATTCACCAACACCTTCCCGGGAAAACAAATCAAGAGTCTGGATGGTTTAGAATCACAGTATGCCTCATTACACTGGCTTCATCAAATATAAGAAGTTTTATGACCTAATGCTGATGTAGCCCAGGAAATTAAAGAGGTGAGAGTCTCCGATGTGTTGGAACTTTGAATTACATTACAGCAGAACCATTGTGACACGTGTGGCGGTCTCTGTGGAACCGGCGGACCTGACTAGCTGCCTGTTGTGTTGCCGCTATTTGGGTCTAGACAATGGAATGGGCCCCCGAGGGGAAATAAATGCTGACTCACACCATCCTTGTTAGCGTGTAGGGACACAGGCAGTGCCCTAATCTCTCCATCCATCACCTGCTCTGTGATTCCATAATGACCTGCTTTACCGTCTCGGTAAGGGCTGTGGAGCCACGGTTTACATGCCAGTTCTTCTACACAGATGGCCAGAAATAACATGCTTTGCCGTGATCGCTCATGGAGTCCATTTTTCACAGGTTATTATGGTGCATGTGGGCCAACTCAAGGTTGATGATGAAATCTGCAGTCACTGGTTGCCTGATGCTTGCAGTATTTTAATCACATTAACTGGGGAAACCCCTCTCAGAATACTGTCTGTCTTTATTGGTGTATGTGAATGCAACTAATGTCAGTATGCATCACAATCTCAAAATAATGTCATGTCGAGGCGTTGTAAGATGTCGATATGGACATTGGTGATCAATAGCCGCGTTTCCATTACAGATTTGCACAAACATTTTGTAATTATTTTCTAAATGTTGATTAAAAAACTATTGCCAAATGATGGCGTTTCCATTAACCGATGTTATGCAACTAAAATTTTATTTTTTTTACTCTTGTGTTAAGTTATTCCAAACATCATGGCAACGGATGTTGGTAGGTTTATGTATATCTATACTAGCCATTATTTTTAATCAAAGGAGACGTAGGCGTGTTATCCAAGCAGTAATGGCATGGAAAGACCCTTACACTTGGGGCCATGAATGAGGCATTTCTGGGTGTTTCTCCCTCCTATCTGCTTCAGGGTCTTGATAAATTGTGGCATTTCATTGTTATTTAGAATCTAGTATTCCCGTAATTCTTTTGTCTTTTATGAGTTTAATAAAGAACTCTGTTTCGTCTTTTGTCCAAACAATTTCCTCATTTTTGAAGAATGGTCGACTTTAATGTACACCAACAAGTGACCTTTAATGCGAGCGTAATAACGATTATATGGGAGTTTTTGCAAAATTTACGCGTTTCCATTTGGCGTATTTTATACAAATTAAAGGGTAGTGGAAATGCGGCTAATCATAGGCTTAAACGAATACTCTTTTCAATTTAAGAACAAATGAGGTTTTATTAACAAAGTTTGGGAGGAACACATTCAAATTATCTATCCAATCAGCGTTAGAGGATATATTGTCTATATACACTCACCAGCCATTTTATTTGGTACACACATTCAACTACTCATTAACGCAAATATCTAATCAGCCAATCACATGGCAGCAACTCAATGCATTTAGGCATGTAGACATGGTCAAGACAATCTGCTGATGTTCAAACTGATCATCAGAATAGAGAAGAAAGGTGATTTAAGTGACTTTGAACATGGCATGTTTATTGGTCTGAGTATTTCAGAAACTGCTGATCTGCTGGGATTTCCATCTCCAGGGTTTACAGAGAATGGTCCAGAAAATAGCAAATATCCAATGAGAACAGTTCTGTGGGCAAAAATGCCTCGTTGATGCCAGAGGTCAGAGGAGAATGGCCAGACTGGTTCGAGCTAACGCAACAGTAACTCAACCGAGGTCTGCAGAAGAGCATCTCTGAACGCACAACACATTGAACCTTGAAGCAGATATACAGCAACAGAAGACCATATCAGTGCAGCTATGAACAGGAAACCGAGGCTACAATTTGCATGGGCTAGAAGATAGAAGATTGGAAAAACATTCCCCGTCTGATGAGTCTCGATTTCTGCTGCGACATTCAGATGGTAGTGTCAGAATTTTGGCATAAACAACATGAAAGCATGGATCATGCTGTCTTGTATCAACAGTTCAGGCTGCTGGTGGTGGTTTAATGGTGTGGGGGATATTTTCTTGGCACATTTTATGCCCCTTAGTACCAATTGAGCATCGTTTAAACACCACAGCCTACCTGAGTATTGTTGCTGACCATGTCCAGCCCAGTAGCGAACCGTCGCCATAACAACACCACACACCGATACATACAAAATACAATCATGCACTGTATGCACTGCTGTTATGAACCCAAAGTGCTCATTGGGAAGGGGGCAAGCAACATAAAAGGACACGTGAGACAAAAAGGCAATTTAACTATTTATTGATACCACTGCACTCACGTGTCACCGTTTAGGCAACTGGTGAACTGAATAAAAATCAACTCACTGGCACAAATATTCTTAAACAAACAAACAAAAACACAGGCCAAAAAACAGCTACCGGCTTGACATCAGGATGCAAACGAAGCTCATAAGAACGCAGCCCGTCATCTGCAGCGGCCATAGCTTATTTCACTGAGATCGCTACCAACCCGCAAAAAGTTCAAACGGCTGATGACATCAGTGGGGGGTAGCGCCGACACATCGCTGGGCCTCTGGGCCGTTCTATCACTACACATCACAATTTGATTTGCTGATGACACACATCAGTCAAAGTTATGATCAAATGGAAAATGACAGCTTCAACTGAAGGCTAGCTATACTATACTACTCCACAGAGCTGTGATGCGTTTAGATGATGACATATGTAAAATACAGCTCAGCCTCACAAAAAATAATCACATTCTTTCTGGAAATATAATTGTAATGTACTGAAATGGACAGTACTTTAATTTAATTATGAAAAATATATATATTTTTGATTTTGACAGGGCCAGCCCTGACAGCCCACCACTGCTCCATCCCTTTATGACCACAGTGTACACTAGGGATGCAACAATACAGTTAGTCCAAGGTTCAATACATACCTTGGTTTTTTAACCACGGTTTTCGGTTCGGTTCTGATGGCTTGTCACAATCGTTTTTTGCTATTCTATTCTTAGGCGAGAGGAACAGAAAGAGGTTAATGAGAAAAAAAATTCAATTTTTTTATTGCAATTT
This sequence comes from Gobio gobio, assembly GCF_949357685.1. Classification (NCBI taxonomy): domain Eukaryota; kingdom Metazoa; phylum Chordata; class Actinopteri; order Cypriniformes; family Gobionidae; genus Gobio; species Gobio gobio. The sequence continues at coordinate 27,300,827 of NC_137112.1, read as the reverse complement.
TATTGCTTTCTTTATTTTACTTAAAAGACTTGAACCTTACTTATAAATAAAAAAATTAAAAAAAAACCTCGTACACATTCCTAGTGTATAGTAGATGATATAAAATAAATGTATATAAAGATTTACACTGGCAGCTCAGAGCTGTACAGCAGTATTTAAGTATGAGATTGAATGAATAAATGTAAAAATAAAACACTACATAGACTTCACAATAAAATACACATTGATTCTTATTAAAGCTACTGTATTAAAGTTTTTCAGACAAGAGCAGTGAGTGATTTTCTCTTTGTCTTTTGTTGTTTTATTAACATTAAAGGAATAGTTCACTCAAAAATGAAAATTCTGACATCGATTACGCGCGCTCAAGTTGTTTTACACCTGAATAAAGTTCTTTCTTCCAGTGGACATAAAATATATTTTGAGGAATGTTGGAAACCAACCAGTTGCTGGTCCCCATTTTAAGAAATAATAATATGGAAGTCAATGGCTACCATCAACTGTCTGTGTTCAACAGAAGAAATGAATACAGGCTTGGAACAACATTAGAGTGAGTAAATAATGACATCATTTTAGAGGTGAACTGCCCCAATATGTCGCATTGTTCTGTATATTGGGATGGAGGCAAATTAGAATCAATTAAATGCAAAACCGGAAAAAGCTATTCAAAAGCGCGTATTGAACCGTTAATGCCGAACCGAACAGTTCCATATTATTGAGAATTGTGGCATCCCTAGTGTACACATCTTCTGATGGCTACTTCCAGCAGGATAAAGTGCAATGTCACAAAGCTGAAATCTTCTCAAACTGGTTTCTTGAACATGACAAGTTAACTATACTCAACCTACACAGTCATGAGATCTCAATACAATAGAGCACATTTGGGATGTGGTGAAATGGGAGATTCGCATCATGGATGTGCAGTCGACAAATCTGCAGCAACTGCGTGATGCTATCATGTCAATATGGATCAAAATCTCTTAGGAATGCTTCCAGCACCTTGTTGAATCTATGCCACGAAGAATTAAGGCAGTTCAGAAGGCAAGGTATAACTAGCAAGGTGTGCCTAATTAAGTGGCGGTAAGTGTAATGAAAGGAACCGACATTGACTCATCTCTCATGTAATGAGAATTGGTTATGGTTTCCATGGAGACTGTTTATTTTGCTCCATAAATTAGGTCTTAGAAGACCAGCTAATGTATAACATTTGAAAGGGCTGCTACTACACTATTAAAACATATGAGATGGTTATGAATCAAACATTAAATATAAATAGTTTGAGCATAATGTTAACACACAAGACAATAATCAGACTGTTATGAACAGGGAAATGGCGGTTTCAGTGTTTCAAACTGTTACTTTGAAGAGAGGCTCGATTGAACGGACATGCATGTGTGCGTGTTTTGAATAAACGGCCCGCACAGATGGACGAGCGTTATGTGCTTTAGAAAGCACTGAAACATCACAGCGATCAAGGCCCTGCACCGCCCCGTGCTGCACAGCCACATTAAGCAGTGTTAGCTGAATGTAGGTGAAAGGGCTTTCTCTCTCTCTCTCTCTCTCTCTCTCTCTCTCTCTCTCTCTCTCTCTCTCGCTTCCCGAAGCTGCTCCCTGCAGAGGAAGGAAAGAGAGGGGGAGGGGAATTTGTGGTATTCTGATGAAAAACAGGAAGGAAAGATCATGGTGATTTTAGTTCTTACTGAAGGCAACTTGACAGGTTTGTCTGCACAAGGTGAGTCACGGCGCATGGCCCATGTGTGCTCCAACAAAGGAAATCACTCTTTCAGGAATCCCCAAACAAAAAAACGCTAAGACAAATGTCACACTGTTAAGGTCAAACCATTTTTTTATAAGAGGAACAAGCCCCGACAGAACGAGGAAGAAGTGTATGCGTCATCCAAGAGCTTGCCGATTAAAACCCACCCTTGGGTTGCGTAAAAAGAATGAACCCAGGATTGCCTTTGGCTTCAATAGCAATGTAATCGATCAAACGTATGTGTTGTCTGTAACAGATCGTGACACCGCAATCAAGGATATTTATCTGCGTTCATCATAATGCAAACATTGCTCGTGATTAATGACTGCCTACAATGTCCTACAATTTTTTTCACCCTTTTCCGTGACGGATGAGTGTGATTTATCGAGCAGAATCTACCCTTTGTAATTTGAATGACATGTTTCATAAGTTTATGACGTCATAAGATGATCGTCATGTAACAGGGATTTTTCCAAAAGTCGAAATCAGCATCGGTCAGTTTGTATACACCTGTTTTTAGGCCTTCCTATGCCATTACGCCCAAGTAATGTCCCGTGTTCAAACCTTTCGAAGTATCTTTAATTAAGCTGTATGGATGCTTTTGATGCCGTCTAACCTTATCTGTCCTGTAGAAGACAACAGAGTTTACAACTCGAGTTGTACAATTTCTGCTATTTTCTGACCTCGCACATCCATTATCGCTGGTTCCAACTTCATCATATGCAGTTTTATACTCGTGAACGAAATTAACAATAAACAATTTGGTAACACTTTAGAATAATAGTCATTAGTTAACATTAGTTAATGTATTTATTAACATGAACTAACCATGAGCAGTATATTTGTTACTGTATTTGTTCATCTTTGTTAACGTTAGTTAATATAAATACAGCTGTTCATGGTTTGTTCATGTTAGTTCACAGTGCATTAACTAATGTTAACAAGATTTTAATAATGCATTAGTAAATGTTAAAAATTAACATTAATAAAGATTAATAAACGCTTTATAAGTGCAGTTCATTATTAGTTAATGTTAACTAATGACCATTATTCTAAAGTGTTACCAAAAATTGTTTTGGTTGCGACAACTAAAAATGTGTCGATAATGTGCAATAACTAAACATTGTTAAGCATATGTATACAGTGGTGACCAAAATTATTAGAACACCTGACGGATCTGAAAATATTAATATTAATATTTTTTGGCCTCTAAAACATGATTACATTTCATAATGTTCATGAACATGCAGATGGTTGCTCTGACCATCAGATGAAATGAGTCGTACTATTTTTTTTATCCACTTTTAACTTTAATATTTGGTATGTCCACCTTTTGCAGCTATTACACTCTAAAAAATGATTTAATTGGGTTGTTTTAACCCAGCGGCTGGGTTAAATGTTTGCTTAAAACAACCCAATTGCTGGGTTAGTCCATTTTCAACCCAACTTGGGTTATTTTTAACCCAGCATTTTTTTAGAGTGTACAGCAGCACATCTCTCTGGCATTGTGTCAATATATTTCCTCTGGGAACTTCAACACTAATGTTATCCCATGCTTTCTGCAACTGAAGCCAAAGGCTTTCCTTTGAATGTACAATAGATCTGTCCAGTTTATTTTACAACTCGCCCCAAATGTGCTCGACGGGGTTGAGGTCCAGACTTTGAGAGTCCATCATTTTCAATATTCCAGCAGATTCTTTCCATCTCAGGTAGCTCCGGCAATAGTTAGAAGAATGTTTCAGGTCATTGTCCTCTTGGAAAATAAATTCAGGCCTAATAAGAAGATGCCAAGTGTTCTAATAATTTTGGCCACCACTGTATACAAATTGTATAATATATAAAATGTTGAGAAAAGGCCCATTCAATCCAAGGACAATAACTATAACAATACATTAATGATAACTATAGTGCTTTGTTCAACTTCTATGAGAATTGGTAACGTCCACGCCACAATTATAACGATAAAGACACAGAGGAGCGATATCAATGCAATCACTTTCAGAACAATTTGTTTTCTAGCTGATGAATGATAAAAACATTGACAGCCAATCAGAATCCATTCGTCTTTAAAGAGCTCAAGTATTTAATGCAGTAAATAACCTAATAGCTGATTTGCATCTTTATCGTTATCATTCTGAATGGGCTGTAAAACTGACTAGAAGAAAATGTTTGCATGAAACAGACTATGATGATGAAATATTGACTGAATTTAAAATATATTTTTGTTAAAAGACTAAATTAAAACTGTAAACACCGATCTGCTGTTTTATTGCCATTTTCCAGCTTCTTTTTCAACTAGTCGTTGAAATCAGTGGCTCAGCTGTTAGTTTCGCCAGCTATAGGAAACTTCAGTGCAGTCAATTCCACATGTGTGCAGTATGAAAATTTGGACTGCGCGCACAGTCCATGCAGAGCATGCCGATGACGAAATGTTGGTAGCGGGCCATAATTGTCTGTACTTTGACACTTTCATCTTTTTTTCTGCTACTTTACAGCTATAATCATCACTGCCATTTGCTCAATGGAGCTAAAATCTGTTTGGCTCCATCTTTCACTTCAGTCATTCATTATTGCCTTTCACTGACAGCGTGTTTCAACAAGAACCAGTTTGAGAAAGCACAAACATACCTGGCTTGTCATTTACTTCAGTACACCGGGCCAGTTCACAGCTTTTAATTTAGTGGGTGTCTTGTCCACAATACCAGATGTGAGGTACAAAAAAAAATATTGCTTTTGTTCATTTGCTGGGCCAGTTTGTTGTTGCATGCTGGGAGTTAATTAACGTGTTTGGATTTAGTTTTCCAGATTTGAGTGACATTTGGAAATGAACATTGAATGGTTTCTCTATTCGTAGAACTTTCCTGTGCTCCTGATTTTCATGAGAATGACTCATTTCATTTAGAGTGAGCTCTGACACTGTTGCTAAGGAAACCATGGCTCTGGTTTTGATTGGCTGAGTTGTATCTAGGCAGTGAGACAGTTCACATCATCGCTGCTCTTTACAACATCACGCAATAAGCGGAGGGCAGCACAGAGAACAAAACTCCTTTGATGTTTTTATTCATGTTTTGACGTTGCTGCTATTGGCTAACTCTTTATCATATATGGTGCAGTAATGTAAGAATGGGGTATGTCATAATGATTTAATACAGTTGTTCTCAACTGGTTTCACTTTAGGGCCTTTAGTTTACATTAGACATCAAGTGGTGAGCCAACACAGAACCAACCTCTTGTTTTTAGCAAACCAAATTGTTCTTAAACTCAGAAATTGATCAATATCACCTTGAACTACATAGACCTAATAAGTTTAACATGACTGACTAGTGATGTGTTTCCACAGTTACCTTTTAAAAATATATATATTTTAATTCTTTAAAAAAAACTGTACATGCACAGTGCATCCGGAAAGTATTCAGCGCTTCACTTTTTCCAAATTTTGTTGTTACAGCCTTATTCTTAAATATTAATTTATTTTCCTCAAAATTCCACAAACAATACCCCATTATGACAACATGAAAGTAGTTTGTTTGAAATCTTTGCAAATTTATTAAAAAAAATAAAAAATAAAAAAATCACATGTACATAAGTATTCACAACCTTTGCTCAATACTTTGTTAAAGCACATTTGGCACCAATTACAGCCTCAAGTCTTTTTGAGTATGATGCTTGGCACACCTATTTTTGGCCAGTTTCTCCCATTCTTCTTTGCAGGACCTCTCAAGCTCCATCAGGTTGAATGGGGAGCATCGGTGCACAGCCATTTTCAGATCTCTCCAGAGATGTTCGATCGGGTTCAAGTCTGGGCTCTGGCTGAGCCACTCAAGGATACTCTACTTTTACTGAGAAGTGGCTTCCGTCTGGCCACTCTACCATACAGGCCTGATTGGTGGAGTGCTGCAGAGATGGTTGTTCTTTTGGAAGGTTCTCCTCTCTCCACAGAGAAACGCTGGAGCTCTGTCAGAGTCACCATCGGGTTCTTGGTCACCTCCATGACTAAGGCCCTTCTCCCCCAATCGCTCAGTTTGACCAGGTGGCCAGCTCTAGGAAGAGTCCTGGTGGTTCCAAACTACTTCCATTTATGGATGATGGAGGCCACTGTGCTCATTGGGACCTTCAATGCTGCAGAAATGTTTCTGTATCCTTCCCCAGAGCTGTGTCTCGATACAGTCCTGTCTCGAAGGGCTACAGACAATTCCTCTGACATGCACTGTTAACTATGGGACCTAATATAGACAGGTGTGTGCCTTTCCAAATCATGTCCAATCAACTGAATTTACCACAGGTGGACTCCAATCAAGTTGTAGAAACATCTCAAGGGTGATCAGTGGAAACATGCACCTGAGCTCAATTTTGTGTCATGACAAAGGCTGTGAATACTTATGTTCATGTGATTTTTTATTTATTTATAAGATTTTTAACAAACTTCTTTCACTTTGTCATTATGGGGTATTGTTTGTAGAATTTTGAGGAAGATAATTGAATTTAATCCATTTTGGAATAAGGCTGTAACATAAACATTTTTGGAAAAAGTGAAGCGCTGTGAATACTTTCCGGATGCACTGTACATTTTTAACACTATACTCTGTTATATTACCTGTCATGAAATTTCATAAAACTAGTTAACCCTGCTGGGTAAGTGTTTCTTAGCCAACGGCTGAGGGAGTGGTGGTAACTGTGACATTTTCTTGACATCTGACTTTCCTTCTTCTGACCACCATAATCAATCTCTCAATATTTTTTCTTCATTTGGAAAGGCATAGATGCGTTATCATGGATTTTTTTTTCCTTTTGCTATTAGAGCAAATGGGTTTTCCATTCACCACTATAGTAAGTTACCTAACTATGACGACTTTCGCTTCTGTGAACCCCGCAAATGTGAAAAGGGTCCATTGAAATTGTGATTTACTGTCTTGGTTTAGACAAAGAAAAAAAATGGGCCGGTATTAATAAACCTATTTATTAAATATAGCTATATGCAGCAATTACGGGATCAAACCCTTTATATGGCTATTTTTGGCATATTTGGACATTTTACAATTCAGAAGGTTAAAGTCTTGATACACTGAATTTGATCAAACAATCTTCAAACATCTTGCAGGATGCTTTCCACAGCACACCACTCATATACCTTGATTTGCTTAATTTCACAGAGACTTGAGATTTTGAAGCCAAAACTGTTTTTGGTCCTAAATAAAATAGTTAATTATGTCTCTAAATGTAACAATGACATTTGGTCCCAAAAGTCCCCAGTAATCCATACGCACCAATATTTCGATTTCTGACAAACTGTTCAAAAGTTAAGAGTAAAAATAGCCATTTTTCATGACCCTTTGTTTGCACTGTTAACAAATTTGGCATGGACCCTCAGATCATGATGCTTATGACGCGTATAGAGTTTCGTTTCAATTGATCAAAGCATGGCCAAGAGACAGCCTCTGATACAATTTTGGGTCAACATTGTTTAGTTTGCGGCATCATAACTTCTGAAAAAAGATGAATATCAAAAATCTTAATGTAATGAATGTAATCAACATGAGGAAAGAAATCATGTCTTCCCAGTTTTATTTTTCTAGAACAAAGGGTTCAATAGTTATAACTGGTGGTTATAACTTATTTTTGAACTGGTGGTGGCGCTATAGAGTTGGCCCTAGAGACCCCAAAGTTGGTCAGATTACTATTCATTACTATCACTACAAGTTTGCCAAATTTCATCACTTTCCTACTTATGGTTCATAGGGCTGCCATAGACGGAATTACGGAAGACCCTACATGGCTTGGCCCCAAAATATTTAATTCATAAATTACATGTATTAAAATACAGCTCTGGAAAAAATTGAGAGACCACTTAACATTGATTTCTGAGCTGTATATTTATCTTAAATTGACTTAAGACTCATTTTTGGGTCAGTGAGAACAACTGATACGAACATACAGCATACACAGTCACCTTTCAATACAGATGATCCCTTTTCTATATTTACAGCACAGCCAAGAACAGAATATATGGATTTGTGGTTTCAACCAAGATTTTTTTAGGGTACAGATGAGGGGATTTTTCAGGACAGCCTTCACCTCACAACACCTCCAGGTTTTCATATCTCTGTCCAAACAGAGCATCCAAGCAGTCTAGCACTGACATATTATTTTAGCTTTGTGGAAAGATTTCAAGTCCTCGCTCAAGGCGTCGTGATTCATAGACGAGATCTAAAAGGAACTGAGAACGCCTCTCATGTAAATGTCTGCTTATGGACAGCACCTCACACTGCCTGGGTAGATTCTGTACATGGAGGAATAGCTTAAAAAAAAAATTCTGTCATTATTTATTTACTCACTCTCATGTCATCCCGACCAGTATGGCTGTCTTTCTTCTGTGGAAGACAAAAGAAGATTCTTTGAAGAATGTTTGAACTATTTTTGTCCAGTGACTTTCATTGTATAATGGATATATCTGTTTCTTATATCATTGTTTTTGTGTTTTCACAGCAGGTAGAAAGTCATACAGGTTTAGAACGAAATGAGAGTGAGTAGATGATGACAGAATTGTCATTTTTGGCTGAACTGTCCCTTAAATTCCACTCAGAGTCTCTAAATGAGAAGATCCCCCTTGTCCAGCTGTGTCTCAATGAATATTAGTTAGTGAGTAAAGTTGCAGAGGAAAAAGCACTCCCACTCTGATTTGCCTCATCTTCTGCTCAGGGTCTTGTCTCAGATTCAGGCGATTATTCTTTTTAAAGAGATGTTCTAACCTGTCCTATGTCCAGGTCTAGCAGTACACCCACCCTTTCTGTGGGCTGTCTGCGTGCATATTTATGTTCCAGTAATGCCTAAGAAGCAACATGAGTCACGAGAGGGGGAGAAAGAATACAAATGTGGCACGGTAGCCCACACGATTAGTCTTGTTCGAAAAAAAAATATTATACTTCATAATATTTCAATAATTGCGTACAATATGATGCCTCAAAGGCACAGTTTACCCCGAAATGCAAATTCTGTTATCATTTACTCACACTCATGCCGTTCCAAACCTTTATGACTTTCCTTCTTTCTTATATTTAGAAAATATTTTTTGAAAAATATTTTGAAGACGGTTTGGTGACCATTGACTTTCATTGAAGGACCAAAAAAAAAATAACCTTTCTCAAAATATCTTATATTGTGTTCCACAGAAGAAGGAAAGCCATACCTTTTGGAATGATATGAGGGTGAGTAAATTATGACAGAATAACATTTTTAGGGTTGACTATCCCTTTAAGTTCTAATAATCAAGATATCTTGTTCCATTCCAATTGTTTTGTCGTTAAAATAAATGTTAAAATGTTGGTGAAGAGGAGAGTAGCAACCATAAAGATTTATTTTACTCATCTCTGGAATACTTTTGTGAGCTCATTTATTATTTTAGATAATACATAAACTTTCTATTAAAAAACAATTCTGTCTCAGAGGAAAAATTAAAGTCTAAAATAATAAAAAGAAAACTCACATGAGAAATAAAGCCACAATTACCTTTTAATTTTTTACAGAGGCAGACCTAAAAAAATCTGCCACCTTCAAAAATTTGATTTGTCTATTTATTTATTTTATTTTTTTACATAAATAGCCATTTAATAAGTGAGATAATGGAAAGTCAGCAAATCATTATCATAAAATAAAAGCCTTCAGCCCAGATAACAGGGAATGTTCTCAGAATTTTAGCTAATGTTCTGGCAAGGTTCTCTCAAAGTTCTTCCAGTAACATTAATATAACGTTTGTTCTGATTTATCAGGTCTTTGATAATGTTCTCAAAACATTAGCACATAAACATTATTTAAACAGTTTTTTCATGAAATGTTTAAGTTGGTCATTCATCTAACGTTTTTTTTAAATGTTACTTGTTTCAGAACATTCTCATTCTCAACGTTCTCATAATGTTTGAATAATGACAAACCCTTAAAGTTTGCATAACTAAGGAAATCACTTTTCGTGACCGTTCATGTGCAACGCTGATACGATTTATACATAATATATACGGTACCCCCCACTGGTAAATACATACACGATATTAATAAGCAACATATTTTGCCAGGGAATATGGTTGTTTTACCATGCTGCAGACAGATATTTAAAGGGAAGCAAAACATTCTCTGAGAAAACCAAGAACAAAGCGTGAAAAGAGAATGCTAGACTTATCGATGGTTTAATCTCCAAATCTAATTTAACAAAAGTTATAAGATGGAGGCTGTCAGCGGGCCGCCTGGCAGCCCTTAGCAGGGAGTAAAAGAAGGTGATGTCCCTATGGACATCTGCCACCTTCAAAAGTGTTTCTCTCAGACTTGTTCACAATCTCAAGGTCAAGGATGAGAGGCGTGTGTTTCCTCCCCCCACTGGTGAGTCAGCTTCCATTACACACACACGCACACAAACACACTCACACTTCCAGCAGGGTGACAGCGGCGTGAGTTGCTTCGCCAGAGCACTTAGTGTGATGAGCCTGCCCGGCCAAACGCTTGTCTAAGTGCACTGAAAAACACAAGAAGATGTGCGCTGAGGCAATTGTGCCTGTCTCAGCATAGCACCACCAATCCGATTTTTCTCACCATTTAAAATTTCCGTCACATTTTCTTTTCCTTTTGCTTTGAATATCATTTACTCTTTCACTGTCACTTCACACCCAGTCATTTTGTCCTCTATTTACACAAGAAGCCTCATTGTGAGACCAAAAATAAGCTGATCTTCATTAGATTTCACCCCAAAATATTTTGATTCTGAGCGCCTACCCTCATCTGATTAACCACGGTTCTGTGTTTCCACCTTCCAGCGGTCCGGAAAGATATCGTACACTTGTTTTTCCAACAGCCTAACTGGGGAATGTGGGCTGCTGTTACTGTCTGACTTGATAGACTTCGTGCTCTGTTGCAGGAAAATGTGCTGATAAGTCTGTTTTCTTTTTTTTCCTCCTTCAAGACAATACTCGCATTGAAGCCCACCAGTGAAGATCCATATCGTACATGGTTACTCAGAAAACAGAGTTTAATATTGCTGAAGGAAATGGTTTGGGAAGAGGTGGAGGTGGTTAGTGCGGTGGATGTTAAAACAACAGGGAGCGCAAAAACCTGCAACTTGTTTGCTAACCACCCGCTATTCAATGTTTCCCTTCGATCAAAGCAGCAGATTTGCTGCTGATCTGCTTATGTATCTGGATATGAGGTATGGTGAACCAAATTTCGACAGGTTGGGTGTTGATTGGGAGTCGATTCTGGTGTCTGGATCACACTGGTTCCTTTTGTGAATTGGGTGCTAAAAAAAAGCAGGCAGCAAATAAATATCTACACGCTAACAAAATGATTGAAGAAAGACAATCAAAAAGTAAACGCAATTCAATTAATTAGCACCCTTACAAAAAAAGAAGTGTACTTTAAATGTATTTTATTATAATAGTACAGGCTTAACAAACCAAAGAACGAAGCTAGGGGTTACTTTTTAAGACTGTTGTGTCATGTGAACCGCCCTATTTTGCATACTTTCGCATTTTTCTGGGGTACAGTAATAGTTTTTTTAGATTAAATACTCTAAAACATAGGCCTACCTTTTTTTCTCAGAATAACAGCTGTCCTCGCTGAAAAACGATACCTCCTGAGTCCTGAGGTGATTCAAATGGCCGCGAAGTTAGAGTTGTTGGTCTGAAGCCTTGTTTGAGGCGTTGATGAGGGAGGGGTGAGTTCACTGTTTCAACTGTCAGTATACTTGACCCAACCGGTAACCCAGAGATTGGGTTACACAAAAAACAACCCAACACTGAGAAAAAACCCAATAAAATGACCCAACAGTCTCAACCCAGCGGTTGGGTTGAAAAAATAACCCAGCATTTTTTTAGAGCGTATGTAGTAAGTATATTAATATCAATGCATTCAGTATACCTGTAAGTGTACTATTTTAATACTTCTTAGGACAAAATGAGCCCACATTTTAGTTTTTTAAAAGTTTACTTCCAAGTGTACTTTAAATTTAACAGTAGTAAGCACACAACTAGTTTACATCTTAAGTTTTTAGTTTTTCTATTTTAAATCTATTTAGGTTTTATTTTGTATTTCAACTGTTCTGTGAACTATACTTTATTACATTGAACTTGCTGCTTGTTCACTAGCTATAGGCCTACTTCTAGTTTAGTTTATACAAGTACACTTTGAAGTACACTCTCATTCAGTTTTACTGAATATATACTTGTACGTTTTCTTTAAGTGAACTTAACATCATACTTATAGCTGACTATTTATATACCACTTTTGTAATTTAAGTATCAAGGGTGCTTTTGCACTGGCAGTTTAGTTGGAAAGGGGCACGGTTCACATGAAAAATTGGTGATGTGAAAGCTGTCATGTGGACACGGGACTGCACTGGGGTACCGAATCAAGGCCACCACTGTATCAAATACTTTCCTCCTATAAAGTATGTGGAAGAACAGTACACCAACGGAGTAGTATGTCTGAATGCATAGTATTCGAAAAAACAATAGTCGAACAATCCCCGGATTACCTACTACTTCTGGCGAGGTTCTGAAGTGCGCATTGACACTTTACTATCCCATGAGGTCACAGGAAAGGATTTATGAATGGAGGTGAAGCGACGCAACTGACGCTGGTAGGTCACGTGACCGTAACAACGTGGTGGTTGTTGTATGTCCGAATTTGTATGTCCGAACTTCTCCATTGGGCTGTGATTATGGGGCGTTTCAACCGAACCAGGAAAGAAAATGCCTCTGCACTCAATTGGATAGATCTACAAACAATCAGAGCAAAGTGACGGAGGTGACGCGAGTTGAACAACGCATAGTTGTCAACAGAACTCAACTGCACGCACGCTGGAAGTTGAAGAAGAAGATGAGTGTAAACGATCTTTGCCGGTGTTGTAAAAAAGAATTTAAGGATACACTGAGTACTTACCAACACGATCATCATTTCTGAGCGAAATAGTAAAGGTGAATGCATACACAAACAATTTCTTCGTATAGTAAACAAATTCAACCCAAGCGCTCTTTGGTGACGTAGATCATTACGTTACTGTTGATCATCTGTCCATCATCGTATAAAGCCCCGCCAAGACAATTTGATTGGTCCGAACAGCTCTTGTTCGATCATAGTTGCTCCACAATAGATCAAGTCCAGACCGAACTTCCCGGCTGGCATCCAGGCTATACATTTATAATATATAGAACGTATTTTCTTTTCGCGAAGTAAGTTCAATTTTAAACATTTGTACTTACTCAGAAAGTATGCGATTTCTGTAAACGCACCTGTAGGAGGTGTTCTGAGTTTGGTGGCACTGGAACTGTGCCACGATTCGACTCAGACTTGGGTGTGCGCTTGTTCATGAAGTAACATACCTATGCATGTAGTTTAGTTGATGACGATGCCTTTAGTTCTACACATGTTCACAAGGGGTGAAGTGGTGATGATACAAGAGAGAGTGAGCGCCTAATCGTGCGTAGTTAATGCAATCCAAGGTCTCCTCAAAAGTGTTTGTTTGCAAGCAGCAAATGCACCAGTGTTCGATAGGATCAACCTTAGTGTGAAACCAAACCAATGCCGCCGGTAACAATGACGCTCGGACTCAGACCGCAGCAGTGTGAAAACCCCCATTAATCATGCATTTCTTAAGTATATCTCGATCAAAAGATATAGTATAGTCCAAGTATACTTAGACTTTCCAGTATAAGCCAAGTATACTCAAGTATCGTTTTGTACAAGTATATCAATATGTAAAATACTGAAAGTATGTTTAGCTTGAATATACTAACATTTAAATATATAATAATATACTAATAGCACACTTGATTAAACATTTTTTGTAAGGGTAAAATATGAAATACAAGTAACGTTCATGCTGGTAATGGTTTATTACATTTTATTTGGTTTATGAAAGCCAAAAGTGTCTGTTTTAGGGAATTTTAATTGGATTCTGTTGGTAAACACTTTGCTTTGTTTGTATTTCCATCACAAAGGACTTTGCTAAGTACCATTTCCAGTAAGTGTTTGCTAACTCAAAGCTTTGGCGTTAATAGATTAAATTGCCTGAGCTAGCTATCAGTCACTCACACCGATTTATTTCCAGGATAAAACCTGATTTCTCTGTAGAGGCGGATGGGGCTAAAACCCGCTAAGGAGGTTAGCATAAATGCAGACATATCAGAAACCTTTGTTTTGCCGGGTTGGATCCTAGCAGACGCATTGTTTCATCTTCCCTCTTCTCAGCTTTTGGGAACTATGAGAAGAATTTGGGTCAGCGAGAAGCCTGCTGTACCTTAAGATGGAGGTTCCCCCGCCTTCTCTCTACCGGCAGCTTTAAAATATAGATGATGTATTACCGCTGCGAGCTCCCGGCGGATGCCAAGACTAGCACTAGCGTGGGGGAGGAGAGACAGAGAAAAAAAAAACCTTGTGCTTTGAAGCTTAGTTCTGTGTATTCACTGTTCATCTCAGTAATATACAGCTAAATGAGATGGTACAAAAATGATCACTAAATGGCGTCAAGCCCTTGGAGTCTGTGATACGGATATGGATGTATTTTTATTGGCATAAAAACATCAGGGTGGATTGAGAATCTGGCAAGGACATGGGGTGATATTAATTTGCATATTAAAGTTAATTTGTTGAGCTTATCAGCTACTGCCGAACACTGTGAAATTGTGATTAGATGACTGCTTGTCTTGTATGGTTTACTTGGTGGAAATATCCAATGCAGGACAGTATAAACTAGCTTTTTATGGGTCAATTGTGGGACTTCTGTGTGATTTTCACTAATATAAACCAAAAAATAATGACTGAAAAAATAATGTCAAGTGCTCCATTTAGGGCATAATCAAAGTCACAATGAAATCTAAATTGACAATTCTTTCTTTTATGGAATATTGCGGTGTTTAATTATAAGCAATTTATCCGTGCACACCATTGTTACTATTTTTGTAATTAATGTGCCCTTGTAATCTTTCATCAAAATAACTTCCCCTACCTCTTGCAGTGACATTTCTTCTCTTCTCTGGTGATGTGTTTACTGGCGTGAGGATAGCACGAGATAGCAGCAATAGCCAATCACAATGATCCAGCAATCAAATCAATTCCAGATGGATAAAATCAAGTCCTGCCCTATAATGTTTTCTTGTTCGAAAACAATAGGGGAGAAAAGACTATCACAACTTCCATTTCATGCCAACTTTAACATGGTATAGTGCTTTTCACGGCATTCAATGGCTGTTTAAACTTAAAGGGTTAGTTCACCCAAAAATGAAAATTCTGTCATTAATTACTCACCCTCACGTCGTTCGAGACCCGTAAGACCTCCGTTCATATTCGGAACACAAATGAAGATATTTTTGTTGAAAGCTGATGGCTGAGAAAGGCCTCCATTGGCATTCAGTACACTTATACTCCCAAGACGGATAAAAGGCACTCAAAACATCGTTACAAAGTCCATCTCACCACAGTGACTCTACAATAATCTTACGATGCGACGACAATAGTTTTTGTGCGCAAAAAAAATCAAAATAACACCTTTATCCAACTTGTTACTGCCTTCCGTGTGTGCCTCCACGACGCATGCGCGAGAATATGACGCAGATCCGGCGTTCAGACAGATGACCCAGAAGTGATTTGTTTACAATCAGAGGAAGACGCGCGTATCTCAGCTGTTGGATTCTACATTGATCGTGCTTTAGGTCTCGGCGTAGTGCTCAAAATGGGGTTAGAGTGGCATTTCATGGATTCCCGAACCCCGGCGCTACGTCATATTCTCGCGCATGCGTCGTGGAGGCACACACGGAAGGCAATAACAAGCTGGATAAAGGTGTTATTTTGATTTTTTTTTGCGCACAAAAACTATTGTCGTCGCATCGTAAGATTATTGTAGAGTCACTGTGGTGAGATGGACTTTGTAATGACATTTTAAGTGCCTTTTATCGGTCTTGGGAGTATAAGTGTACTGAATGCCAATGGAGGCCTAACTGAAGCCTTTCTCAGCCATCAGCTTTCAACAAAAATATCTTCATTTGTGTTCCGAATATGAACGGAGGTCTTACGGGTCTCGAACGACATAAGGGTGAGTAATTAATGACAGAATTTTCATTTTTGGGTGAACTAACCCTTTAAGACAAAGGATGTTGTACTAAAATACTGCACATTCTCTGTTTACACCTTTACTTATAGTCGTCTCTAAATATTAATATTCTAATCTACAGTTAAAAAGATTCCACTCAGTAAAATTTTGTATTCATTTATTCTGCAATGACACCTTAAATTGATCAAAAGACATGAAGACAAGATTTCTTTTTCAGAGTGCTCTTCTTTTGAACTTTCTATTCATCAAAGAATCCTTAAAGGGGTCATGACATGAGAAATCAAATTTGCCTTGAGCTTTTGGCATATAAGAGGTCTTTGTTCCATTTAAAACATCCTGCAAGTTCCATAGCTTAAAATGTCCTCCTCATTATAAACAAAGCATTTGTTTAACCAAGCTCCAAAAACGGTTTTATATTGCAGAATCTGTGATGTCACACAGAGCAAGACAACGACAAATAGTTATGCATAATCACATCATAGGCCCCGCCCACTGGTATTCAGTCGCTTAACTGCTGACATTTGTCTACACTGGATGTGAGTGTCGCGTCAAAAGCAAATAGAACCCATAATAATCCCTGACGCTGTCTACACTGGATACATATACAAATGCACGTTCACTTTCTGACCTGCTCCACGCTCTTGAGTCTGTCGAAAACAGGACAAATGGAAGAGGGAAAGAACGTTTGCTTTGACACGTCCAGTTTAAACAGCCTGTTTGCGCCTTTGTACAGACTTCAGAAGGATCCCAACATTTTCAACATTATGACGAGAAATGATTCTTCAGCAGCAAATCTGCATAATTAGAATGATTTCTGAAGGATCATGTGACACTGAAGACTGGAGTAATGATGCTGAAAGGAATTACATTCAAATATATTCAAATAGAGAACATGTATTAAGTTACAATAATATTTCATAATATTACTACTTTTACTCAAATAAATGTAGCCCTGGTGAGCATGAGAGCTAAAAACATTTGAATGTGTATATCCAACCAGAATTAAATAGCAGAATGAAATAAAATCTTACTGACCCCAAACTTTTCATTTAACTACAAGGGTAAGTTCACCCAAAAATGAAATTTACTACCCCTCAAGTCATCCTAGGTGTATATGACATTCTTCTTTCAGACGAATAAAAAGTTATATTAGAAAAGTCCTAGCTAATCCAAGCATTATAATGGCATTGACTAGATGGGTTGTTTTTGAAGTCAATAAAAGTGCATATATCCATCATAAAAGTACTCCACGTGGGTCCAGGGGCTTCATATTTAAAACTTTATGGACTAAAATAGCTAACTTCCGACGGATTGCCGTATACACATCGATTTACGACGAAAGAGTGACCCTTGAACCCTTGACGCAGAGGATAGAGCAAATCAAAACGTAGCGTCGGGGGTTACTCTTTTAGCACAAGTCGACTCGCGCACTGCTGACCGCCGGAAGTTAGCTATTTTCGTCTATGAAGTTTTAAATATGGATATTTTTCTTACACAAATGCGCCACTTCGCTTCAGAAGGCCTTCCTGGAGCACTTTTATGATGGATAGATGCACTTTTATGGACTTCAAAAACGACCCATTGAGTCAATGCCATTATAATGCTTGGATTTTTAATATAACTCCAATTTTATTCGTCTGAAAGAAGAATGTCTTATACACCTATAGGATGACTTGAGGGTGAGTAAACCATGGGCTAATTTTCATTTTTGGGTGAGCTAACCCTTTCAGGAAACTCGAACAAATCTATGTAATTGGTTTCTGTAAACCATTTGAGTAAAATGTACAGTGTATACACATTGAATCAGATACCATACAGTGTTTGTGGTAACACACTACGTCTGAACGGAAATACTCTGATATCTTTAAATGTCAAAACTGACAGAGTTTTTGTTCTAGGAAACAAATCCCGCTTATCCTTGTGAATTCTGCTCTGAGTGGAGACAGACCAGGGAGGTCATTCACAGAGCATTGCCAGGTTATGACAGCGAAATTTCCATTGTGAATGGAAGAAAGTCCAAATAAAACCTTCTGGATGGCTTTGTTGCTCAGAACAAATAGAGCAAGTCTGTTTCCTTTTCTGACGAGAACTCGGCACTTGATCCTCATGAGTTAACCATCTGTGGGCAACATATCCCACATCAGCTCACTTAGCCGTAACATAATACAGGTTTTGCTTTTATAAGTCACTGATCAAGAATGTTCTTCATAGGGTCATTAGATTATGTCCTTAATTGGAAAAAGAGAAAGAGTAAGCCTTTAAGTGCCCTTGGTATCACTATAAAAGGCCTGCCAGAGCTTGACTTCTCAGTATGCGGGTGCAAACTCCAGAAATTTGAAAAAATCGTCTATATAACCAAAATGTAGTAATATTCAAAGATATAAAGGCAGCAATATTTTTCATGTATAAAACCCATTTGTGTAATATACATTATATATACGTATATTATATACATACAACAGTTGTGAACTATTTATATACATTATAAAATAGTTCGCAACAGTTTTTATTGTATTGTTGATTGCATAATATATATTTAGCAAATTTTAATTTATTTATTTTTTTAAAGATCCTCTACCATCCCTGAAAACCCCTGACATAAACAGCATACAAATAATAACAAATATGGCTAATAATATATTCAATCTAAAGTCACTTTATTTGGCATCCACTGACATCTGTCGCAGAGAGCTTATGTTTTAATGTTGACGAGCTCTTCTTTGTGTTTCATTGTAGTAGTGTACAGGTTTTATGTAATTTTTATGTCATTTATGGTCTTACATTCACGGTTTTCTGTAAAGGTGATTAGTTCATTCGTGGGTGTTGAAGAGCTTTGAGCGCGTTCGGATGTGCTATTTGACTGAATGAGTAATCTAGTTCTGTATCTTGCATGCGCTGTGTGCGTGGGTAGTTTTGGGAGAAATGATTGTGTGTGTGTGTGTGTGTGTGTGTGTGTGTGTGTGTGTGTGTGTGTGTGTGTGTGTGTGTGTGTGTGTGTGTGTGTGTGTGTGTGTGTGTGTGTGTGTGTGTGTGTGTGTGTGTGTGTGTGTGTGTGTGTGTGTGTGTTGTGTGTGTGTGTGTGTGTGTGTGTGTGTGTGTGTCACGCTGCAGTATTTTTTTTTTTTTTACTTCTCTTCTTCTGCCTTCATTTGGACTTTCTTTCCAACTCTCCCAGGGCATCAACACATGACTGCACTGCTAAAACTCCATCTTATGTGACATTTCCTCTCTTCGCAAGTTTTAAAAATAAATGAGCCACATTGTGCGAGGAAGCTGACAAAGATAAAAACAAACAAGCTGCGAACTCTAGCCTTCTCA
Source organism: Gobio gobio (assembly GCF_949357685.1). Classification (NCBI taxonomy): domain Eukaryota; kingdom Metazoa; phylum Chordata; class Actinopteri; order Cypriniformes; family Gobionidae; genus Gobio; species Gobio gobio. Next base: position 27,281,673 of record NC_137112.1, on the reverse strand, counting down.
TCATATGACAGAATTAGTAATATTAATTCTATATTTACCAGCTGATGGTGTGAACCCATTTACACGGCCTTTAGCTTTTGTGTGCAAGCATGTGTCTGTGTGTGTGTGTGTGTGTGTGTGTGTGTGTGTGTGTGTGTGTGTGTGTGTGTGTGTGTGTGTGTGTGTGTGTGTGTGTGTGTGTGTGTGTGTGTGTGTGTGTGTGTGTGTGTGTGTGTGTGTGTGTGTGTGTGTGTGTGTGTGTGTGTGTGTGTGTGTGTGTGTGTGTGTGTGTGTGTGTGTATGTGTGTGTGTGTTTCCACCAACCCATGAACTTGGCATATGGTAGTGGAGGGTGGATGCCAAGTACCTCACAACCTGCCTGCACAGGCAGAGAACACGATGCCTTGTGTTTCCACACACACACACACACACATTTTCAGGAGTTTGGCTACAAGCTGTGTACACCACTGATACAAACACACACACTTGTACACGTTAATTTCACCAAACAGTTGCACTACTTTAACAAGTGGTATTTTATTACTGTGTCTTATTTACTAACCACCCACAATCCAGTTATACCAGGCAAATAGCTCTACATTGTTAGTGTTAAAACTATATATAGGACTAAATTTAGGACTTATGCTTTTGACTTGCATCTCTTTAGAATAAACGGAAAATTGTAATTATATTTGTAACTCATACATAAACGAAACAGGAAATATTTTCACTTAGGAAATCATGGCATATTAATAACTCTTTGCATCTATTTGATTTTTTGTAAAATTAATTTATTCAAGTGGTTAACTTATAACTTATAATAACTTATAATCATCATAAATATGTTCATTTTGAAAACAATTACATTTATTCCGTTAAAAAGTATGAACATGGTTAAAATATGGCTAGATGCGGAACAAGCAATATTAAATTAGTTAAAATGTATGAAATTAAATATTTATTATCCAATTTGTTTCGAACCTGGTTATGTTTTTAAAACACATTTAGTTTTATTACAGAAATCGTGCATTTTTCATGAATGTATCACTAACAAATCAAATTAAAGGTCCCGTTTTTCGTGTTTTTTTGAAGCTTTGATTGTGTTTACAGTGTGCAATATAACATGCGTTCATGTTTCATGTGTAAAAAAACAGTATTTTTCACACAATTTACTTATCTGTATACCGCTGTTTTCACTGTCCTCAAAACGGCCTGAGAATTTCCTCGTTCTATGAAGTCCCTCCTTCAGAAATACGTAACGAGTTCTGATTGTGCCAGCGGTTCCCGTGTTGTGATTCGACAGCAGCTTAGCTCACGTTGCCCGGAAAGGTCACGCCTCTTACCATAACGGGGAGATGCATGCGCTCAAACTACAGCCCCTGAAGGCAAAACAAAGGTGATTTGACTCCGGGATGAAAATAACAGCGTCTGATGGCGACAAACGGAACCGAACCGAACCGAACGGAACGCAACGCTAAGACGCTTCCTCTTCTCCACGAGGGAGCAACAAGACCACGCCCCCTTTTTCGTGTATTCTTGTGGGCGGAGGTTAGTCGACAAACTGCTCTACTGACGTAATTAAAGCAGGAAGTACCAGGATGTAGTCCAAACCGGCCGTTCGCTGTAGGCTTTGAAAGGGAACTTCTGTTAAATAAAATATCTCGCTTGGCATTGAACTTTGAGCTTTATAATTTTACAGGTATTATTTATGCTCTAACAGCAACATTACACACTAACTAAAGTTTGAAAAATGGGATCACGAAGAACAGGACCTTTAAGTTTATTGGCTTGTTTATATTCAAACAATGTAATCCAAATAGATGGAAATCTTGTATGCAAATCAAAGGCAGGTCACTCTTCATATTAGGTGTTTTAATGATTGTTTTGTTGTAAGTATAAAGTAGTTAATGTACTTATTGTTTTCATGTTTTATTGCAAAAAAAAAACCTTTTTGAAGTGGGATACGGGAAAGGGTTGGTGGTATAGTTAGTTATCATTAAGGGTCAGACAGTGTAATTATAGATCTAATTACAGATGTAATTGTATCAAATTATTCATTTAAATGTTAGTACATAGTAGTTAAAGGCACTTAATATAAAGTGGTCACAGTGTTGGAGTGTTGTGCTACAGTAGAGTAAAATGTTGTAAAGTTAACCTTGTGTTTCGTAGTCCTGTACATGACTTGTGCACTTCATTTATTGACACAATGCAGCGTTTTCAAATAAATGTTAATCTCAGTGAAATCCCCATTCGGTGAAGTAATGTTTTGTCTTCCTCCATCCTTTTCCACTCCACCCCTATGAAACAGTCTTTAGGATTTCAGCCAGTGAACTCAAAGCTCTTTTAGGAACTTGTCAAGGCAGCACAAACATCACACATCGACTGCCTTTGATGATTTAAAAGTGGTAAGAGCTCCATTGAAATCCAGGAAGCCATCAGGAGAAGAAGAGAAACACGATACACCTCCTCCACTGGCAACCAAACATGAAATTATAACCAGAAGCAACAGAAGCCTAGTTAATTTGCTCCTAAGAGCCTCGAATAATATGCAATGTGTATACAATATGATATAATATAATATAATATATGAGCCATATCACGCGGCTACAAATGTGATATTGCGTTTATACAACAGTTTGAAGGCACAAGTGAGTAAACAACAATGGAGTGTCTTTAAAAACCCTCTTTTGTGCAGAACTACTTCCTTCCGCCACGGATTCAAATCTCAAGTTGACAGTTTGACAGTTGAGCCCAAGCCTCCGTTACTAATTCTAAAACGTCACTTTAGAACTAACAAAGGAACGTTGAGCCGCTTCATTGAAGCTTATTGTATTATGTAGAGTATTATGCTATTATGAGAGAAAGATCGACTATACGAATGTATTACCTGCTTCTGATATAGCATTCATTATTCAGGTCGATAAAAATTCAGTTTGAATGTCAACTAAGGAAAGCGATATCTTTTTCTCTGTCCTTTTAAAAGATTTCCCATGACAGCGCTAAAACAATGTCCTTGTTTACAACCAGTCACTCATAAATACAGTCTTTGCTGCCATCTAACGGCGTAATAATGTAACTTTCACTGAAGTCCATATCACGATTACTAACGGATCCTTTCTCAATACCATATATGCATATTATTTATATCAAATGATATTTATTGAACAACAAAAAAATCAATTTACTGTGGCTGCCGTCACATCATCCCAAGTGGATGCTGCACACTGGTGGTGGTTGAGGAGAGACCCCTGACATGAGTGTAAAGAGCTTTGGGTGTACAGTAGTACATGAAAGCGCTATATAACAACTCATTCTCACTCCCAAGGCGTCAAAATCTGAAGCATGGTCAAGTGCCTTCCATGTCACAATAAAGACGCTAAAGGGCATCATTTTTCCTCGCACAGGGTACTCCGTTGATTTCAATGAGAAACCTTTGGCATCATACACAGACGTGTTGGGCATGGAAATGTTATCGTCATGGTGAAATTATGTGTTGGGTTGTGATTTTGCCATTATGACATGTTGGAGTGTGATTCTCAATTTAATCAGCCAGCGTAATTTTATTTCCATGGATTTCATTTACGCTATTTAGACACATTTGAACATGTAACCTACCCCATTCTGACCCTAAACCTACCCATTTTTGTATTATATGATATAAAACCCAGGATATAACATAAATCCCCAAAAGCGATCCGAAGATCATGCACACATAAAAATTTCAAAAAATGCCGCCCGAAGAAACGTCACGTCAGATTTCACAGTGAAATTGCATTGGCTCTCGTATGTCTCGTGACCAATTGCGTCATTGAGTCAGCTTTGATTGTAAAGTGTAACTGGCTTTTGTGTGTCTCGTGACCGATTGTGTCATGCTCAAGAGTCAGGTGTATCATTTGGATGAGATGAGTGCGTTCATGAAGAGGCGGGATCATCATTTCAGCGATTAAAACATTAAGATCAACTCTGTTTTTTACATGAAGACACGGTATGACTTCAGAAGACTTGGAATGCATCATGAGTAGGGCTGTCAAAAGATTAATCGCGATTAATCGCATCCAAAATAAAAGTTTGTGTTTACATAATATGTGTGTGTGTACTCTGTTAATTATTATTTATATATAAATACACACACAAGCATGTATATATTTAAGAAAAAAATATTATTTTTATATATAAAACATTTATATTTATATATATTATAGATTATATAAATGTATATACAGTATATACATGCAAATATTTCTTAAATATATACATGAATGTGTGTGTATTTATATATAAATAATAATTAACAGAGTACACACACATATATTATGTAAACACAAACTTTTATTTTGGGTGCGATTAATCTTTTGACAGCTCTAATCATGAGTTTATACTTTTATACTGTTTTTGGTCAGTTTTTGCAATAAATACCTGTTTAGAAGTGGATAGGCTTAGGGTAGGTGTTGGGTTAGTTGCTCCAAAATATAAAGTAGCCTATAAATATTCATAAAATCATGTTTGCTTTTACAAATGCAAAGAATTAAATGCGTCTTGATCTGACGCATTTGGCAAACAACTGAAATCAATGTAATACTCTGCACGTCGATATAGTGACGCCTAGGGGTACCTTTAGCGTCTTCATTGTGACGCGGAAGGCACTTCAGATTTTGACTCCTTGGGAGTGAGAATGGGTTGCATATAAATGCCGCCCCCATTCATTCATTCATCATTATAGTATAAAGATATAAAACATGCACATGAACTTTCTTCAGTGTTTAAAGTGTCCTGTGTTTAGTCCTTTCTCCGAAATCCTTGTGCAGCATCAGAGTTCCTGTGGCGTACAAACTTTCAAGTTCAAAAAGAATGGCGTGCTTTTCATGTGTCTGTACACAACATCTGAGGCTCTCGGGTCTCGCACACAAAACCCGATCGCCGCAGCGCCTGGAGAAGACCTGGAGAGGAGCCGCCACCTTGCCGCAATCAAAATGGCGAGTCAAATGGATTTGTTGATTAGGCATTTGAAAGTGGCACAGATGAGGGCGGAGATAATTGCAAGGGAAGATCAAAGACAGCGTGGTGAGCCCAGAGATGTTAAGCCCCATGCTGGATTTGTCTTTGAGATGTCAGAGCAGAACACCCCCCTCTAAAGGCTGTGCATATTTTTAGCAAGAAAGCACTTCCTCTGAACCGCTGCTGACTGTTAGGGCTCAAAGACATTTTCCAAAGCTATTTGATGCGAAGATATCGCTGAAATTGTCAATAGTTTTGTTCCACTTTCTTTAAGACTTACATGAGACACAGCACTTCCCCTATAATTTCATTTCAAATATATTTATATAAATAAATCTTACATGTCATAGGTGCATTTTAGCACATTTTTCTCAGTTAATAATCTACATGAATGGACACATAGTAAATTAAAGCCTTTCATTGATTTTAATGAACCACTAATTGTACAATAAAATGCTTTACTATGAGAGCATTGTCAAGTGTTGGCTTGACTTGATAATCCACAATAAAGAAAGCTTGACGCAGAAGAACGTTTGATGAATTCACATTTAATAAACACCAGGAACAATACATAGAGACACCAGCATGAGACGTTAACGAGGGTATGAATACACAGAATGATGAGGAACAGGTGACACTAATCAATGAATAACACATCCAGGAACTACAAGACAAAAGAATATCAAAATAAAAGTTCATTAACAAAGACACAAGGGAATCGTGACAAAGCATTTTAAGCGCTATTTGTATGGAAAACAAAGGAATTTGAAATTGTATTTTGTATCGTCTATGACGATAACCACTTTCTCATAAAAAAATGACGATCCTTCAAGTTTCAATATGTTTCAAACACCACTGATCAGACTAAAATCAACAAATTGTCATAAAGGGTGGAATTCCTTGTATGGGCACTTCTCCCGGATGAGCGCATGCGCACATCAACCAGAGCGGGAGCAAGAGAGCGCCCATCGACGAGCTTCGTTCGGGTTACGGTAGTCGTTGGCAGTGCTGTCATTTTGTTTTTAGACCACGAAATCAACAATTTCACTAAAGAAGTGTGTTTCTGGTTGTGAGGGAAAGATAACCTTGTTCATCTTCCCAAACCCAGTGTTAAGGAAACAGTGGATGCAGTTTGTCTTTCCAGAGCAGCAACAGATTTCTGCAAGTGTGTTTGTTTGTTCCCGGTCACGAGTTGAAGCCGCAGCCGGTGAGTGAAACTGCATCAAATGTCTGTTTTGTTGGCAATGTAAGTGCATAATGTAAACAACACGAATGTATAATGAATCGAAAGATATACAGGGATAATTACGTATTGTGTGTGTGTGTGTGTGTGTGTGTGTGTGTGTGTGTGTGTGTGTGTGTGTGTGTGTGTGTGTGTGTGTGTGTGTGTGTGTGTGTGTGTGTGCTCGTCAGGGCCGGCTCTAGCTCTTTGGTTGCCCTAGGCGAGATTGCCCCCCCTCTAATTGTTAAGTCCACCGGCAACTATAGTTGCCAGTGTATAGTTGTCATTTTCCTTCTGTAAGTATTTTTCTAGATATTATCCATGTTTTATATCTTAATGACACACAAGCAGACAACCAAATAAAGGATTTCAAGAAAAAAAAAATATATTAACTTCCTTCCTGTCACATGAGACTGCCAACTTCCTACCCCTACTTCCAGGGAGCACAACGAAGGCAAACCCTCCCAAAGAAAGGTCATTTTCATGTTACTAATAAGTATTTTTTGTTGACATATATATATCAACATAATCATGAAGGTCTCTAGAATCATCCAAACAAAACACATCTTACAACAGATCTATAGTTTTTAGTATACTTAGTCAAACATAATAAATTTGATTATGAATAAAGATTGATCTGTTGAAAGCAGTTATTTTGAGTTAGATGCTAAATGTTCTCCTCTTATTCATATTTGACATTGAAGGGGTGCATACAACATATTTGCCCACCGGCAACTATAGTTGCCACAGATTCAAATACGATTTTCAAGAAAAAATACAAAAACCTGGGGAAAATAAATGCAGAACATGCCATTCAGAAAAAATTGGGCACAAATGGGTTAAGTATTTATAAAAACTATATAAACAAAAATGCTCCTATTGTTACTCCAAGACTTAAAAAGCTAATTATGACTTAAATGATACACTCTAATAAATTGCACATACAAAAATGCTACAAAGAAAGTTGGAGGATATTTAACAAATTATGACTCAAACTATGGATGAACAAACAAAAATGCTTTTATAGTCACTCCAACACTTAATCAAGAAAGTTAAGACTTGAAGGATCAACTGCAATAAATTGGTCATACACAAATGCTAGAAAGAATGTTCAAGGATATTTACCAAATATTAACTCCATAAACTGTGCAAAAACTCTCTTAAGCACCTGTAAAGACACTTAAGCAAATTATGACCCATAAACTGGATTAACTATACCCTCTACAAACAAAAGTGCTATTATGGATACACTGTACTTACCACTACAAAATTAAAATATATAAGTTCTTGTAGCTCTATGCCTATCTTAAATAATAAAAGATGAACAGTTGTTTCTGGCATTTCTATTCACCTTCAAAATTGACGCAGCATTAAAATTTGTCTCGTCTGGATTTCCTTATTGTCAGTGAAATGCGTAGAAATATGTAGATAACTAGCTAGCTAGTGATAGCTTAGTGACAGCAATAAAACGTCCAATGCCGTCCAATATTAGTTGATAATATCGATAATACGAAGTAAATTTATTTCGTTTGACACCTTTATGGCTGAGATGAGAAGACTTACCTCTATACTGGGCTTTCTTTTGATCGTCTGCCTTTCTCTTTTTCCGTCCCTGTGCACTCGAGGGTTTAGACCGCTTCATTTTTGAAGAACGCGCCAGTGCTGAGCACTAGCCTGACATAACGCCTGTGCTAGACAATATTCACTTTCAATTCAATCTAATAATCAGGTTAAGTAATTAAACGTGCGGCTGAGGGGGCGCCCAAGGATGATCATGTTTAATAAACAGTATGTTTTATTTCGCTTGTTTTAATTCTATGCTTAATGGGAAGTAAGTTTAAGGGCGCCACTAGAGGGCGCCTGGCTGCGCCCCCAACACATTTGTCGCCCTAGGCAACCGCCTAGCTCGCCTATAGCAAACGCCGGCCCTGGTGCTCGTGACTCTTTTGTTCCGCCCACTGCACGCCTCCACGAGTTCAGCTGTTTTCGAAAAGAAACGGTACAGCGTATCTCTCTTTTATAAATATGATAAAGATAAAGACTCTTCAGAGATATGAAGGATGCAATACTACTCTATAGATACTCAAGATTAACATGAGTTTGGCAGAAACGGTGTGTGTTATGTACCCTTTAACATTGATAACACCAATAACAAAAACAACTATACAAACATCCTTTACACCCTTTAAAATATATGTATTATGATTATTAATTTTGTTTTGTTTTTTTGCAGTTGCACTTTTGTTCTTACAATAAGATCTTACACTAAGGCTTAAAGGGGAAAAAAACTGTCATAGAAGATTAAGTTTATTCATTTATTTTTGCTTGGAATGTTCAGTTTAAAAGTTGTTTACTATGTGTTTACAGTGGTTAAGCTGCTTTGGGAGCAACACTGCAGACAGCCAAATTATAATTTAGATATAAGTAGACTGTTGATAACTTCCTCTTTTGAAAAGATCCAGCCGTCACTGGTTCCAGCTAAAAGACGCACAGATTGCATAGAGGTAAATCAGCTATGGCAATATGGATAAATGTTTAGATAACGTTGATCCTTTAATTGCAGCACTGAAATACGTGATGTAGGATTTAGTCACTTTGTAAATACTTATGTGTGATTGCGTAATATTGAAAGCTCTTGAGATAAATCATCAGATGAATGCAAATGATACATATCTCTAATCCTCCTTTTATATATCTCTCGCAACCCCGTTTTCTTCCTTTTCTCACTTCCTTTTTCTCTGTTTCCTTTTGGCCCTCCTAAATAGATTGACACACATTCAATATCCTGTCAATGAGGCTCTCAAATTTGGCAAAAATCACAATGTTGGCAGTGTAAACAAGGTCCAAAATGCCACACCCGCTAACACTGGGTGAATTGAGGAGCTTACCAGTAACAAATAGGTCACTGTGATTTTGCCAACATATTTTGTTGATCCAGGAACAACATTTCTGTCCGAATATTTAGTCCTAACTATATCCCTAAGTTATCCCTAAAATCAGAGGGAAATGATAGGTGAATAACACTGATGCAGAAGCACCTAACCCTGGTTGTAGGCCTAAACTATGACTAAAGGTCATAAACTGTAAACTTGTCCCTTAAATCCTATTGGTTGATTGAAATATTGTTCCAGGATCCACAAAGATGTTGATCCAGGAACATGTTGCACTTGGTGAGATTTTGTTCACCATAGCAGCCTTATCTTTTTTTTCTCCTTGCATGTGATTAGCCTTTTAATGTTAACCTTTTGTTATTATTAGGAATGTTAAAAAGTAGGTAGGTCAAAAATGAATGTGCAAAGGTAAAAAAAGAGGGAAAAAAAGAAAAGAAAAACATTTTATTTTTGCTTGCATTTTGGACCCTGGGAGAACATTTATTTGAATGTCTAGGCTGACGCTCATGAGTGTCTCTGTATTGTGCGTATTCATCAAAAACTTAATCAGCGATCAGGCTCCTTTTGAAACTACACAGGGAGCACAACCTGCACAAACTATCTCTTGTAATTACATTGTGGTTTAATGAATGATGTTATGGAAACAAATGTATAATTAATGGGTTAAACTCTCACCTTGTGATTAATATATAATTACAAAGAACTTTACACACTGTGATTTAGTCTCAGGAAACAGAGAATAGCTGATTCAATGCTCTTGTTTTCCTGTTGAACTCCGGAGACGGAACCAAATTAAAGGGATAATTCACCCAGAAATGAAAACTATCCCATAATTTACTCACCCTAAAGCCATCCTAGGTGTATATGAGATTCTTCTTTCAGACGAATACAATCGTAGTTATAATAAAAAATGTCCTGGCTCTTCCAAGCTTTATAATGGCAGTGAATGTCAGCCCAAACTGTAAAGACCAAAAAAGTGCCTCCATCCATTATAAAAGTAATCCACACGGCTCTGGGGGGTCAATAAAGGGCTTCTGAAGTGAATTGATGGGTTTTTGTAAGAAAAATATCCATATTTAACACGTTATTAAAGGGTTAGTTCACCCAAAAATGAAAATTCTGTCATTAATTACTCACCCTCATGTCGTTCGACACCCGTAAGACCTCCGTTCATATTCGGAACACAAATGAAGATATTTTTGTTGAAAGCTGATGGCTGAGAAAAACTTCAGATAGGCCTCCATTGGCATTCAGTACATTTACACTCCCAAGACCCATAAAAGGCACTTAAAACGTTGTTACAAAGTCCATCTCACCACAGTGACTCTACAATAATTTTACGATGCGACGACAATAGTTTTTGTGCGCAAAAAAAAAATCAAAATAACACCTTTATCCAACTTGTTATTGTCTTCCGTGTGTGCCTCCACAACGCATGCGCGAGAATATGACGTAGCGCCGGGGTTCGGGAATCCATGAAATGCACACTTAAGCCCCATTTTGAGAACTACGCCGAGACCTAAAGCACGATCAATGTAGAATCCAACAGTTTAGACACGCGCGTCTTCCTCTGCTTGTAAACAAATCGCTTCTGGGTCATGTGTCTGAACGCCGGATCTGCGTCATATTCTCGCGCATGTGTCGTAGAGGCACACACGGAAGACAATAACAAGTTGGATAAAGGTGTTATTTTGATTTTTTTTTTGCGCACAAAAACTATTGTCGTCGCATCGTAAAATTATTTTAGAGTCACTGTGGTGAGATGGACTTTGTAACGACGTTTTAAATGCCTTTTATGCGTCTTGGGAGTGTAAATGTACTGAATGCCAATGGAGGCCTATCTGAAGCCTTTCTCAGCCATCAGCTTTCAACAAAAATATCTTCATTTGTGTTCCGAATATGAACGGAGGTCTTACGGGTGTCGAACGACATGAGGGTGAGTAATTAATGACAGAATTTTCATTTTTGGTGAACTAACCCTTTAAGTAATATATCTATTTGGCGAACCGCCATCCATATTCAACTTGCGAAGAAAGTGTAACTCCTCTTGTAGTTCAAAATGCTTACGCTTGGTCCGACGTCATTGTCGTGCCAGTTACGCTTTAGTAAGTTGGCAAAACTAAAAAAAAAATAAGTTTAAGTAGGCAGAACTTGCAGATTTTTATTTTGTACTCAAACATTTGAATTGCTCTGAACTTGAAATACTTGAGTAAGCTAATTCATACATGTAACTTAAAAATATCATGTAATCTCACATTTTTAGTAGTGAAATAATTCAGTAGTGAAGCTAATTCAGTAATGCTACCTTGTTGATTGGTTACACAATGCTTTGGTAGCATTAGCCTAGCACTTGCTGAATGAGGACAGCAATATAATACATTTATCATATATCAGTTAACAAACCAAGCTCTTGCTCCACTCGTCACCATGATGGTAACCGTATTCCAACATAACAGAAACTCTTCTAAACTAGCATAACAAAACATTAAACACTACAAAATCTCCCACTTAACGTTAATCTTGCACACACAAAAGCATAATATAACACTTAATTTTGGCATTTACTGTCCCTTTTGAGTGTCATACACAAAGCATGCTGGGAAATAGAAATCCCAGCCCAGTTTCAGTTAAATTTAAGTTCAACTGAAGGTACAAGTTCATAAAACTCAAAACAATGAAACAATTCAGATTACTTAAAATGTGTCACTTTTGAGAACGCAAAGGAAAAAGAAAGTTCTAAATACTCATAAAAGTTCATTGGTTTGAACTAATTTGTTTAATTTGAGTTGGCTCTACTCAAACCATGAATTAGTTTGAGTATTAGGGTTTACATTGTTTGGGAATGACTTAAAATAGTTTTCTGTAAATTTCTAATTTTTTCATGTTTTCTGTGATGGTATGGAAGTCCATCCATCCATCCATCTTCTTCCGCTTATCCGGGGCCGGGTCGCGGGGGCAGCAGTCTAAGCAGAGATGCCCAGACTTCCCTCTCCCTAGACACTTCCTCTAGCTCTTCCGGGGGGACACCGAGGCGTTCCAAGGCCAGCCGGGAGACATAGTCCCTCCAGCGTGTCCTCGGTCTTCCCCAGGGCCTCCTCCCGGTTGGACATGCCCGAAACACCTTCCCGGGAAGGCGTTCAGGAGGCATCCGGAACAGATGCCCGAGCCACCTCAGCTGTCCCCTCTCGATGTGGAGGAGCAGCGGCTCTACTCCGAGTTCCTCCCGAGTGACTGAGCTCCTCACCCTATCTCTAAGGGAGCGCCCAGCCACCCTGCGGAGGAAGCTCATTTCGGCCGCCTGTATCCGGGATCTTGTCCTTTCGGTCATGACCCAAAGCTCATGACCATAGGTGAGAGTAGGAACGTAGATTGACCGGTAAATCGAGAGCTTCGCCTTACGGCTTAGCTCTTTCTTCACCACGACAGACCGGTACATCGACCGCATTACTGCAGAAGCTGCACCGATCCGTCTGTCAATCTCCCGTTCCATCCTCCCCTCACTCGTGAACAAGACCCCTAGATACTTAAACTCCTCCACTTGGGGCAGGAACTCTCCACCAACCTGGAGTGGGCAAGCCACCCTTTTCCGACTGAGGACCATGGCCTCGGATTTGGAGGTGCTGATCCCCATCCCAGCCGCTTCACACTCGGCTGCAAACCGTCCCAATGCATGCTGAAGGTCCTGGTTAGAAGGGGCCAACACGACAACGTCATCCGCAAAGAGCAGAGACGAAACCGTGTGGTCCCCAAACCTGACACCCTCCGGCCCTTGGCTGCGCCTAGAAATTCTGTCCATAAAAATTATGAACAGAACCGGCGACAAAGGGCAGCCCTGCCGGAGTCCAACATGCACCGGGAACAAGTCTGACTTACTGCCGGCAATGCGGACCAAACTCCTGCTTCGGTCATACAGGGACCGGACAGCCCTCAGCAAAGGACCCCGGACCCCATATTCCCCCAGCACCCTCCACAGGACGCCGCGAGGGACACAGTCGAATGCCTTCTCCAAATCCACAAAACAAATGTGGACTGGTTGGGCAAACTCCCATGAACCCTCCAGCACCCTGTAGAGGGTATAGAGCTGGTCCAGTGTTCCGCGACCAGGACGAAAACCACACTGTTCCTCCTGAATCCGAGGTTCCACTATCGGCCGGATTCTCCTCTCCAGTACCCTGGCATAGACTTTCCCGGGGAGGCTGAGAAGTGTGATCCCCCTATAGTTGGAACACACCCTCCGGTCCCCCTTCTTAAAAAGAGGGACCACCACCCCGGTCTGCCATCCCAGAGGCACTGTCCCCGACCGCCACGCGATGCTGCAGAGGCGTGTCAGCCAAGACAGCCCCACAACATCCAGAGACTTGAGGTACTCAGGGCGGATCTCATCCACCCCCGGTGCCTTGCCACCGAGGAGTTTCTTGACCACCTCGGTGACTTCAGCCCGGGTGATGGACGAGTCCTCCTCTGAGCCCCCAGCCTCTGCTTCCTCAATGGAAGACGTGACGGCGGGATTGAGGAGATCCTCGAAGTATTCCTTCCACCGTCCGACAACATCCCCAGTCGAGGTCAACAGCCGCCCATCGCCATGGAAGTCAATTTGGTAAATCATTATTATGAGAAAAAAATTGCAAAATTATTCGATAAAATGTCTTAATTATGAGATAAAAAGGCCTTAATTATGGCATAAAAGTCATAATTATTAGGGTTTTTTTGTCATTTTTTGTTTGTTTTTGTCATCATTTCGACTTTTAATGTTGTATGATGATTTAGTATGTCAATTTCAATGTCATAATTATGATTTATAAAACCATGATCGTTTTTAATTTTGTGCCTAAAGAAATATGTACAGAGAAACAGGAAATGATGGGAAGGGAGATGGAATGGAAACTTTTACAGTTGTAGCCATTTTTCAGTTTAGGCTTATTTGAACAACAAAAAAAAGCATCAATCCAGCTCACCTGCTGTGTTGTTGGTTTGATTGAAATAAACACAGCATGAAGATGCAATACGTCTGCTAAATGATTCAATGTAAATGTAACTGCAATAAATGAACCAAAAAAAAACTACAATAATCAAGTAAATCTTTGTGGGGAAAATAATTTTTTTAGCATTATTCGATCACAAGTGTGTAAAATCATGGTTTAGCCCTTTTTGCAAGATGATTGATTGTGCTGAAATAATCTTCATTTTTCCAGTACATTGTCAACTAAACTCCACCAGACAGGTTTTTTTGCCCACAGAGAAATGTTGCCCTAAAAATCAAGCCATCGAAACGGAATAAGACAGAAACAGAAGGACAGAGACTCAGCAATAGTCCTGCAGATAAACAACTTCTTTCCTCCATTCTGAGCGAACATCTGAAATAGACAGTGATGTGACTTTAGTTACGTCTTGAAGACAGATAACTGAGACACTAAATATAACTATACAAATATATTTATTATAGTTCAGAAAGATTTGTGTATTGCCAAAACTGTGCATGTAAATACTTTTATGTGCCTTCAGTCAATCTATACTGGACTTTTCAGCTTATACTACGAATAATAATGAAACATTTTACAGATCTTATAGATTAAAAACTATCCTTGTGATGAATCTAGTGACATCAACTTTTTTTTCCATGAATTTCCATTTGTCAGGGCAGAGATCCCAGACTTGAAACCTTAAGCTGCTGTGTTTGCTGAACACAAATAGGAGGGAAAAATCTCAGTTGAATCTCAAATTGGCTCTCAGCGCCCAGAGCAATTTAATCCATATTGCATTATTTGAGTTTATCCCATCGGACAAAAATGTATGTTGATGATCAAATGCTCCATATTTTACACATCACTTTTCAAGCCGAGACAAAATAGCAGATTAGGACATTTTCTACTTATTACAGATGCTAGTCTAACAGTTCTCAAACTGCTCATCCGACAGCAGGCCAGACCCCATGACCATTTTCCCCTCATCCTTCACGAAAGGCTTTATCAGGCTCATGTCATGAGGGATTTTCCCCACTAATCACTTCAAGTAAACTGCTGAGATATGTACTTAATACACACTTTCTCTTTCTAGAATCTCGATGATTTCAATTCCAGACCTTTAGCCCTGCGTCATACTGCACATATTTTTGTCAAAAGCATCGGGATGGATTAGCAATCGCTGAAATTAGAGTCACAGTCCCACTGTAGAATCATACGGCTTGTCATTGTTCCCCTAATGAGCTTGTATCGTTCTGGAAGCAGGCATTATCTGTTAAAGCCACACTCTGCTCCACTTACCAGAATTCATATTTCATAAACAAAAAGCACTCATGTGCGGAGAGCGATGACAGCTCGGAGAGAGCCGTGGGACGCCTACACTGATTCAGCGAAATGATTGGTGCGATGTGTCATGCCACCTGCTGTAAGCCGTACGCATCCCAACATCCCTAACCCGTTTATCTGAGCCTTTTAGCACTCCTGTGAATTAGTATGCTGGGTGTTCCGGACGGGAGTAAGTGTGCTGGTCAACAGGAGTGAGTCACAGTTGTTTTGGGCCGCTGGGACAGAGGTTTTATGTGGCCTTGCCTGTGGTCATCATTCTAGCTTTGGTCACTGAGTCAGAGCGCTGCTGGTTGGAGGAAAACACAACAATATATACAGTGCTCGCAGTGATACAAGCACTTCTGTATTTTAATCTGTAGCGTACCCTCACTTTTTCTTGCACTTCTCACTTGTTTCCGGTACCCTGAAGAGCCCCCACCCCATTTTGATCTCAAGCAATACATTCAAAACACTGATTGATTCAGGGGGGAAAAGAGGCTTGATGAGTGAGTCATTGAATCACTCACTCAAGCGATTCATTCAAAACACACTGAATCATTCAGAAAGGAAGCAAAAGAGGGTGGATAATATTGTGTCTAAAATGCAAGTTACTCGCTATTAACTTTTTATTTATTGAACTGATGTATAAAATATCACTCTTGTGAATCGTTGCGATTAAGCTGATGGTCTGAATATTACTGCAGGTGTGATATTTCCTAATTATAAACAGTAGGTTTTCATTAAAATCTCTTAATGGACTCATGATGATTACTTTCGCATTTAGAAGGGAGAAAAATGAGCACAAAATTAAATCTTGAGGAGAACAGGACAAAACAATATTGATACAATCCACTATAATATAATTTATGATCAGTTTGCCACTTCCACAGTTTGCTATGGACCTTTTTCACAGACTGTGATAACACATTTCCAAAGTAATTAACATAGTAAATCAAGCAGTTTTTTTATGTAATGTACATTACAACCCTATAAGTTGTGCTTACCTTGGCATTAAAAGACAAAAAAACTGTGCTGCATCAGTGTGCCTAACACAATGGCTGAGGGAGTGATGGCAAATTTGACATCCTTCTCTCTTCTGACCTCTGTAATCAATCTCTCTATTCGTTTTTTTCCTTTTTTGGAAAGTCATAGAAACAGTAATGTGGTTTTTTTTTTGCTATTTGGGCAAATACGAATGTACAATTATATTTGTTGTAATAATAATAATTTGTTACATTTATATAGCGCTTTTCTAGGCACTCAAAGCGCTTTACATATAGAAAGGGGGGAATCTCCTCAACCACCACCAATGTGCAGCATCCACCTGGATGATGCGACGGCAGCCATATTGCGCCAGAACGCCCACCACACACCAGCTGATTGGTGGAGAGGAGACAGAGTGATGAAGGCAATCGTATATATATATAAATGGGGATGATTACGAGGCCATGATGGACAGGGGCCAATAGGCAAATTTGGCCAGGATGCCGGGGTTACACCCCTACTCTTTATCGAAGGACATCCTGGGATTTTTAATGACCACAGAGCCTCAGTTTTACGTCTCATCCGAAGGACGGTGCTTGTTACAGTATAGTGTCCCAATTACTATACTGGGGCATCAGAACCCACACAGACCACAGGGGGAGCGCCCCCTGCTGGACTCACCCTGCTTAGCTTCAGTGGGAAACCAGTCTTGGGCTACAGGGGGCTGCTGGCGTTGTACTTTCTGTTCACAACTATGATGACTTCTGCTTCTGAAAATCATGAAAATCTGAAAGGGGTCCATTGGAGAACAATGGAGAACCGGGAGCGTATGGAAATACATAGGCAGGAGATGTGCAGAGTCCTTTATCGGTGTGATCTTTTTCGACTTGCATTGTTTGACGGAAACATTTTCAATTAACATTTTTGTCAGTAATTTCATTGACGAGATTAACTTGGATGGTGTCTGGGTTAAGAGTCTATTGGAGATATTGGTCCAAGAACACGTATGCCATGAAAATCATATATATTTCTATCACCCTGGTTTCTCTAGTTGGGTTCTCCTGGTAGTTTCTCCTCCTCTGAGGCAATCTGATGGCAACAGTTCTAGTTCCATTGATAAAAGAGTAGACCATTTTATACTGTCGGGAAAGACTTTGTTTAGAATATAATGTGCTTTTGATTGAGGTTTCCTGATTTCGCATCAAGTCAAAACAACTGGAAAAACTGGCTGAGAACTTCTTGATGAGGCTGTGTCTCTGCTAAAGTGAATTAGTACTTAACCACATGATCAGGATCTTTTCCCTTGTTTCTTCTTATACTGTTGTTCTTCTATATTTACTTCAAAAACAGCTGCCTAAGCCTGGATGACACTTTAAAGTTAAAGAGGAGCAGATGTCTAGTAGCCCTCAACCTCCCCCCACCAGACCTTCACCATCACCCGCAATATATTAATTAAAAACAGTGCACTTACTCTTCTGTGTGCCCGAGTGTGTGCGTGTGTGTGTGTTTCTCTGTGTGTGAGTGTTTAGTATTGAATTTAGGGAGACATCAGAGACTCAGTGACTGGAAAACCCACATCAGGTTTCCTCAGCTTGTCTCCAGACCCCTTATGAGACACAGATCCCACCCCATCCCCTCGCTCTGCTTCTCATCCAGTCTACAGCTCTCTCCTTGCAATAATGAAAAATTGACCTGCTAAGAGCATCTAACCGCAACTCTCTCCCCAGAGGTCTCTCTCCATTACAGTCAATTTATGTATCTCACAATAGCAGGAGCAGACCTTTGTAATGTTTCTAAAGACAGTAATGAAGATCCATTAGATGCTAGTAGGTATATGTTTTGAGGAGAAAGAGAAGAAGACACCTATGGAACATTAATACACTGCACTTCAGCTGCTGTTTCATTCAAGTTCACCAGCACTTCTCTTAGGTCACCGTGCTAATCATTAAAATAGTAATTCTGAGAAACGCAATGGCCATATGCCATGAGAACTAGCCGCACTTAATACAAAACGCCACACACACATACAGTACAGCATGAAGTAACATCACATACCATTTAAGAGTCAGATGTGTGATATTTCTAATTTATATCTCCAAATTTCACAGGCATTACATTAAGGATATGTACCACGTGACTTTAAAATGAAATGAAGGAAGCAATTATCAATTTAAAATTTGACAAATAAATAGACAGATTTAAAACTGTTAAATTAATCAATAATTAAATTGATGTGGAAAAAAGTTATTACTGTATTATTTCTTGTTACATTAAACTAACATTTTAAACAATAATTATAAATAAACCACTTAAGATGTCTATTTATTTGTCATTTTGGAAACATGATTTATTTATTTATGATCTAACTTTATGAATTAAATAGACAGTTTTATGTCTATTTATTTGTCATTTTGAGAAGTGATTTATCAATTTATATTTTTAAATGAATACATTTACAAATATGGTACACTAAAAAAAAAAAGTACAAAAAGCTGTCACTGGGGCGGTACCCTTTTTCAAAAGGTACACATTTGTTCCATATTAGTACTTTAAAGGTACATATTGGTACCAAAAGTGACAGCACCTAAATGGTATATTAGAAGCTTTTTAAAGGGTACCGTCCTAGTGACAGCTTTTGTGCCATTTTTTTCCTGACAGTGTATTAATATAATTAACTTTTTTCTTTTTAATTCATAAATTGATAATTGGTTCTTTGGTCCTTTTAGGTGGGATGCATTGTTCTCCATATTCCACTGTCTGATGCTGATGTTGATCTATAAGAAAAGAAATGGCATCCATTAGTAGAAATATAGGAGTTCAGTTGCCTAACTGTGGAGGATAAACACCATGTTTTAGCTAGTTTTGACATGTAGGCTAGTTTCTAGAACATGGTTAGTGGTTTTTGGTTGGTCATTTAGTGGTCCAAGCTGGTCATTATTTGCTAGGTGATGAGTTGCAAACCTAGACATTGTGTTTCTGACGCAAAATCTGTCCCATATAGTGGAAGTTATGCTGCCTTGCCAGACACCTCTGTGTGACCAAATTCTAGGCAGCATTGCATGCATCTTAGCAAGGATTTGTTGTTGTTGTTGTTGAATATTCATCTTGAATATTCCAAGCTGAATTGAACACAGCACAATGCCGAGATAATAAGCATGTATATGTTAATTTTATGTTCTAAAACACCTACATGTTTGTAGCATTTGACCTACATTTCTGCTCAAAGCCAGGCATAAAAATCTCAAAAAGCTTGTCATGTATTGAATTCCTATTTTCGTGATTAAATATAAATCTCTTTGAAGTTCTTTGAATCCCAAATCACCATAAATGTGCTCTCTGCTTCTTTATCTCCTTTCATTTGTTTGTCGTAATCTACTTTTACCATCCCGCCACTGCTTCTCTGGTTTTGTCTTAAAGTTTTTCTCTATTGCTTTGGCTCAATTCTTGAAGGAGTTCTGGTCAGTTCGTTTCTTGTTCACAACAGATTTGAATGTCTTATTGATTTAAGTAAATTGCATGTGTTTTGGTACATGTTGCAAAAGAGTAAGTACAATTGTCTACAATCAACATGGCTTGTTGCTCAAAACTGATGTGTTGATTCTAGGGTTGGACGATGTCTATCAAATTGGCATCAGATGATGTCTATAGTGAAACAATGACATCGGGGGGTTGTGTTTGAGCTTTAAGCTCTGTTTATGTGACGCGCATCTAGAGAAAGAGAGAACGCACACAGAGCTGAATGGGCTTGAATGAAGCACTTACTAGAGGATATAGCTCTGAAATATCATTACCACAAACGATCTGTGTGCTTGTGTGTGTGATCCGCACCTTTGTTTTGACGCTCTGCTCACTTCAACTAGAAACAGGAAAATGGTGCTACCGGAAAATGGTACTACCGTTCTGTCTCACGGTCAGGATGGAAAGGTGTCCGGATGCGAACCATGTAAGTTAAATCTTACAATGTTGACCCTTCTCTTGTCCCATAAACCACCCTTAAAACAACCAAACCTATCCTAACCTTACATACACTCACCTAAAGGATTATTAGGAACACCTGTTCAATTTCTCATTAATGCAATTATCTAATCAACCAATCACATGGCAGTTGCTTCAATGCATTTAGGGGTGTGGTCCTGGTCAAGACAATCTCCTGAACTCCAAACTGAATGTCAGAATGGGAAAGAAAGGGGATTTAAGCAATTTTGAGCGTGGCATGATTGTTGGTGCCAGACGGGCCGGTCTGAGTATTTCACAATCTGCTCAGTTACTGAGATTTTCACACGCAACCATTTCTAGGGTTTACAAAGAATGGTGTGAAAAGGGAAAAACATCCAGTATGCGGCAGTCCTGTGGGCGAAAATGCTTTGTTGATGCTAGAGATCAGAGGAGAATGGGCTGACTGATTCAAGCTGATAGAAGAGCAACTTTGACTCAAATAACCACTCGTTACAACCGAGGTGTGCAGCAAAGCATTTGTGAAGCCACAGCACGCACAACCTTGAGGTGGATGGGCTACAACAGCAGAAGACCCCACCGGGTACCACTCATCTCCACTACAAATAGGAAAAAGAGGATACAATTTGCACGAGCTCACCAAAATTGGACAGTTGAAGACTGGAAAATGTTGCCTGGTCTGATGAGTCTCGATTTCTGTTGAGACATTCAGATGGTAGAGTCAGAATTTGGCGTAAACAGAATGAGAACATGGATCCATCATGCCTTGTTACCACTGTGCAGGCTGGTGGTGGTGGTGTAATGGTGTGGGGCACACTTTAGGCCCCTTAGTGCCAATTGGGCATCGTTTAAATGCCACGGCCTACCTGAGCTTTGTTTCTGACCATGTCCATCCCTTTATGACCACCATGTACCATCCTCTGATGGTTACTTCCAGCAGGATAATGCACCATGTCACAAAGCTTGAATCTTTTCAAATTGGTTTCTTGAAAATGACAATGAGTTCACTGTACTAAAATGGCCCCCACAGTCACCAGATCTCAACCCAATAGAGCATCTTTGGGATGTGGTGGAACGGGAGCTTCGTGCCCTGGATGTGCATCCCACAAATCTCCATCAACTGCAAGATGCTATCCTATCAATATGGGCCAACATTTCTAAAGAATGCTTTCAGCACCTTGTTGAATCAATGCCACGTAGAATTAAGGCAGTTCTGAAGGCGAAAGGGGGTCAAACAAAGTATTAGTATGGTGTTCCTAATAATCCTTTAGGTGAGTGTATATCACTCCTCAACAGCAGCAAGTGTGTTTGCAATACAATAAGTACACTGTACTTATTTTTTGATGTAAGGACATAGTTATGGATAGCCTGGATTCCAGCCGAACTTAGCCCCGCCCACAACATTTTTACTCGGGCAGTTCGGTCTGGACTTGATCCTTAGAGGAGTAATTATGCCCGAACAGAAACTGTTCGGACCAATTAAATTGTCAGGGCGGGCTTTAGACGATGATGGACAGATGATCAACATTAACGTAATCATCCACGTCATCAAAGGCGCTTGGGTTGAGTTTGTTCTAATCCTAAACGGAGAACTTGTTCGTATATGCATTCACCTTTACTATTTCTCTCAGAAATGATGATCGTGTTGGTAAGTACTCTGTGTATCCTTAAATTCTTTTTTTACAACACCGGCAAAGATCGTTTACATTCATCTTTTTCTTCTAACGTTAGGCTACTTATTCCAGCGTGCGTGCAGACAGGGTTGCCAAGTTTTTACAACAAAACCCGCCCAATTGCTAACGTTCCTCAAAACTAGCCAAAAACAAGCCCAATAGCTTTCCAGGGGGGGTTCTCCGGGAAAAAAGGCATTTGGGGGGTAAAATATGTGTTATTTTGGCAGGGCTGGAAGCTAAAAATCGCATAATTGGGGTCGCTTGGACATGGCAACACAGTGCAGTTGAGTTCTGTTGACATTTGACAACTAACGTTATGCGTCGCTCCGTTGCTCTGATTGGTTGTAGGTCTATCCAATTGAGGTCTTTCCTGGTTCGGTTGAAACACGCCCCATAATCACAGCCCAACGGAGCAGCATCAGACTCATATTCTGACTAGAATTGAGTATGACGACGTCAGGCTAAGTTATGGATACATATCACCTAAGATAAAGTGTGACCAAATGTCAATTTTCTTTTTTTAATCAGTATTCGCTTTTCCTAGTAAATGTTTACCTACTTTTGAAATCTGTATCTAAAAAGCTCGGTTTGATACACAAGAGCATTCAGCTAGACAAAACTGACATTCTTGTATAGTATAGAAAACAGACAACTAAAATGTAGGAAACACATGAAACGTGTATATAACAAATATTTCCATGGTGAAAAAACATCTAAACATTTCGACCAGTGTGACACATTAACTAGGTTTTGAAGCATGAATTCAATGTTTTGGGTGAGTAACTGCATTTTGACATTCAATAGATTTCAAGCAAACAGTTGTGACATTTGCCACTTACAGAAAAATGTGTCATAGTGGTTGAGAAAAACTGTAAAATACATGCTCAAATCAGAGGTTCATTGTAGCTGTATCAGCTGTATGATTTTCCAAGACTTCAACCCTCCACCCTTGTTCTATATATGAAAAGCAAACGTTTTCTCTGTGCTATCTTGCGGCACACCCACATTTTCCTTTTTTTATTTAATCTTGCATCAGGCCACAGGAAACTTGGCACATCTCTCTTAGTTCCAACCATCTCTGACAAAAAAAATGTCTTGCTGATGTCAAAAAGAAGAAATGAAGCTTGATTTTTCAAACAAGGGGGAAATTTTGTAGCTTGGATGCCAGCCGAACTTAGCCCCGCCCACAGCATTTGAGGTCGGGAAGTTCAGTCTGGACTTGATTCGTTGTGGAGCAACTATGCTCGAACCAGAGCTGTTTGGACCAATCAAATTGCCAGGGTGGGCTTTATACGATGATGGACAGATGATCAACAGTAACGTAATCATGCACGTCACCAAAGAGAAGTTGAATTTGTTTACTAAACGAAGAACTTGTTCGTGTATGCATTCACCTTTACTATTTCTCTCAAAAATGATGATCGTGTTGGTAAGTACTCCGTGTATCCTTAAATTCTTTTTACAACACCGGCAAAGATCGTTTACACTCATCTTCTTCTACTACTTCTTCCAGCGTGCGTGAAGTTGAGTTCTGTTGACAACTATGCGTCGCTCAACTTGCGTCACTTTGCTCTGATTGGTAGGTCTATCCAATTGAGTGCAGATGCCTTTTCTTTCCTGGTTCGGTTGGAACGCCCCATAAACACAGCCCAATGGAGCAGTATCAGACTCATATTCTGACTAGAATATAGAATATAGAGTATGACGACATCAGGTTAGAAACGTTGTGTTGCGTGACTAACATGCAGCTAAATGAAAGTAATTGCTTTTATTCCAACAATAAAAGCATATGTCTGTGCTTGATTTCAGTTGTTTACCCTTTAAAACCTGGAAGACAAAAATGTGGGCAAGTGAACCTGGAAAAATAGTTTGATGACTGTTCTGCCAAAAACGTCTGTCTCCATTCCAGCCCATCCAAGACAAAAATGTCTGCAGTAAAACATGGTTGTGGAACACTCTACTCATCTATTCCATCAGACTGCAGACGCTTGCAACAGCCAGAAATACTGAAGTGAGGACACTGTAAGAACATGCGTCGCTGTGTTGCGCTGGAATGTAATTAATTTAAGTGGAAATTCAGTGACCTGAGGGTTGGAAATGGAGGAAGAGGGCCGTACACGTACCCCATTTTCTCTCCCCCTGGGGTTCTTTGTGCTCTGCTTTTAGCAGGAAGGCATCTCGCCAGTCTCATCTCTCCATTTGCCCCGGGAGTGCACTCAACATGTCTGCCTGTGACTGCGTCTCAACCCCAGATTCTTTCACAGTTCAGTGTCACCGCCTTGATTGTGAAGGTGGAGGGTTAATCTACCGAAAGGACTTTTTTTTCTCCCTCTGACCTAGATGTGATTTTCATGTAAACAGTTTGTTCTTTTGTCTGGGTCTGATACTCCTGTGTAGCTTATAAACATATTATCTTTGTTATAAAACCTTCTGCCACGGTGACATTTTATCATATGTGCATTTCTGATGTGAACTCTGCCCCAAACAGTGCATATTATGCTGCATTGTGAGATAGCCCAGTTTGACCAAACTCTAACCCAGCTAACAGAGAGCGTTCTGAGAACTTTGACCAAGGTTATGAAGTTATGAACAAACGTTCTTCCAGTAACATTAACCCTTGTGTTATGTTGCGGGTCAATTTGACCCGTTTTGATTTTTAAGTTGTCAGAAATATCCGTTAACCTATGTTTTTTTAATTTAAATTTTGTGACTTTTTCTCATTTAGGGTCATGAACATGCATGCAAAGTTTCAACACGCTGATATGTTTTGACCAAGTGGCAACCTCCCGCAGTTTCTCTTGAAGCCAATACGGAAGTGCCTCAAACTGCAATTCAACGACTGGCCGCTAGGGACAGGATCCAGAAGGGAGCAGAATCTCATTGAGCCCCATGTTAAAATGGCCAACTTTAGAACAGAATAAAACATGTTTACAGCCTGGTACAAATTGTGCTTTTGGTCTATACGGCTCATTTTGCCCTTCATGACAACTGTGAGGGGGGTGAATTTTTTTATAACTCATTCGTTTACATTATATAAAGCCTTAAAATTCTGCATAATTAAGGGCGTGGCCTAGAGCCCTGCGCGGGACTGTTTTCTTCATCCCGCTCCCGCCCGCACCCGCCGAATTTCTGACCATTACCGCCCGCTCCCGCAACGCATGTGTTACACTCCCGCCCGCTCCCGCAATATGTATGTCCACTCCCGCCCGCACCCGCAAAACTCTGAGAATTTATTCCTGCACAATAATAGAGATGCATTGATTTTGTGTCTTCTCCCGTCCCGCAGGGAAAAAAACCCACGTATTTGTATTGATATTATAAAAGAGATTCATGGGGTTGTTTGTTTCGTTTCCCTGGCCTGCATGTAAAAAAAAAAAAAAAAAAGACAAATAGCCTACATTCAAATATAATTTCGTTTTTATCAAAAACTTTGCACATAAAAATAGACTGCTTTGCAAAACAGAAAACAGAAAAACAGATTGAGAAACAAAAAACAGATCCCGTCGGTCAGTTCCGACGTAACGTTACGTCGAACGTGACCGACTGAAAGGAAACCTGAGAAAACATGCTTCAACAGAACGTAATGTGAACACAAAATAGCAAACGGACATTTAGAAACAATCCATTTCCACTCACTAAACTTCTATGTATTGTTTGTCAAAAACACCAAACAGTCAACTTGACCTGCAGGGAGTGCTGAGCGTTTTTGGTGAGGTATGATCAAGTAGCTATGTATTTGCCAGCTGCGCAATATGTGGATACATATAACGTTATACTGCATGATTTTGCCTACCAAAACAATTGAGAAACTTCTCCAAATGTCAGACTTTCCTTGCTTAGCTTTTGTGCTGTATATACCTCGTTTGAGGTTCTTTTCTACATCATCTATTGACATCTTCTCCATCATGTCGTTAGGCAACCTCCCTATCCCGCCGATTCCCGCGGGGTTTTTTTTTAGCCGCCCATTCCCGCCCGCAGCAAAATTCAAACCGCCCGCTCCCGCGAGATTTGCGTTGGGTCCCGCGGGACCCGGCGGGACTCAATAGGCTTGTTTGAGATGCGCCTCGCCTCGCCTGAAATTCAGCCGAGACTAGGCGGCTGCAGTGAGGGGAGGAGTGAAAAAAGTGCAGGCAAGCCGGACAGTTCTCTCTTCTCGTAGTGGATCAGACACCTGCGAGATCAAAGGCGGATATCGCGGGATTCACACTCGTGCGCTTTGTTGCTGATAAACTGGATGTAATTTAAGTTCTGTTACTTTTATATGAAAATAAATATTATGAACAAGACACCCAAAGTTGTTGTTATTTATTTCCATTCGAAAGACGTGTTTATCAATCATTTTGACTTTAATTAGGCCTACATACATGTTTTTATATATATATATTTTATAAATATGACAAAATCACATAACCCACAGAGAGATCGCCTTTGCTAGAGAGTTTGGGAATATTCACACATAAAAACATGATCTCAGAGTTTTAAAATCAAACCATACATCACGGTTGTTTAAACCAATAAGCATTAAGCTGTGTCGTCAGCAAGTCGTTTCCCATCATGCTTTTGCTCCGCGCAGTCGGTGGAGAGCAGCTGCGCTCGTCTGCAGAATCCGACACATCCGCCTTTCGCTCGCGAGAGTTTTTTGTCATACGTCAGCATGACATCAGAGCAAGGCGGACCGCCCTCGGACACTTTTCTAACCGGAATGCATCTCGCGCTGATCACCGGTGATCGGTTCTGCGCAGATTTTGCTCATCTCAAACAAGCCTAATCCCAATGCAGCCCTCTAGCGTGGCCATTTCGAGTGACAGGTGGATAGCCATTTATCTGCTGTCTGTTAGTCATCGCGTCACTTAAGCTCCGCCCATGTCCCGCCTTTTTGCCCATTTTCTGTTATCCGGGAGTGACGCGCGATGACGCGCTGCCAAGCTGGCTCGTCCCTACTTTGCGCTTCAGAACGGCTCATCAGAATCCTATGGGTGACGTCACGGACAATACGTCCATATTTTTTTACAGTCTATGGTTTTGACATATACACACAAAAGTACTGTTATGTTCGTGATGTTCACGGGTCAATTTGACCGGCATATTTTAATGTTCTATGGCAACTGTAGAGACCCGAAATAATACAATTTCTTGGTTATATTTTGTTATTTTAGTTTTTTACTAACCTAAGAAGCAAAAAAAAAAAGCTTTTTTTAAAAAAATTTTTTATTTCAATACAGAAATATTTTTTTGTATGCCACAAATGGTAAAAATGAGCTATAATTTCTTTTTTCAATTTATCTGAAATACTATCTTACCTACATAGTTTTTCTTGAAATTGTGTGACCTTTTCTCATTTAGGGTCATTAACATGCATACAAAGTTTCAACATGATGCGTTGTGAAATGTGCATATATCAACATTTTATACACTCTTGCTGTTTGTGGGTCAATTTGACCCATAAAGGACAGCTATTCAAAAGCAACTGTACAGACACAAAATACAAAACACTTTGTTGTAGAGCTCTTCAATTCTAGTCCTGAAGTGGACTGAAGTCTTGCTGAGATTAACAACTTCATGAAGCAGTGTTTTGAAATCGGCCATCACCATATAAGTCGTAAAAGTAAAGTTTAAAACAAGTTATAGAAGTTTATGAACATGTAATATAACATATAAATATTTGTATATTTTATTTAAAATATACATTTTACAAAACATGTTCAACTCTAAAACCTCAAGAAAATCAAAGCTAAATATCTTTAAAAATTCTGTGCCAAATTTTTGGTTGATATCTAAAAAAAGAGATGTTTTTGTGCGCAGTACCAACGTTTTCCACTAGATGACATGTAGACTCTTCGATTTCCATATATGGTTTGAAGGATCTGAACATTATATTTTCATACTTTTCAAAATATCTATAAAGTAGACATCCTATTCAGAAGTAGAATATAAAAAACATGGAAAGAATCGTGCTTTATAGTTTGGCACCGCATCACAAATGACGAATCTATCGCTATTTATCTACTGCTCTGTCATCTCTTTTTGAAAATTAGTCTCCAAATATGAAAATTAGAGTCTGAAAGCTTTAAAATGCTACATAGTCGGTCAAGATTACTTTAGGTTTAGACTTAGATATTATTGTTTTAAATGTATAAAGGCAAGTGTCCCAAGGGCCAATCTTAAAAATAGTGGTTAAAAGTATCGTAAATTCAGAAATTTATTCTTTGTAATGTGTGAAAATTATTGATATTAAAAGTGAATTGTTTGTACCTGATTGTATGTTTTTTCATAGTGTGATTTTTGGGGAATTGTATTGAATCCAATTAGGGTCAATTTGACCTGGACCATAACGAGTGTAACCAGAAATCGAACAGTGCACGAGGGTTAAATAAATGTTTTGTTGAAAGTGGTTTTTAATAAGTTTCTCAAAACTTTAGCTCAAAAATGTTATTTATACATTGTTCATGGAACTTTTGGATGTTCGTTTAAGGTATTTAAATGTTACTTATTGTTTCAGAATGTTCTGAGAACATTCAAAAGTATAATTCCCATAATGGTAATAATAATTTTCTTTCTTTTTTTTAAAATGGAACATAAAGAATTATCTTCATCTTGCTAACATGTAACACAATCCTAGAATGCTTACCGAGAAGGTCAGAGGATTTCTTTAATGTTATGTTTTTAATCAATTGCACTAAATTAACATGTTAAATTGAGAGCCATACAAATCTTTAAATGAAAATAAATCTATTATTTCATGTTTTTATGAGGTCAGTAGAATTTTTATTTTAGATTTTGATCATTATTGTAATTAAACTAACATATTAAATTGACAGCTCTAATAAGGACTGAAAATAAAAGGTAATAATACTATTTTATGCTGGTACTAGGTCAGTGGAATATTTTTTTAAATCATTATTATTATTGAGCTTTGTTTTTAATGCTAAAATGACACCTGAAAATGTAGTAGTGTAGAAGTGTTTTTATTTACCGGTATATAAATCCAACCGCATCTTTTAGCATCATAAATATTTTTGGTCTTGGCTTTGAGCTGCTGAATATTAATTTCCCTCTGTTTCCCAGTTTTCTTTGGGAGGGGGGTTCGTCCTGGACTGTGTGTGTAATGGTTGCCAATCAATCTATCAGCCCACACACATTACACTGTTTACAGTGTGTAAATATCATCCCTTATGAATTGTTTACAAATGTTTATGACAGTTGCATAACAGCACATGGAGGATGATTACATGCAACATGACTTGTTTCATAGAGTTTAATAACTGCAGAGATGGGAATTAGAATTGGTCTACTCCTTCATGAAGAACTGCATATGTTCAGTATTGTTTTTTTCTTACCTATATGTGGTATAAAGTATTGCATCTACGCATTGGGTTTTTGTACTCTCCCCAGGGTGAAAAATATGAGGTTATGTTGTTACCCAAGGCAGCAATAATGCTGAGATATCACGGAGAGATTGAGAAAAATATGGCTTTAATTATTTTCCATTAACCCTGGTTTATTTCGCAGCTAATTGAATGCAGACACAGAAATAGAACATGCTGTAGGCTAAACTAAAGCCTCGCTATATCTCCTCAACACAAAGAATTCAATACGCTCACAGTGTTGTCTCATAACGGCGTTCAGACAAGGCCAAGTAATAATGCAACAAAACACTTCGCTTCTGCTTATTCGTGTTTTGCATCAATGAAAACCAAATATGTGCCGATTAATGGTAAATGTGAAAGAGTGAAGTATACACTCTCTCAAAAATCTCTACTATTTGAAGGCAACATTACACTATCATTGAAAACAGTATACATATAAAAAAAAAATTGGGGTCAAGATCTTGTATTGACAATACAAGAGTCAAGCACTATGTAAAGTCTACTCCAGCACATCCAATTCATGTGTGAAATTATTTTTCATGATCCCTCCCATCCATTCTTTCTTGACATTGTCATACTGGAATATAGACGTGATGTGTCTTCCTACATTGTGGTTTAAGAAATGAAAATGAAAGAGCTTTAAAACACAAGCTCTGTCATATTCTGTGATCGTTTCCCTCACAAATGGCGCTGTGTGAAATACAGACTGAACAGAACGTCAAAATATCCCACTGCTGTGTAGCCAGATGATGTGCAATATAATTTTTTTGAGAATTATCCTTCAATCTGATGCAAATTATGACAATATAAATGTGTTAAACAAGATAAATGATGTATGGTTATTTTCACGATAAGAATACGATTAATCACAATTTATTGCACAAAATGGTAAGATTAATAGCGATTAAAAAATTATATTGACAGCCATAATATATATATATGTGTGTGTGTGTGCACTATATTGTCAAAAGTATTGGGACACCCCTCCAAATCATTGAATTGAGGTGTTGCAATCAATTCCATGTCCAAAGGTGTATAAAATCAAGCACCTAGGCATACAGACTGCTTCTGTAAACATTTCGTTAGCCTCATAGCATAATTGCCTGAGTCAAAAACATTAAAATATGATCTGGGCAATTATGCTATGAGGCTAACGATTTGTGAAAGAATGGGTCTCTCTCAGGAGCTCAGTGAATTCAAGCATGGTAAGCGTGATAGGTTGCCACCTGTGGAATAAGTCCATTCGTGAAATTTCCTCACTACTAAATATTCTACGGTCAACTCTTAGTGGTATTATAACACAGTGGAAGCAATTGGGAACAACTCAAAGTCAAAAGCTACAGCCCTCAAAACTTTGTGTGGCCTTCAGATTAGCTCAAGAACAGTTTATAGAGAGCTTCATGGAATGGGTTTCCACGGCTGAGCAGCTGCATCCAAGCCTTACATCACCAAGTGCAATGCAAAGCGTCGGATGCAGTGGTGTGCAGCACGCCACCACTGGACTCTAGAGAGCAGTGGAGACGTGTTCTCTGGAGTGACAAATCACGCTTCTCTGTCTGGAAATCCGATGGACAAGTCTGGGTTTGGCGGTTGCCTGGAGAACGTTACTTGCCTGACAATGCATTGTGCCATGTGTAAAGTTTGATGGAGGGGGATTATGGTGTGGGGCTGTTTTTCAGGGGTTGGGCTTGGCCCCTTAGTTCCAGTGAAAGGAACTCTTAATGCTTCAGCAGACTAAGATATATATATAAAATCACAATAATAATCAAAATAAATTAAGGGCATTGTTACAATAAATTAATATATTTTAAAATCAGTGCTTTTATAAAATCCCCCGGCTGAGCCTGGTTTCTCCCTAGATTTTTTTTCTCCATTTCTGTCACAGATGGAGTTTGGGTTCATTGCCACTAGCTATGTTTCCATCACCCTGCTTTTATTTGCATTTTGAAGAATTGCATCAGAAACAAGTAATGTAAATGCCAAATTCTGGGGGAAAAAAACTTTAATTCACAAAAAAAGTTTTTACACTCTCTTAAGGTGGTTAGACTTGTGCGAAAAAGAGTTAATGCGAATAATAGGAGATGATAACGCATTTGCCGAATAAATTCTGACGTCTGAATATTAAACCCACGTGACTAATCGTCTGTTTCCACTGATGGTGTTTTATTTACTGTTGGTTACTAGGTTACCAATACCACCGTCATCCACTCAAACAACTTGATGGAAACGCACCTAATTAGCATTGTTTTTTGTTTTGTTTTTTGGACACTTTGAAAAGATTTGCTTCACGTTTGGATGGAAACCCAGCTACTGTCACCTTTTTGCTTGTTTATTTGACAATATTATGCATTTGTATTGAGACTATTGGATGAAAACCAATTTTCTGAGCTGGTTGATGACATCACTGTTTTTTCTCCAGAGCTGCTTATAGCTAAATTGACCATTCGCAAAGACCCGCCCCCTTTAGTTACTGTTGCTATGTCCGACAAGCCATGGCGTTCTCACACCACACACGTTCTCACGTAGAGAAAATACATCGCGGAGCAAAGAGGACACTGACAACATGCCGACAGACAGGACAGAGCAAGTTACTTTTGATATGAAACAAAGTCTCAACTTTGAAATTGTCTTTTTTTTTTTAAAGAAATTTAAACCACAAATAGCGTTTTGTGACTCTTTAATGTGTGGTGATCACTGTAGGGCCTCAGTTAAAGCTGCTCGTGAACCAATCATCTCTTCCTTCTAGTTTATTGATAAGCATGAAATAAACATGAATGAACACTAAAATAAATGTTGTTTCAACCGCGGAAAGATGTCAGTACACTCTGTTTTTCCAAGTTCAAGTCCACCAACGTTTATCTACTAACTCTCCTGACTGCTTTGTCGGACAAAACGGCAGATTGGGCGATGTGATTGGTCTAGATTGCACTTGCCAATCAAACTTGCGGCGAAGGGTGAATTGAGCTCATTCCATAATTGATTAACTCTAAACAGTTATTGAACAGAACTGAATAAACACTGAACTGATTTAAGCTGAATAATGACACTATTTACTTTTTAGAGCTGCTTTACATTATTTTCAATATTTTCCTTTTTTATCCCTGTAAAGCTGCTTTGAAACAATCTCTATTGTATAAAGCACAATATAAATAAAGGTGACTTGACTGGATTCCACTAAGATTTATTCTCGTTTATCAGCAGTATTTTGAAGTTTCTGAAACAAAACAAAACAAAAAGTTTTTGCAGTCTGTAACTGATAAGCATAACACACACTCTTCTAGCATTATCATGCTCACACATACTACAACACCTCTTACAGCGCTTCTGCACCTTGAATATACTCCTGTTTCTACCAACATTGTGAAAAGAGAGGTTTTCACTTGTGTTTGTCAGTAAATAAATGAAATGCATATAACTTTTGTTATTTGGAAAAAAAGTAATTTAAGGCTTTACTTTACTCATTTCTGGTGCTTAAAAAATGTAATTGTATTATGTATTTGACATGCATTACAACCTCGGCATTGCCCCACCCTCTGCCCCTCAAAAGCCAGCAAATAAATACACACAAGAGGCTCAATCTGCCAGGCTCTGCTTATAGAGTCAATTATTCAGACTGAAAGGTCTGACACGGTGGCAAACGCCTTACCTTTTGTTTTTTCCTGCACACAACATGAGACAAGTAGGGTATTTTTATCCAGCTTTGGATCTTTCCTCTGGAGCAGATGAGGCTCCATTTATAATTCATACACAGCCTGCAGATGAAACAGAATCATCCCTATTTTTGAGGTCACACAATGTTCCTCCATGCGTATTGTTGCAGAGGAGAAATCAAGACCCCGACTGACAATATACCAGGGACCGTTTGAGGTCCAGTTCAGTTCTGGCGAATGCCAGGAATGTTGAATATTCGTCTGTGTTTGGCTTGCTTGTTTTGTTTAGTTTTTTTTTTTTTTTTCTCCATCTGAATACTTTGCTTTTGTCTGTGGCTTTGCTGCGCTGGTGCAGATAAAGTTTGGAGACATTGAAGACATGTGAAAGAGTGTGAGTATATTTGATGCTCCTGTCTTACAACTCAGCAGGGGTTCTGTCTATCTTCACATTCTCATCTCCTTCACACTCTCAAGATAAATGATGCCCAGTTCCTCTCAGGGTGACATAAATCAACTTGAAGAAAGCACTCTGGGAGCTGGACGTGGTACACACTCTTTAGATGAGACTTCCTTCTGACAGTTGGTACTGCTACAATTGGACATGTTGACTATTGTATTTTTATTCGATTTGAAAGCTTTGAAAGACAGTGTGTTTGCACAACATCTTTGGGGGGGATGAACTTTTTAAAGGATAACTTTGTAATAAAAAATGATAATTTAGTTTATGTAATTTTGTATATATATATATATATATATATATATATTATATATATATATATATATATATATATATATATATATATATATATATATATATATATATATATATATATATATATATATAGAGAGAGAGAGAGAGAGAGAGAGAGAGAGAGAGAGAGAGAGAGAGAGAGAGAGAGTTAGTTGGTTAAAGAAAGATAGTTTAAAAGAAGCACAATACACACACTGAACTCACAAATATATCATTGCTTTATTATATTATAACATAATCCAAACAGACTATATGGATTAAGTACTAGATGAAGATGAAGTTTTTTCTTTTTTAGCAACAAAAATCGATTTTTGACAAGAAAGAGCTTTTCTTTCCTCCCAAATCATAAAATAAATAACTCAAATAAATATTAATCTCCCTCGCTAGAGTTCTTCTTGCCAGTGATGACCCCAAGTATGACCTCTGGTCAAGAGGTAAAACCAATTCTAAGGTATAAAAAATAAATAAATGCAAACAAGTCTTTGCATTGTTATTATGAACAAACTTGTTTAACACATTTCCATCATTATAAAACTCATATAATGCGCCATTAGTCCCATTCACACACTCTTTCGTTGCAAGATATATGGTTTTGTCATCATAGCTGAAATGTAGCTGCCTCATTCACTCTCCAATCTTTCCATAAGCTCTCTTTCACTCACATGCATAAAAAGTTGTAGCTTTGGAAGGAAAGTAGTCGAAGGATGGTTTTTAATTGAGGAGCCACATGGGAGCTCACACACTCTCAGATCCTGTTTAACTAGGTCAGCGCAGAAATGCCATCTGTGGAGATTTCAGTTTGCATTTAGACGAGTCGTGTCCCATCACAGTTCTGCTGTCAGGGAGTAAAGGGAGCTTTACGTTACTACACAGGCTATGACCTGTTAAGCAGAAAATGATTGTGGTCCAGTGAAGTCACACTGCAGAATTCATATTATGCATTCGTATTGCTGTCTGAGGTTTCCTCCGCATTTGGAGCGTGCCGTGCCGTCGTCACGACGTCTTCGCAAATCCCCGCCGGAGCTGTTGCAGCAGTCAATGTTTATCTAGGCTTATTTTTGCGGCCTCCAAACCTAAGTATGCAAACAGCAAGTAGTCTGAATCCGTCAGCCATGAAATTACCAGCCTTCCTCATGTAGCTTACTCAGCAGCTTACTAAAAGTGGGCGCTGTAATATAAATGCTTCATTTTAAAGCCAGGCTGCCGTGGTCACTGTTGCGATAGATATTGTGTGAGTTGCCAGCCAGGCTTAATGAAAAATGAATGACAGTAACATGACCTCAAACTGTATCATTATTAATAAAAAGCAAGATGCATTTGAAACGTTCAATGCAGCTTTGCTCTGAAAGCACTATAATGCATAAACAAATATAATTTAAGAAAAGAATCTCTTTCAGATCATAAGTTTGAATTTGAATTCTCCACGCTCCACAGGATGTTGAAATGGAATTTGAATAAGAATGACTAGAAGGGGAATTTAAAGTCTCACGGTAGAGAAATTTCATCAGTCTAACACAAATTTAATATATATAAACAAATAATTACGTTGTTCATTTTGACTTCTGTACTGTAAAAACAATTAGTATGGTGCATGTTACATCGTTACGCCAGTAGTTGGCGGCAAGTGACAAGTGACTTTATGAGTGAGTCATTGAATGAATCATTAATTCAATTGATTTGTTTAAACTGATTCAGGAACAAATTAAGTTAAGGCCTGCATCCAAATATACATATTTCCCTTCTATAGTAGGTGAAAAATAGTATGTGAAAAGAGTACTTTTTCCGAAATGTACAGTATTCATAAAACAGTTGACAGAAAATACCTGGATGACCTACTACTTTTAATGAGATTCTGAAGTGGGTATTCAGTGGACACTTTACTATCCCATGAGGCCATGGGAGAGGATTTATGAATGGCAGTGAAGCGACATAACTGACATTGGTAGGTCACATTATAATGATGTACAGTTTACATTCATACTATATAGAATTTACTTTATTTACGGTCACAAAGAGCGTCTTTATGAGTGAGTCATTGAATCATTAATTCAACCGATTCAAAAGCACAATCCATTCAGTAACGGAAACGGCACTTTGAGATGCAATTGTTGATACTGCTTTGTTTGGACCTATTTTCCAAAACTGATAAAGTAACTGGAAATATTATGTCTAAAATATAAGTTACTCAAAATGAACTTAATGTTTGTTGTTTAACTCTTTCCCTCGCCATTTTTCCGGCAATTCATGGTTTCACTGTTATACGGTAGGGGGCTCTATTACGCATCTTCTGAAATAGTACAGAATCTCTGGATCCAAACACAAGTGAAGAAGAAGCAGAAACAAGTGATGGAATATTGGTTACGCACATGTAAGCCAACGCTATCAAACATTCAACTTTACCGAATGAAATGTTGAACTAGCAATGAGGTATAGGACTTTTCAAGCTTTAATGTGAGTTGATGGACTCAATCTACACCTTATTTGTTTTGGTCAACATTCTTAATCTGATCCAGACAAAGTCTTTTACAGAAACAGGATTTTCTCAGGCCTCGTCCACACTAATACGCTTTCGTTTGAAAATGCATCTTTTTCTCTCCGACACCATTTTTATTAACAAAAATAAAGCTTTTTGAAAACCTCTCTCCAAAGTGGATAAATCTGAAAGCGCTGTTTTCACGTTGTAATGTGGACAGAGGTATTTGAAAACGACGTTTAGTAATGTGATGCATATTGTACCGATAGACAGGCTAATCATGGACGGAGAGTGTTTTGAAAAGAATATGCCGTTTTCAAAAGTATCCAGATTAATGCTGCCTTCACGTGCTATCGGAAATGTCCTACTTCCCACTTCAGAAGTCGTGATTACGAGCTTGTTGCATTCAAGTGCTTTGTTGTCGGAATGAGCAGGAATCATGGAGGACAACATGTTTATTCTTATATCTTATTAAAACCAAAATTATATTGTCACATCACATGCACTGACAACCGTAAACATTTACAATGCCAGATTCTGTAATTTCGGTCAAATGAATGCAATTTTCGCTGTGTATAAAACACAATAGCCTACACTTCAAATTATGACTTGTGTATGTCAATATGCACTACATTAACGACAAGAGTAAAAGATAAAAGGGTAAAAACGAATAAATCACTAATAAATCACCTGTCACAGGGCGTTCATGTGCAATTTTTACCTAGGAAACATATTTTTGATAATTCAGAGAGCACGTGAAGGCAGCATAATAGACGTAGCCTCAGCTTTTTAAAAAATAAAAATTTATGAAACTTACCCACATAAATAAAAGAATGCATGAAGCTAGAATGTTTGTTGTTTTGTTTTGTTCAAAAGCAGAGGCTCTGTTCTTTCTTTTGATATATTGTATGTTTAGATGCATTCATGCAACAAAATATTCTGGGGGTCATGAAAAGATGATAAAAATGCTTGTGCTGGCTGGCACCAGTTAAAAACAATATCACACTTGGATTTATGCTGTTGTGGTCTGAATATTAGTAAGGCTGGGGGATATTTTTTTATATATCATGTATTGCATTCGAATTTAAATTCTGCTTCCTGTATTCTATAGTAACTTCTTTCAGTTTAATTCTGAATGACGCACTGCTATAATGCGAAGCCTTTCAGAGGTCTATCAGTATGCACAGTACACTATATGCTAGTATGATATACATGCACACACTGACCCACACAAGAGATAGCCTCATATCATTATGGCCAGAGCTGGAAGCCTGCCAGCAGAGTGCTCCTTTTCAATCTTCATCCTCCATCTCCGTGATGGACAAGGAGGGCAGCTGACCCCCCTGCCCCACTTTGGAGGATGATGGGATCAGGGAGAAGTGTTCCCCTCCCCCTCCACAGCTCATGCATCACGCTTCCCCAGCAATGCCCCATTCTGCATAATCGCAAGAAGCACTTTGGTTTGATGGGTTCCTGCAGCCACGCTTGGTGCTTTAGACAGGGATCCATGAAATCTGATCCACAAGCCAACGACATCCCCATCCCACCAAAGGTCCCCTCTGGGTTGCCCTGTTTAAACATGCAAAATGGGCTTCGTCCTGCCAAATGGCCTGTCACACAAATTTCTGCCTGTGTTTGTATTGTCACATTTATTCTGGGTGCAACACTTTCTTGTTTAAGAGGACGGTTCCCTCAGGGTGAGATAGCTGTCCTCAAATAGGACCAAATGCTTTAGGGTCAGATAATATTTTTTTATGAGTGAAAAATTGGTGTGTATTTTGGAAATGTCTCCAAGGGAAAAAATGTACTGTCTTGACAATTTAGCCAAATAATTATCTCTTGTATCCCACCACACACATTCATTTAGATGTAGTATATAGACAAAAATACATGGACGCTTGAAATGAGAACATTCATAGAACATTCTTTCAATGTTACTATGCTTGATAAACAATGTGCTTACAGCGATGTGCTAAAAACAGAAATGTTTTTCATTTGTGTTTTTTGCGTACAAGTGAAAATGTTTTCAAAATGTTCCCCGTTCACACGTTGTACGCATGCCAGGACAGTAGTTGGCGATGTCTCTCTGTAAAGAAACATGCCTATAGACCGGACACGTACTATGTGTATTACATGACCGGACCGGACACGTAAAAAAAAAAAAAAAAGCACCTTTCTTTTCCTCTTCCCTTTTTCCCTCCCTACTCTAGCCTGTGCTACACTGAGCAATGTACACGGACTCAGTATTTCAGGCACTTGTTGCGCTTACTTGACTCTTCATGACCAATCGCTTTCTGTACTCCCAAGTTGTAAGTCGCTTTGGATAAAAGCGTCTGCTAAATGCATAAATGTAAATGTAAAATGTAAATGTGCATTGTGCATAATATCACTGTTTTCACAAATTCGCATTTTTGTAGTTTACACTAAGACAATAATGGTATTGGTTTCATAAACTTTGAAACCCATTTTCAAAAGTTTGCATTTTCAGGCCCCCAAAATGCCATTGTCGCCCAAAACGCAGAACATTTTCTGTTTTAAATTGAAAATGGTGTCAAGTAAACGTCCCCATAGTCCGCATCCACCATTCATTATTGGATTTTCTATTAAGTTATGGAAAGGTTGTTTTCCAAGCATTCTTTAAATGTTCAAAATATGTTTTAAGAAAATGTATTCCTTGGTTATACAAACTTTTTGGAAAACATTAGCAGAGCATGCACATTGCTCGAACCATTGATACAGCTGCCAACTACAGAAAAAAATGCTTTCATTGAGTTCCATTATTTTCTCTTGCATTTCTACTGGCTTAGAGAAGAAGACATCTAGTAAATACATCTAGGTGATGACTTTATAATAGTCAGATATTTTACGATATTTAATTATAGGTTACTAGTAATTAGTAATTTTACTGGAATGCATTTGAAAGCAACCCTCTCATTCTGTTTGTGATCCATGTTGAGATAAAATGGGCAATTATCCAATAGCTAAAGAATATTGACATTTCCAATACTCTCCAATTAGTTTGCAATATTTTCACTGCATGATGTGAAGACACAATGGAGGAGGTGGGGACAAAAGGCCTCCAGCTGATCCTTCAGCAATTCGTTTACTTTTACAGAATTTATAGGTTAATATTCATTTTGACAAACAATAATATATTTTTTAACATTTCAGGTTAATATTATATAAGTATAAATGAACTTGAATCTATTATAAACATCTATTATAAAGAACATTCATTGACAAGTAACAATTCTGAAAGTAGACATTAACCTAAATTAATAAATGCATTCAAAAGGTTGGGGTCAGTAAAAATATTTTTTTATATTTTAAAAGAATTGTGAGTTTGGGTTCGGTAAATCTTTTATGCTCACCAAGGATGCACGTATTTGATCAAAAAACAGTCAAAACAGTAATAGGGTGAAATGTTATTACAATTTTAAATAACTCTTTTCTATTTTAATATATTTTAAAATGTAATTTACTTCTGTGATGGCAAAGCTGAATTTTCAGCATCATTACTCCAGTCTTCAGTGTCACATGATCCTTCAGAAATCATTCTAATATGATGATTTGATGCTCAAGATTCATG
Source organism: Gobio gobio (assembly GCF_949357685.1). Lineage (NCBI taxonomy): Eukaryota > Metazoa > Chordata > Actinopteri > Cypriniformes > Gobionidae > Gobio > Gobio gobio. The sequence goes on along the minus strand of NC_137112.1, from coordinate 27,241,861 downwards.
TATTATTATTAATGTTGAAAACGCTTGTGCTACTTAATATTTTTGTGGAAGCAAATCCAGAATTTCAGGATTTTTCAGTATATTATGTCTTTACTGTCACTTTTGATCAATTTAATGTGTCCTTCTTGAATAAATAAAATTGAAGCTTACTGTAAAAGTATTTTAAAAGATGAGGTAAGAGAGAGCATTCTTTCTTTTTACATCTACAAATACAACGCCTTCTTTCATTTCACAGCCATTCCTCATGCTTTTCAATGGGCAGCATCGCACCACCTTGTCCAGATCTGCCCGTCCCGCTATGGCGGACTTTGAGCTGAGCTTTGAAGAGCAATTAGCAATTAGATCAAAGAGGCGGGAGAGTGTCACAGCATTTCAGCCTCACAGGAAAAAAATGAAATAAAAGGTCTGGTTTTCACAGGATTAAATATAGCCCTGAACAGGTGTTGCTGAGACTGGGGCCTCTTGATGTATTGGCGTCTCTGGCTCTGGCAGGGTTGAGAGGATAAGACTCCCCTGCTTGCTGCTCGAGTGAGAAAACAACCCCAAAAGACTGGAATGTTGAGCCCCACTGTGCCTAATTGATTGGAATTCTGTTGGCCATGTGTGTCTACACTGGGCCGGCTGAAATAAGCCGTGTTAAATCACATTCCAGGGGCTGTGTCAGCCCAAGGCTTTGCGCAGGCTATAGCATCTGGAAACGAGCATTCCCAATGCTCATGATGAGACTCCGTTTAAAAGATTCGGCTGGCGTAAAGGTGGATTGGCTCAGCTGAATTGGTGATGTCAAAGAATACAAGAGACTACAGGTGGAATATTCATGTTGCCGGGGTAAATAGGCTGCCCATGTCAAGAGGGTTTCAACGTATGTTTGTTTGAAAAACCCATGCAGTGGCAATTTTGTACTACTGAAAAGATTTGTTATTCTTTGGAGATACAGACTAAATCCATTCCTCTTTGTATTCAGTTGTATTAATAAGTCTTTAGTAAAATAAATAATAGCAAAATATAGCTTTAAGACGTTTAACCCTTTATAGGGCACTCATTGAAATACTTGGAAATTCAAATTTCAACCCTGGAGTGTTGTTGTAGGTTTTTTTACAAGACTTCTGAACTTTTGTGACTTTTTATGTTGAAAATCAAGGTCAATGAAGTCTATGGTCATAAAAGTGATATATATATAATATAATATAAATAAATACATAAAACATGTATAAACTTCATAAAATAATAATTTATGAACATTTTTTCTTTTATTTAGGAAAATGTCTTCTTTTTCATGTCGAAGTCAACTACTTCTTCAATGAACTATTCCAAAAAGTGGATATATACATAATATAAGACACAAAATAAATATATATAACAAATGTAATTAACAAATTAACTTGATAAAGCAGTTGCGATCAGCATTGAGGCACAGACTCTGACCTTACATATATTGACCTTACAGACTCTGCAGACCACGTTTGAACTCAATATGTTCCCAATATGTATATAATAATGAGTGAAAAATAGCACTAAGTACTGGTGGTACCACTTGTTTTAGCAGTAATAAGACTCACAGTAAAACAGCAATATATGCCATACTAATATACACTGGGTTAGTAGTAATACTTATAATTACTACAACATTACACATATTTCACTATTTATGACTTGATCATTTCAATAAATGGCTTAAGTATCCCTCTGGATCACATCGCTGTATAATGTTATGCAAACATGTGGCAACATTCAATGCACTATTGAGTACTAGTGTCCTATATGTTATAATGCATTAAGTGAAAAATAGCACTATAAATACTGGTTCGCGGAGAGGCATGTAAACGCCATTGTGAATGTGCGATTAAGTTACCAAATATGGTTCTTCGCCCGATAAAGGGTTAATCAACAATCACATTTGATGAAACGATAGATAGATAGAAAGATAGATAGATAGATAGATAGATAGATAGATAGATAGATAGATAGATAGATAGATAGATAGATAGATAGATAGATAGATAGATAGATAGATAGATAGATAGATAGATAGATAGATAGATAGATAGATAGATAGATAGATAGATAGATAGATAGATAGATAGATAGATAGATAGATAGATAGATAGATAGATAGATAGATAGATAGATAGATAGATAGATAGATAGATAGATTTTTAAATCCTAGAGATTTATCTAAATAAATTAGCCCAGGTTTCAAAACAAATCACAAAGACGCACCACCAATAATCACATAGTCATATACAGCGGATACATCTGAAATCGCATACTTCCCTACTGTATACACTATAAAAAAAAGGTTCTATATGGCACCAAAAATGGTTCTTTGTCGTAATCATAGAGGAACCACTTTTGGTGCTATATAGCACCATATCTTAACGGTGCTATATAGCATCTTAGTTAGTGGTGCTATATAGCACCTTAGTCAAAGAACCGCTGAATAATCACTGAAGTACCAAAATTGGTGCTATATAGCACTTAAAAAGGTTCCCCTATGATTCCAGCCAAGAACCATTTTTGGTGCCATATAGAACCTTTTTTTTTTAGAGTGTACTAGGCCAAGGTTCCTCAAATCCACCCCTGGAGGGCCATTGTCCTTTAGAGTTTAGGGGCCCGTCCACACGGAGACGCGTATCAATGTACGTATACATTTTTTATCGTATTGGTGTTTCGTCCACACGGATCCGCCGTTTTGGGAGACTGAAACCGCAATTTTTTGAAACCGGGTCCTAAAGTGGATAAATCTGAAAACGACACCCTTGCGGTTTCGTGTATACAGCCAATCGGTATATTTTGTGAAACGGTGATGTCATCACACCACGTCCTGCGAGGGGAAGACTAGAAGGGATACAACTACGGGCACTGGGCATGCGCACATCCATACTGCGTTGTTTAATTACTGTATTTGCATTATTGTAAGGGTATGTTTAGGGTTGGGTTAGGTGTATGCGTTAATAAAACACATCTGGTAAGTAGCAAATTTATTTATTGTTATTTTATTGTGAGATTATACCTCACCTCCGACTGTTGCCGTACCCCTTCTAGCCACAACTCTTCTTCTCCGTTTTTAGTGTATTTCTGAGGCAGAATTACAGTGCCACATACTGGCCTGGCATGTATACTACATCGTTTTGAGACGTTTTCATGCTCTCGTGTGTACGCAGATATTTCTTGAAACGAGGGGAAAAAAAAGATCGGATAGGGAAAGTTCTGGCTTCGTGTGGATGGGGCCTAGATCAAACTCAAACTCACCTATCTGCAATTTTCTAGTAACTCTGAAGACCTTGATTAGCTTGTTCAGGTGTGTTTGATTAGGTTTGGAACTAAACTCTGCAGGGCAGTGGCCCTCTAGGACCAGATTTGAGGAACCCTGTAGTAGGCGAAAAACAGTATGCGACAAAATGTCCGAATTCACAGTACTCATAAAACAGTAGGCAAAAGGTTTTTGGATGACCTACTACTTCCGACGAGATTCAGAAGTGTGCATACGATGGACACTTTACTATCGCATGAGGCCACGGGAGAGGATTTGTGAATGGCAGCTAAGCAACACAACTGACGCTGGTGGGTCACATGATAATGACAGCAATGGGAATATTCATACTACACACATGCATACTACATAGAACATACTTTTTTAGCCCTCACAAAGTTTCCGCACATACCTTTAATGACCAATTTGTATTATCTTTTGAATAGCGCCTATCTATCTAATTCTGTTTACCATACATGTTTACCAATGTGCTATTTGCCCTGCCAATCAAATCTGAGAACCGGAACTAACAGTTGCGTAATCAAATCATGTACTCAGGTCAGTGGAAAAAATGTGAAAATTACATTAATTAAACATTACGATTGAAGTCAATTGCCCCGTACAGATGAAATAAGCTAAACATAAGTGAGAAATCTGCTGTTTGGTTGACGTGTCTGTCTCACAGCAAAATATACTCACGCTCCCCTCCCCCATCCTGTCTGCGGTTACAGACGTAATGTGTCTTTCTTTCTTTTTTAAAGTTGTCAAGGGAGAATTATTCACTAATCAAAGGTCTAGCCTTTGTTCCCTGGCAATTTTGTCCTAGCAGCCTCTGCATGTAGGTAACGTTACATAAACAAGCTTCCCAGTTCAATTCTGGCCACGATCATAAAAGTAGGTCAGTGATAATCTTGCGCTGTTATGACACAACATATTTCCTGTGGCCATGATAACGCTAGTTGAAGCCAAGAATATATCACAGAAACATTGTTTATTGATGCGTACAGTTCCTTTATTTGGTAACGTCCCATCGTATTTCAAAATGATGCAATGCACTTTGGTGAAGCTTCAAGGTCGATGCTAGAATCGCATGCATTTGCACCCATAACTAAGCTGCGTATTTGAACTGTCACATGGGGTTTGAGAAAACGTACTGCCTGTTTTATCTGCAAATGGTGGTCACTATAAAGTAACTGATCTTGCACCCTGAGGTGATTCACCCGCCACAGGATTATTGGACTAGTCAAAATGATACCACATGTAAAACGTGAAGGTCAGGAAGTATAAGTCCAGGTTTCTGAAACAAAAGCTTCATGCTTTTCCGGTCTCGTCTCATTTTTTTCAATCCATACCTGTTCCTTAAACAAAGGTGATATGCTTTTAGTAGATAGCTGGTCTAAGAGCACCAGAGTAATATACAAACCAATGATGATGTCAGCTTGTTATTGACTTTCCAAGTCTGAATGACTGAGCAAAGGAGAGGGGGTGGGGTGGAATCTATTGCAGGCAATGCCCAGCCAGGCAAAAATGAGTTGACAAGCCAGTGTGGGGGATGGGTGGGATTCTGCAGAGTCTCACAGCCCCAGACATCATTCTCTAACTGTAGCTGTGCTGCTTTCTCTAGCTTACAGCGCGCTCGCCCCATTTTTCTGACGTAAACTGAATTAGGACGGCAAGGAGGGGCCGCCATCGCAGTCGACAGAGGAATATATTTGCATTTTCAATGGCGGGAAGTACGTTTTGACTTCCAGAACATGCATTGTTTGAATTCTGAAGAAAGTAGGGGGTAAAAAGGCAAAATCTGGGTTTAAAAAATGGAGAATTATGCAAAGGTTTTTCAACAGGAAATACTTTTCAATGTCTGCCAAAACCGCAGGCCTGCCTGAGACAGTATAAATAACAGGAGGGAAGGGGTGGGGAAGATTTTACATTTGTGCCCAGCCCCCACCACGCCACACACACAGAAATACGCTAATGGTGCTCTGTAAAATATTACACATACCAGCCATTATGAGTAACTTATGGCAGATGAGGGTGTAATTCTTTCTGTAATATTAATGCGATATATCTCAGCAATGGGACATTTGAGCGTTTGAGTGGATTTTTTGTTTATGACGCTGTATTACTGCCATTTTGAGGGGAAATGACTGCAGTGACTACTGCAGTAACAGCATGTGCTAAAACATTGAAAATATCAATTATAGGGAATATCTGAAGTAAATATGGTATTTTATGGTTGATATAAATAAAAATATATTTATATAGAGGTTTATTAATCTTTGGCCAACTGTTTCAGTATATTTCTAATCGCAATACCAGAAATGCAATGTTTTGTTTGTGTGTGCGTATACCTAATGTGTTAAATATATTTTGGTAATTATATATATTATTTGTGATTAATTGCATATAAAAAAAGTTTTTGTTTACATAATACATATGTATATATATTATCATATATCATATTTACTGTATATAAATTATAAGTGTGTGTGTGTGTGTGTGTGTGTATGTGTGCAAGTCTGTCTATGCATGTGTGTGTGTGTATATTAATTATATATTATTTATTTTATTTAATTATATATTTTATTTTAATTATTTATTTTATTTAATTATATATATATATACACACATACACACACACATTATGTAAACAAAGACTTTTATGTTAGATGTGATTAATTGACTTGACAACACTAATGTGTGTGTTTCATTTTCATGTGTAAAAGTGATTATGAATTATTTATTATAAAATTTATTTTTGGTCATTTAAATTACCCGGGGATTAATAAAGGCCATCTGAAGCGAATCATGGACACGCGGCGCGTACCACAGTTAGTGTAAGTTAGAGATTACAGTTTGTAAAGTTTTAAATATGGATATTTTTCATACACAAAACGCATCGCTTCGCTTCAGAAGGCCTTTATTAACCCCCCCGAAGCCGTGTGGAGCACTTTTACAATGGATAGATGCACCTAAAAATGAACATGAGCAAACCATGATCAATACATTTGTTACTGTATTTGTTAATATTTGTTAACGTTAGTTAATACAAACTTATTGTAAAGTGTTACTAAAAACAGTGAATAATAAAGTGCAATGCTTCCCATATATTTTGTCGCTGACGTCAGGTTGTGTGTCCAATCGAACTATAGTTTGGCACAAATCTAGTAGTTTGGTCATTTGGTAGAAGCTAGCAAATTTAGGAAGAAAGACATCTTTGAAAACCATGTACATAACAAAACCAAAGTAAAGGGAAATACTACCTAGACTAAAGTAAATACAGGTTTGTGATGACCACGTAGTGTTTTGTGTGGTGAATTATAGGCTGCAGAGAGCATACAATCAAAATGTAGAGAAAAAAGTCAATTTCAAATCTTAATAATTTGGTCATATTAATGTTAATAATAACATTACATTTTTGTTTACTTATTTGCAATAAATCAGTAGTTTGTTGTATCACCATTTGTCCTCTGAGGATCACTACATTAACACTTAATTCTATACATTTCATTAGTTTCATTAAAATATGATTGCCTTTTAAAGCAAACAGAGGTGGTCAGTGTGCTAGAGAACTACAAGAGAGTGATTCTTGTGTCAAAGTACCATACTAATCTTATCTTTGTTAGTATTTTGTCTCCATGATAATGAACCACAATTCTCAAAATAACAACGTACAATATCTAATTCCCAGCATGTTCTTTTGTTTTAACGTGCTTATGTTATGTCTGCTGTAAAATATCCACATTTGTAGTTTTTACCTCCCGGGGATTTAATTTAGTATTTTAAAATCGATTTTGCTGCCCTTGGCAAAGTACGTTCCTGAAAAAATGACGCCTTTTTTGTTTCAGCAGGTGGATTTGAGCCATATAAAGTACTATTCCTATTGTAGACTTTTTATAAAACCGTTAATTAACCTGTCAGTGTGCTTTAGCCCTGGACAGACTACAACTAGTCAAATGCTGACTTTTGGCACCTTCTAAACCCCTAATCAGGCTTGTGCGAGGAGCCTTTTTGTCCCACGGTGACAAGCTTTCATTGCTTTCACATTTCCACCGGGCAACGACTAGTTTGCGGGCGAAAGAACACACCACGCACACACCTTTTACCAAAACAGCCTTTCTGATTCCAAACATGCATTTTAATTATAGATGCTCCTGGGCAGCACACCCACACACACACAGATTTGTTTAATATTCACTAATCTCTCCTGCCTTTGCCTCCCACGTTGTATACACTAATGGCCACTGAAGCCTGCAGTCCCTGAGCCAGATTCCTGCTCTAAACACTGACACCCATCCTCTCCCTGCTTTGTTTCCAACATCTCACAGAGGAGTTTCTTTTGTGCCACGCTCCGAACAATCGCTCTTGATCCGGCCTCCCTGTCTTTCTCTCCTCCTGAATCCGCTGAAATTTATCAGTGTCCCCTGTGAGGGAGGACCAGATGGCTGCCCTGCTCTTGTTTTCAATGCTTCGGATGCAGCTTTGTTTGTTAGCACAGCCATTGAAACCTCAGCCATGGGAGAGAGTCCCAGTCTCCATCTTGTAGTCTGCAGCTCCACAGCTGGATCATGATTGAGCAATTATATTTTATGATGCTGAAAGTGTATGCGGTTGTTTAGGATTGATGTTTTGGAGAGCATCCAATTAATATTAATGTGAAATTGCAATAAATATTAATTATTATTTTGTTTTGTTTATATATCATCAGTGTTTACTGATAAAAAGTTGGAGTATAGGAGAATGAATATACAATTTAAAAACCAACTGAATTGAGTTACGTATTGAGGGATGGATATATGGATGGATGGATGAAGACCTGACCCTTTACAAGGCAAAAATGTGTTTGGTATTCAGTAGGGTGGGGGGAAATCAATATTTAAAAGTATTGCATTATTTTACCTCATGCTGCTCTATCAATATTCTCTTGGTAAGAATCAATCCCTGGGTCTAAATATGCCTTCCATAGTAGGCGAAAAACAGTATGTGAGCCAACTAATATGTCCAAATTCATAGTATTCATAAAACAGTAGACAAAAAAGTGGATGACCTACACTCTAAAAAAAAAGGCTCGTAATCATAGGGGAACCTTTTTTAGTGCTATATAGCACCAATTTTGGTGCTTCAGTGGTTCTTCAGCGGTTCTTCAGAGGTGCTATATAGCACCTTAGTCAAAGAACCGGTGAAGAACCTCTGAAGAACCGCTGAAGAACCTCTGAAGAACCGCTGAAGAACCACTGAAGCACCAAAATTGGTGCTATATAGCACTAAAAAAGGTTCCCCTATGATTACGAGCCAAGAACCATTTTTGGTGCAATATAGAACCTTTTTTTTTTTTGAGTGTACAAAAAGGAGGTTTTCACAACAATGTCACTTGAAGAACCATTTTGGGTTTCCCAAAGAACCCTTGAGTTCTTAAAATAATCTCTTTTTCCTTGTGAAGAACATTTTAATAATCTAAAGAACACTCTTTACACTCTATAATGAACCTTTTGTGCAATGAAAAAGGTTTCATATATGTTAAAGGTTCTTCATGGAACCATTAATGCCAATAGAGTGCAACAGTTGGGTTCCGGAAATAAAAACACCATTCATTTTTTCCATAAGGAAATTTATTTTGAACACTTATAAGCCTTAAAAACAGACCTACTGTGAGACGTCAGCCCGCATTATTTCATCGTATTTTTAAAATAATCGTGTTTAACAGTGTAATTCCTGGTGAAGACTACATTACCCATGATGCTGTACAGAAAGTTACACAAATCAGAGTCGAAAAAAAGCAACACACTCTAAAAAAAACTCTTTTGCTCCGCCTACTCCCATGAAGTCGGTCTCCCTATGCTCTCAAAATTCTGAAATGTATATATAAAAGTAGTAGTTTTATATTTCTCCTTCGTTTTTAATTTGATTATGTTGTTTGCAATGCTTCATGGGATTGTAGTTCTTCCCCTCACTAAAACCATTAAGTATGCAGTCTTCCACCTTTGTCTTTTTGTCCGATTTTTAAATTTTTTTTTGCTTCAAATCAAAGTTTGTAGTGTTGTGTTTCACCTTGTAGCTGATTGGTTTGGTTCGTGGCGTGTAACTCTTTAACAAAGACTATTTTAAAATCCCTATGCGAAAAATTAATGAAAAAATACTTTCAAATCCAGCGCTGCTGAAAAAGGGGGCGGGCGCTGCACTCTATGAAGAACCTTTATTTTTAAGAGTGTACAACTTCTGGTTCTGAAGTGTGTATCCACTGGACACTACTATCCCATGAGGCCACGGGAGAGGATTTGTGAATGGCAGTGAAGCGACGCAACTGACACTGTAGATCACATGACAGTGACAACATGGTGGATGTAGTACGTCCGAATTTCATACACATTCATACTATATAAATAATGTTTCGAAGCAAGTTTCAAACCAAATGTAGTACAGTATGCGATTTCTGACGCATTGAATGTTTTTAAGCTGAGGATTCAGTAAAACAGCCTAATTTCCTCATGTAGTATAAAGTGTTTTTTTTTGTGATAAACAGATGTTCGAAGGAAAGGAGAAAAGGCGAAAGTACAAGAGAAGGTAGGAGGTAGGAGTCCTTCTGTTCAAGGCGAAGTTTACACACTTCGAGGTTTGATAAGATTACAGCCAAACAGACACAAACCCTCCACCCTAAACACTGCGGTTGTGAAGGACACAGAAGGAGAGTAAGAAGTGTGTGTCAACAGGGCCAAAGAACACAACGGCTGTATTTAAAACCAGCCTTTCTGGCCAGTGACTCGATGACTTAACAGACAGCGTTTTTGTGTAAAGCTTCCAAGGCGCCATAACGTCATGCAAATTCAAATCAGCTGTAGAAATAACCAATTGAATATTCAAAGACAAAAAGTTACATTTAAGGTGTAAAAAACTGATATGTATGTTATTCTTTTTTCCACTTACCGCAGAAACTGTCTGTGCTGCGTTCAAAAACCAACCAGATAAAGGCAACTTAAAGCCTTTCTCTGTGTACTTCCAGCATTTTTCAGACATGGCCAACATGATTGCTATGGCAACCAAATTCATTTTACATCTGGTCATGTGATTACGCGAATAATCATATAATCATGACATTTATTTTGGAGGCAACCGCACCCCTCCCCCGTCCCATATACCACATAACAAGGATTAATGCTGTGTTCATGTCTTGAATTACTGTAATCACGAGATTCTACTCAGAGCTGTTCACATTCTCAGACTTAGAAATTATTTGTTACTATGGCAACACTCATAATGCCAAAATGGATCCATCTGCGGCTTTGTTGTTGATGACAGCAAAATATTTAATCACTACATTTTGTTAGTTCACCTCTAAATGTTTGTCCAACATGTTTAAGAATGAAAAAGCACACCACGTAATAGTGGTTATAATAAAATAGTATATCAAACAGAAATATGTGTAGATTGCTGCCATTTTGGCGCTATTTTACATGACTAGTTAATTATTAATCATGATTCAATTATAATTATGAGTTTAGCAAAAACGTAAACTTTATTTATTTGTTGACATTTCAAGAACATGGTAATTCAGACATGACGTGAACATACTAAAAAGCTTACATTCCTTTACATTCTAGTGAAATGATCGCTAATTCAAGTTAATAATTCCAACTATCCAGCTATAATAATTCCAGCTATCCTTACATGAAAACAAATAACTTGAATTGTCATTGTAAATGTGAGTGTGACTACAAAAATGGCACAATAAGACAACATTAAATATATAAGTAAAATATTGTATGAAAAAACATTAAAACACCGCAAAATACCAATATATCTTAACAAATCACAATAACGTTTAGTAGAATAGTTTTTATTGTATTATTACAATATGCAAATCTCGCCATTAATGTGTCAGAAACAGTGCCGTAGAAAATGGGAGTGATAATACTCGCTTAAATTATAAACCTCTGTCGCAGTTTAGGGTAAAATCCCGATTGAGATGGAACGAACAGGCATGTTATTGCGATATTCCTCCTTCAGTTTTAACAAAGCTGCAGCGACAACCGCCCAGGCCTCCCCCATTTTCGCCTGGAAAGTCACCTCTCCAGTGTTTGAGTGTCTGAAGCCGTTGGCTGCTCCTGAACCGTTTGGCTCTTTCTCCACTAGCAAACAGCCCCACAATGTACCTCAATCGCTCTTAAATCTATTTTTAAACGATTTTATTCCGCTCCACGCCGCTGCGAACGGGACCGGACGCTTGTTTGGGAATTTATCTGACGATCTGCCGCCTCAAAGCAGCTTTATAACGCTTCGTTTGAGCACTATTTGACAAAATAGTCGAGGAGGAGGAAATTCCACACAAGCATTGAAAGGCAGTCCTCGCGCTCATCCGGGTATTAAAGTGAGTGTTTTCTTCTTTTTTACTCGTTATATCGGTAATATAGCGGCATATGTACGTTTCTGTACCTCTGTGTGTTTTGAATAATAATATATAGTGGTGTATAATTCGGCAAGGGCATTTCTTTTGGAGGATCTGGCTGGGTGGGGGATGGGCAACAGAGTGTGTGTGTGTGTGTGTGAGAGTGTGTGTGTGTGTGCGCGCGCGTAAATGCAGCACCACTTCAGATTGTTTGGTAGTTTAGATGTGTACAAAACATAATTCCACAAGACATTACTATCTAATTCTGACATTATTTAAAGTGAATTATGCATTACATTTAATTCATTGCATCTGATGCTATGTTAATTATTGGTGTATTTTAATATAATTTAATATTAGCTTTTTTTAAAAAAAAAAACATGTATTCTGATGTGCATCATAAAATCTACCAAGCTAAATATTCTCATAAATGCACTTCTATTATTCTGCAAAAGTGATGCACCTCTTGAAAACACTTGTGATGATTTGTGAGTTACAGTCTTTTGTTCTTTATTCAAACACATAATGTTTGAACATAATGTAAATTATAATCAATGTTTATAAAAAGACTAGGTGAAGATTAGCACGAGCACATGACAGTGTTGTGGGCAACTATGAGAGTGGGGGAGGGGAAGTCAACTCACATTCAGTGTTTGGACAAACAAGAGTGTGTGTGTTGAATGACAGGATCATGCATTTATAATTATTTACATGTAAAGTGATATTTCTTAGTATGCACACTTACTATTGACACTGTCATTTTCAAATCATGCAATGCATATGACAACAAATGACTCTAAGATAAGCTATGATGACTTGTGGATTATTTCTTATATTAGTAATTTAAAGAGTATAGTTGTATTTTGAGTGTACAATGCTGGTCTATATAAGAACAATGTGTGTGTGTGCTTGTGATATTTGGATCATAGTGTTCAGTCTACTGTGGGGGTGGGGAGCTCTGTAATGTGTGTGTGTGTAATCTGAAGGCCATGTGTGTCGGGAAACTCCCATTGTAATGGCTCACATGTAACATATTTAGATCACCAACCCCTAAAGTCATTTAGTAATGTGTGTTAGGTTAACCTAGCTAATTTGTACACAACCTCCTTCGAAAAAGGCCTATGATAAATAACATGCAGTAAAAATACAACATAAAGCGTTTAAAATGATAAGGACATTCTGTCTTAGCTTCTCAGAGTATATTTTGAGTCTCTCAGTCTTTGTTTGAAATCTGCGTCTCTCTCTAAGTGGAAGAGTGGCACGGTTATGTAACTTGTGCCTGAGAGTGGATTGAAGCAAGATGTGGGGGATGGGACAGACAGATCTGATCTATTGCGCTTTTCCCCCTCTCTTCCCTCCCCCCTCTTTGCCTCGTGGAGCAGAATCGCAGTGGGCCAGCCGACGTGTTGAAACGTGACGTTTGTGTCTGTGCTCTGTTGCGGTGCCGTTGACCCTGTTTCTCTTGAGCCTCAAGGTTGAGATGAGATGGGCAGATGGTGGTGTGAGCTTGAAAATGCCTGCCATGGTCTGTGCTTTCTTGAACAAGGCCTGTGTTGTTTTCTGCAAGGTCACCGAGGAACACTGTTGCTGTAAATGTTGTCTAGTTATGCAATTCGATACAGTGTTAATACTGTAATTGATCATAAACCGACTGCTGCGTACACTTTGTAGCCGTTTTTAGCAGTTGGTCCCACACGGTGATTGCATCAAACACGGAGTAAAAACTAGTAAACAAACTCTATTTGGCACTATCTCTTTGGTTTCTATTAGAGATGCACCAATCGGCCGGGGACCGGAGTCGGACGATTTTCGGCATGCTCGCCCCAGACCGATGCCTGGGCCGGTTAGTCTCACGCCTTTCCGGTTTTGTTGCCAGCGCAAAGTGCCTCGCTCTTTTCTCTCGGATGGCGAAGTGACGCCTTTCATTCGCTCCGGTTAAATAGTGCTTGTATTGTGCATCATTTTAGTAATTCCCGCAGGTTTCGCGCTCACACCAAAAGCACGCACACCACGGATCTATATATATATATATATATATATATATATATATATATATATATATAAGTGAAGTGCACAAAAAGCCACCTCTCAAACGGTACCAAAAATGAGTGGCTTACTGCACTTAAACAGTCAAATACACATCAAATGATGTCACAATGCATGTCTTGGAGAGTATTCAGTTACACAGTCAGTTTTGGAACGTAAATGGTTGAGAAAGAAAACGCATGTTGTGTAACAGTATATTAGATCCGTGCATAAACTCTTAAAGTGACAGCAGCCTAATAAACCTGCTGCTGTCTGTCATGTTAATCAAAGAACAAAAGACAAAGAGAAAAATCACTCTCTGCTCTTGACTGAATAACTTTAAAGCAGCACTAGGTAACTTTTGCTCTCGGGCTCCCCCTACAGTTGTGAAACAGTATTGTCCTCTACTACTGTCGTAAACTGTCATTCTACATCAGCGGATGCATCGCACGTGCATTTGTTGACATGACAACTATGATAGCCCTGAACACTGCAGGAGTTCACATTCAGGTGTTCTGCTTGCGTCGCGTGTGAAATGTCTTCATCCCAGGTACAGTGGCATATGTTTCAGCACGTCATATGAATATAATTTCATGGGTTTTATTTTTTTCAAACACTAAATGATCGCGATGCTGACGTTTACAAGCCAGCGTCATTATAGTAGCCTAGTCTATTGGTTCCCGTTTTACAGAATCTATATGATACTTCAATTCAATGTTTGAGTGGTAGGTAATAACCATATATCGTCAATATTATAATATCAAGCTACCCTAGATGAATCTGCAAATTTGAAAAATCGATTTGCATTATAGCTTGAGGAAAGACAAATAAACCAATATCACAGACATGTTAGGTATCCTAAAATATGATTTTGTATGTATTACGTATTTACTTGCAAGAATGTAGCCCCTCCTCCTTCAGCTCACGCCAACGAGCAAACGCTGGTCCAATGTTGATCCTCGTCCTGCCTTTAATCCGATCACTTTCTCGTTTCCTCTTTTTGCTTTCCTCCGACAAAACCTTTGCTTTCTTATTTTTCTGTGCTGCTTCGGCCATGACTATAACATTCGGCAAACAAATAATAGTTTGGCTCGCACGTCCGAATTTAAGGAAGTGGGGGTGGTGGTGGAAGTGACGTATATGCCGTAAAGCAGTCGAATTTTGTAGTTCTTTTTGTTCTCGGGTTACTACCCGAAACCCGAAGTTTAAAAGTACGATTAAAAACGATACAGACTCTGTCAGGCTGAGGCAGACGTGTCATTCAACCTATTGTAAGTCGATGTATCATCACAAGAGGTTTGAAAATATATTATAAAGGTTGAAAAGTTACCTAGTGCTGCTTTAATTGTAAGCATTCATCTGTATTTAATTTGTATAATGAAAACTATCCAGTGTTATTTTTTTACTTTGATTACTGCAGTATTTCTTACCTGAATACTAACCTACTGTTAGACCCACCTGAAACATTAAAAACCGTGTTTATTTCTTATCTCTCTTTATTCTATTGCATTTATTTCTGCTGTTGTTTGCAATTTGTTTATTATTTTATTACCGACTTTTTAGTGGGTTTTTTGTTGATAAAAATACAATTTTGCTAGCCTGACAAGCCAGACCCACATCTAGATGTTGGGTCTGGGAACTCACCATTGGCAGGGCTCAATCCGAGGGGCGGGATAAACGGTTGTCTTTCAAATTCCCTCTGCACGCAATAGGACAGCTCTACAACCAACCAGAGCAACGAAGAAGGTGAAGCGGAGTTAGTTGATTGATTAAACTTTTGCCGTATCCGGTCGACAAAACTCAGAACACGCCTTCCTTTCTTAAGAATGACTTCAGTGCCGTTCTTTTCTCAAAGAAAAGCTTAACTCCCAAGTCTTCCAGAGTTGCGGCCAAAGCTGATTCGAAAGACCGCTGTTCGCCAGCTTCTTTGTTTTCAAGTAGCACAGGGATGCCATCATAATGTTGAGCCCGCCCACCGACTCTATACACGATGTGATTGGCCTGACCAGAGTTTGGTTTTTCCAGCTCGCAAGCCAACGGAGAGTTGCTAGACGACCCTGGCTGCAAATTAGATTTGCTGCCGCTAGGGTGCGTCTAGATTTCTAGGCTACAATTTTGCATTAAAGAAAAGTAGAAAATGGGAATCTGCAAAAATCAATATCGACAGGTAACACTTACAAAAAAATTGGAAATTGGAAGCGAGTTGGAAGCCTATTATCAGATCTGTCAATGACATGCTGTGTTTGAAGTAACACTACTGCAGACTTATTTTTCACCATATTTTTATATCCTGTGACTGTGTGAGACTGATTCATTGGCCGCTATAGGTAAATAACTAGAAGAATAATAAAGCACAGTAAACGATAACACTATTTGCTCTACAAACCAGTATGATTATGGTCCTGGTAATAAATTTATATAATATGATAACAAATACCAGTTTGCAATATCAAGCAGCTTAACAACATATACCCCTTTTCCACCAAGGTAGTGCTGATGCTAGTTCGGAGCCAGAGCCTAGTTTCAAATCAGTTCTTTGTCTTTCCACACCCAAAGCACCAGCTCCGAACCAGGAAAAGTGGTTCTTAAGTAGCACCAAAACATTGCTGGGCTAGAAGTAAGCACCGCTTGAGTCAGGGACTGGGGGCGGGCTTACCATGACCAACAAGACGAAAACAAACTTGTGACCGCCATTTTTGAAATAGCAGCTAAGCGAGCTAATAGCTGCTCGTTTGTAATCTCCGTCTATACAAATTACGGCGAGCTGCACAAATGCGTTAGATTCGCTGTGTTTTGATGCCGATGTAGGATCGTAAAACCATGAGCATCAATAGTAACGCAACATTTGCCATTGTTGATGGAAGGCTTGTTCGAGATGCATACGACTCCTTATGCTTTTGATTCACTCATGCAGTGTTTTGATATCATGCGCTGATCGGTCTGCGCAGCACCGATGCATCTCGAACAAGCCTAATGTGTTTGTGTTTCCCGCTGCCTCGCTAGCGTTGCTGAGAAAGATGAGACGTATACAGTGACGTAAGACCCGGCTCTGTGGCGGCTCTTTAGCCCGTGGAAAGCCAAACCGGTTCTTAGAAGGCTCGTCAGTTGAACCAACTAAGAACTGGCACTAGCACTGGCTCTGAACTAGCACCCGGTTCATTCTGGTGGAAAAGGGGTAATAGTGTTTTTGTACAGCTAAAATAACTGGAAGCGACTGACATCGGAAGCCTTGCACATTCAGGTTAAAAATGGCCACGTCTGCTCTTACATGGATACTGTAGAATGCAAATTAGTTTTGAAATGTGACTTAACAGTATGCTGTCCACAAATTATTTTTATAGTGGGTGCGTAGATACTTTTTTTTTTTTTTTTTCCTCAACCTATTAAAGGGTAACTAAACCCCTGCTCAGAGCTTAACTCCACCCACTGGCAATTTTCAAAAAATGCTGGAAAAGTGGGCAGAGCCCGGCGGACACAGAGGGGACGAACCGAGGGCGGGGCTGAGCGGAGGGCGTGCACCTGAGACCCGCAGTGACGGATTGATTGACAGCTGTCTGACTCGCGAGTCGCAAAGATGGAGAATGACTGGAGTGACGCCAGCTTTGCAACAGAGCGGCCATTTCTCCTACCTTCACCTGAAGTGGAGGAGGGTGGATTGTCTGTAACAGACACAAACCCGGAGCCTTATCAATGCGAGCCGCTGCTCAAACTGCGTTAACTCCCGATGCCGACGATGCTAGTGAAGCAGCCGCGCAAGAGAACTGACCTAATCTATCTGTGTCCGCGGCAACCACTTGCTTGTCAGGGTTTGAAAGCGCGTCTCATGTATGAAAATTATCTGTACACATGACGGGCGGCAATAATATCGCAAGAAAAGCCTGACGTGTACTGACAACTGCATTATTTAACCGTATTTTCTTCAATACAATGTTAAAGCATGTGTCAAGTCAGTTTAATTCATAATGTTTACTTCATGTAACATGACAGTTCATACTGGAGTGAAGCCGTTCTCATCGTGTGATTGGGGGAAACATTTCTGAGGGCGTGGTGAGCTCGTGCCAGGGGCGCGGATAGTGAGCCATTGGAGGTACCATCCTACGTCACGATGTACCGCAACATCCAATAGGAAAATTCAACTGCAGTAGCCACCGTTCAACCTTAAGAGGGCAGCACTTTGGCGGTTTTACACCATATTTTATAGAATTAAAACACTTTATACTCAAATGTCAAAACATTTACTCGAATCAATGAACAGCATTAATAAAGCCCCAGTATTACAGATCATTAACTAAAAAAAGTTGGTTTAGGGTTTAGTTACCCTTTAACTAGAGATGCTCCGATCAGCATTTTTGGGGCCGATCACCGATTACCGATCACCAAGATCATGATCTGCCGATTGCCGATCACTTCCGATCACAGAATGGCAGGGGAATGGCAATCTTTTATCTATAATCTTGCAGAGTTTGCACCATTTGTAGAAATGAAACTAACTCTAAATTAACTGAGTCAAGATCTTGAAGAACCACCAAGTGTTTATTTTAGAAAATGAGATAACTTAAGGCTACTGTAGGCCATCTTTCCCAAATAAATGTATATAATAAATGTATATAATTCTCACCTAAATATTTGATCATGCAGTGCATTTTTGTTTTTAAAAACAATTTTTCAGGTAGGTCTAACATTAGTATTGAGGTAATAAATACTAAAGACATTTAATAAGATATCAAATGTAAATTAATATTGGTCTTCCCTGAATAAATTAAATTAGA
This sequence comes from Gobio gobio, assembly GCF_949357685.1. Classification (NCBI taxonomy): domain Eukaryota; kingdom Metazoa; phylum Chordata; class Actinopteri; order Cypriniformes; family Gobionidae; genus Gobio; species Gobio gobio. The sequence goes on along the minus strand of NC_137112.1, from coordinate 27,223,434 downwards.
TTAATCCTTACACTTAAAGGGGCTATATGCAACTTTTTCCCAAAAATAAACGTAACAATAGCCTTTTTATTTTACCATTTATGACTCAAACATCTCCTGATGAGCATACTGACACCTTGTCCGCTCACAGTGGGTGCACCTATAAGTCTGTATCCTATTTTTCCTATTTTCTGGCGGGTCGTCTTTTCCCGCGCTGTCTGCGGATGTGACGTCACCACCGCTGCGAGAGCGAGCAGAAAATGAGAGCAGTTCTGATTTTTGGCCACAGGTGTCAGTCGCGAGTTTAAATTTTAGAAAAACGCATATAGCCCCTTTAAGGTTGCAAAAGTTAGCCATTTAAGAGCAGTGAGTGTCATAAAGGTTCATCAAACAACACAAGACAAAGATAAACTCAGAGACAGCAGCAGTTTATTCGACAGATGTCACTTTAAGAGCGAACACGGATACGGTTTCATGCAGCACAAACATTCACTCGCGCGCGAGTCACGACAGGGTTTACGTGCATGCGAGTCACGACGGTCATTTAGTACATACATTTGTGTGTATCTGACCATTTCAGCGCAATTTGAACTCGCAAGCTTTTTTTGAGGTTGTGTGTGTGTGTGTGTCTCCAGACCATGCGCGCGAGTGCTGAGCGGTTTGAACACTGGCAAGACTTAAAAATAAATGCAAATGATAAACTTTAGTCACGATGCGACACTGCCTCGATTGTGCAAAGTGGCAAATCCTGTGAACAGTGGCAAATCCTGTGTCAACTGTGCAGCTCGATTTTAGTGCACATGCGATGCGCTGATGTGAAGCCATTTGAGCATTTTGAAAGGGAGATAGAGAGAGAGCGCACGCGGTGACGTTTGTGAACTTACGTCCCACAGAAAGTTTTCAAATGACTGCGTAAGTTATTTAATATAGAAATATGAATTGTACCTCACCTTCAGCATTATAATTATTTTACCCGCGCTGGAAAGAGAATGAGACTGTGTCGCTGCGTATCATGCCCTAGCTCTCACGGCAGGTGCGGGTTTTATGTGTCGTCAGCTGCGATCGGTTCATGAGATCGGCCTTTTTGGAGACCGCCGATAAATCATCCCAAAGCGATTATCGACCGATCGAGATCGGTTGCCGATCAATCGGAGCACCCCTACTATTAACTATTGGTTGTTAAAAACGTACAGGGAATTTTAGTAAACATATCAAACGTTTTAAAGTGAGTGAGTGAAGTGACGTGTGGCCAAGTATGGTGACCCATACTTTGAATTTATGCTTTGCATTTAACCCATCCAAGTGCACACCCACAGTAGTGAACACACACTCACCGTGAACACACCCGGAGCAGTTGGCAGCCATATTGCTGCGGTGCCCGGGGAGCAGTTGGGGGTTCATTGCCTTGCTCAAGGGTCCCACCTCAGTCGTGGTATTGAGGGTGGAGGAGGGCGCTGGTTAATAAAACAAAAGCCTGTCTGTTGTGTTAATATATTACTTTTTCAAAAAAGATAGACTTCAAATTCTGTCCATTTTGCGAAATGTATATTCAAATGTAGGTGTTAAAGACACAATAGGGCTTTTCACTCTGCACTTAACCCTGGGTTATCGTTGTTCTAAACCCTGTTTTTAACCCTGGTTTGCATTTATTAATTTAGAAGCGCGGTTAGCACTGCTTTTTACCCGGGGTTATGAAACACTGGTCTGGAGCAGGGTTAGTACCTCTTTTGTGCTGTTAACCCCACAGTGCAGTACCAACTGTGTACAGTGTGAAATGATACGGCGTTGCAATGTTACAAATAGATGCCCAAAACAACCGACGACCAATCATGTCAGGTGCGCCTCATATTCACATGCATTGGACAGTCACGGAAACACTGCACATTGTATATAAGCAGTCAGCGTAGTTTCAGTGTTCGAGGAGGAAAATGTCAGACGGCGATGGAAAATGGGTCAATTGGAGTGAAGAAGAGACTGTTTCATTCTTATCATTATAGTCTGAAAAAGTCCATTCAGAAAACAACTTGATAGTACAGTCGGCAATGTGTAATATGATGAGCAGGTGGTTCAAATCTGTGAAACTGACATTGCAAAAAGCAAATAAGGACATTAACCCAGGGTACACTGTGAAACGTCAGCATATGAATACCCAGTGTTAATTGTTAACCCAGGGCGAAGTATGAGCAGTGTGAGACATGCAGCAAGATAACTCCAGATTCCGTTTATCCTGGGTTTAGAATGATCCAGGGTTAAGTATTTCAAGTGTGAGAGGCTGTAATGGTTGACCAAAAAGTGTTTTTATAGTCCTCCCCTTTAAAGCACCTTTCTTACATCCACATGCGTTCAGGTGGATGTCTTTTGCTGTTGCATCAGGTCTCTTAATGTTTTTGAACATCCACCATGTGTGTTGCGTTTTTAAGTTAGGACACATGACCCCTAAGACCCCTGCGTTGTGCACCATTCTGATGTGTGACATCCAGCTGAAGCCAGCTCAACGGTTCAGGGCTTTCTTATGACTGATTTGTCAACTAGTTATTCGGATGACCCATTAATAGTTGTTTTTGAAAAAACGAATAATGCATAGTATACATTCATGCAAATATGTATAAAATGATTTGCAAAAATGACTGTTTTCAAACAGCGTATCTGATAATAAGGTAATCCAGGCTGACATTTTTCAGGGGAATCAGCCATTGAATGGCTTACTTATAGTTGTCTTTAAATATATGAATTTTGTATAGAAGGAAGTATAAAAAATGGCATCACCTTTAAAGTAAGTGCAGTATACGTGGAATTTGACACTTAATCTGATGAAGCCTTTTTCAGCATCTCATCTATCTGGGTTATCATGGCTCATGTTGTGGATCTGTGTGTGTGTGTGTGTGTGTGTGTGTGTGTGTTGGGGGGGAAGAGGCTGTAGATGTGCAGGACGTCCCTGGTGTGATTGACTTCACCATGGTCAGCTTCCCTCTGTGAATGATTCCCAGAAACGGCTTGCTGACTAAATTTAGATATCAGTTACAGCGAGTTCAGATGTGCTGTTATACATAGTTTTGCAGTGTTGTGAAAACATAAAAAATAGCACAGCACATTTCATAATTCAGGCTAAGGAGGAAAACTGTCTGAAGGATACGTTTTATTTCATGACATGCAGGGCTGCATATTGAATAAATAGTGACATTATAATAATAATAATACATTTTTATTTGTAGAACTAGGGCTGCACAATTTATCTAGATTACAATTACAGATGCCACAATTATGTAATCGTTCAAAGGCGCATTTAAAAAAAAAAAGTCCATTATTTTGTGTGCTTAAGCAACCCTCTGCGCACACCTTGGCAATAGAATCGCCTTTGGCTAGTACATTTTTTTTGTTTAGTCGCCAGACTGATATATTTTATATATAAAACTTTTATATTTACCGCTTTTCAAATATCTGAACGTACACGCTTAACATCAGTCAATCAAGCATTAGACATGTTATGATATTATGATAATCAAGCACTATATAATGATAGAACTTTAGTAATTAGAACTTAAACTGTTGGTAACCATGTATGAATGCATATTTGTCTTTTAACTGAACTTTGGACTGGTGGTGGTGCTTAACATTTTGTTGGTGTTTCTGTAAAAAAATTGATAATAGTAATTATATCATTAAAAGATAATAATAATACTACTAATTCTACTACTAATAACAATATAGAACGCACTAAGGGTTGATGAGCTGCTGGGTTCATGAATATTAATCACGTTAACAGCATTCGCTCAAACTGATTTGCTGAAATCAAAACAGGGACAGGAAAAGATGAGCGCCAGCCAATGAGATTGCCGTTTGCGCATTAGTTCCACCCACTACCGGAAAAAAACGTCATATCTTCTGCTTGTTCTTAAAAGCTGAATAATTCCAAATGAACTCTGTTATTTTGACAGGAAAATACAACAAAGAATATTGTTAACAGGTAGCGCGTCGATTTTGCGTGGTATGTAAGTCTCTCTCTCTCTCTCTCTCTCACGCGCGCGCGCACGCTCAGCAAAGCGACGGTATTCTTCTCACTAGAGTTTACGGTACGTCAGATGAGCGGATTTGAAATCGTATAGATCGCTTGACAAGAGTGAAACTCTCAAGCGCTCATTCAGAGTGTTCAGCGAGTAAAATATATATTTATGCTAAACTTACTCTTAGCATCACACACACACTGGCGAGTAAAATCTGAGAATTTATTAGCCAATGGCTAATGATAGATATTGTTTAATCGGCCAGAGTGACTTACAGAGTGATTTACTCGCATATGCGAGTGTTTTACTCGCATTGTAGAAGGTTAAGATGGTTTTTTTTTCTTTCTAAAGGCCAATTTATACTTTTGCATCGAGTGTACGCCGTAGCTACACCGTAGGCTGTGTGATGCGCACGTACCCTATGACGTACCCTTACGCGCACCTCTCCAAAAATGTAACCGCGTCAATTCTACGCGGACCGCAAGCGCCGTGATTGGTCTGCCAGAACTCCTCCCTCAGGTCAATAAATAAATAAATCTGCGATAGGAGTGTGTGTCCAGAAATGGGATGATAGTTTCATCCTTATATCTGCTATATAACACAATATTTTGTAGTGCAGAGATTGTTTATGTTAGTGAATAAATACATAGATCCGCTGTGTATAGTTTATTTATTTTCTCATTAAAACCAAAGATGTTAATCAGTGATTGTATATCAAGAACAGGGACACATAGGGGTGCATTTCGTTTTGTGATTTCAAAGGAATGAATAGTCTCCGCAACAGCAATCGATTTAAGCGCTCGTCTTTGCATGAGCCAACGATACTGAAAACAGCATCACAAGCACTCGGCATGATTTCAAAAACCCATTCCAGCGCCAGATCGCCTCTTATTTAACTCTACTAATCAACTAGAGATGCTTAATTTGTATTACATACAACAACTCAAGCTGCAAGAAAAGCCACTATCTGTCGCCATGACGGCTGCTGATACTCCGTCAATGTAAACATGCTTCTTCTTCGGCTTTTGCCTTGATACTGTGGGTTACCATCAACATGCCCATTGACGCTGCCAACTAGCGGTCTGTATGTGGAATTGCACATTGACGCAGACAACAACGCAGAAGTATAAATTAAAACCAACGCGTAACTTGCGCCGTAGAAGATACGGCGTAGGTCCGACGCAGAAGTATAAATCAGCCTTAAGGGTTATTTCAAGGTTTTTCCCCATTGTTTTAATTTTAGTTTTAGTATAACATTATAATACCATGCATATCTTTGGTTTGATTTCTTACAAAAAAAAAGTATATTTGGCATTTGAGGCTTAATGCTATAGAAAAGCAATAAAAGTTTTTCAGGAAGAGCGTTTTCAGCCTGTTTATTTTGATAGAACAATATAACAATAGCATAAAGCGATTCAAAACATCATTCAATGTAAAATGTGATAATGGTAATTAATAATCGCAATCACAAAAACGCATTACAAAAGATAAAAATAGCAAAAGCATGGTGAAGTTTTGGGTGGGACTGTCTGTGCATGCAAACAAAGACAGGCTAAGTGTTTTGGAAACCTGTTTGGAAACAGTCATTATTTGGTGTTGATGGCTCTGAAGTTACACAACTTTTTTTTTTTTTTAAGAAATCGTAAACCTCAGTTAACTTCTTAACCCGCATCGGATCGTGGACGGGGGGGTTGACGGAAGTGGGGGGGTGTGTACTTTTATTTACTTTTGTTTTATACAAAATATTCAATCAACTATCACAAACTATGCATCATTTGAAAGCTAAAACACTCAAGATTCATGTTCTGAACTTGTTTTTGCAATAAATACACCAGAGAGGAAAGGGTTAAATGAAACGCTAAAGGACCATCCATGTAAACATTAGCATAATATCAGCGTTACTCATCTTTCATCTCCTGTCGTTCAGATCAGATCGGACGAATCCAATAAACACCCGCATACATCTCTATGTAAGAGTCCATTCTTCAAAATGCATCCCACTTTTTAATCCAAAACAACGAAAAAATAGGGAAAAAACTAAAAATCCTCCGTTGTTTGCAAGAGAGTTTTGAGTTAGCGTGATCAATCATGTCCATTTTCAATGAAATATCGATTCTATTCCGTGTCTGGCAAACTCCCCCTGCAAGAATAGCTTCTCCCACGTATTTTAAGCCCTCCCTCGTCTCTCTCCTTCAATCAGAGACTCTTCTGGGATGCATCATATAGAGGAAGTGCCTTACAGGCTTGGTGAGCTGTCAATCATTGCGCCCATGGTTTTCGTTGGATAAAGGCACTCGGTGCCCAGCCAATGCCTTTCCAACAAAGGTTTGATTGATGGACTTAGTAACCAATCAAAAGGCATTATCTTGCGCAGTTTGCGTAAGTAGGCTTTGGTGAATACTGTTTTTGCGCGCTGGCTGCGCGTTCTCCATGGCCAGCTGCAGTGGAGCGCGCTGTCTCTCACAGACGCTTCCCATCAGCTAAATGAGTTTTTTACACTTTGTAATCTCTGTAAATAGTTGCTTTAGTTTTTCAGTAACTGTTTATCCATTATAATTAGTAGTATATTGCAGTTTATTGCAGATTTATTTGAATGAAAAACTACTCTTTACAATAGCAAATGTTCTGAAATAAATGGCCTTTTTGAAATGACGCCTAGACTTTTCTTGACATAAAAGCTCACAGAAGCCACATTACTGAGAGAATCATCCTCATATTTGAATCATGACATGATTAGACATTCAGTTTTATATTTAAGTTATTTTCAGGCTCTTAACATTAAATTATAATATTTTTTTCCCTAAGTGAAAACAAAAAACAAAAAACGTGAGTCACTTACATGTATATTTACATGTATATTACTCTGTTCCCATATTACTTTGAGTTATTATGACTCTTGGGTAGCAATATTTCAAGTGTCTAGTTTAAAATAAGACCAGGTTTATGAATATAGACCATAGGGTTTAAGAGCTGCAGACATTTTCATTTGGGTATATCGTTTTCAAAGAATTCCTAAAAAATGGGGCGCTTGTTAAGAGGTTAATCCTGTAAACCATTTAGGGACTCTAAAATGATGACTTGTTTACTAACTAGCACAAATATGAGGAAGCAAAGGCTTTCATATGTGGTTTTACTCAACTACAAATATGATCCACAGTAATGAATCTTGTTTTCATTATGTTGTCTGACCGCTGGCTATTTACCTTAGTCTTTGTTGACTCAGGTTCTGTGAAACATAGATGTGACCGTAAGTGGAAGTACAATTTCAGAAAGTGACTTCCCCTTTTCTTTGCCAACGAGTAACACGGGTCACTTGTTTTCTCCTAACGATTATTTAATAATAAATCGGCAGTAGGATGATCTCCTATCTCCTTTTTACTCATCTTTCAGCTGTGTGGTAGCTTTTTAAGATGTTTATTAGGGATTACCTAATATAACATTTCTGGGCAGATAACTGTTATGCAACAGCTCATGGCCGATATGAAAATATTTAGTGTTAGGGCAGCGTTCTTCAGACAGGTCCCTGGGGCAGCCGTATATATCAGATTGTGTGGGTTTTGTTTCCGTGATTAAAGGTTTCATGAGCGAGAGCTGAAACTTGCAGACTGGTTGTTGATGTGCTCAGCTGTGGTGGTGTTTGGGGGATGGGCGTCCTCCTGACCCGTGCTTTAGCTGTTCATTTGTCTCTTCCTGCTCTCTGACAGACTAATGAAACCTCTGTAGCTCCCCTCCCCCTACCCACACGACTGCATACTTTTGTTGTGTGTGACCTGAAGGTCAAGTTCAACATGTAAATTTTTCAGCAGTCCCAAGTGCTCTTCCTAGTATAAAGGGCACATGTTGTTTGACAATTGTGGAGGCATTCAAAGGCAAGACAGTTGTCAGGAAACTTTCACAGTTCACCTTATGTGACATTGATGCAGTGAACGTTAACATATCTGTTGAGTACGCGTGAATGCAATGGCCTATCACACAAGATTTTTTTTGTTTTGTTCAACACGAGCCACAGACTTGTGAATCCTTTCATTATAACCATTTCCATTTCCTTTCATTATAACCTTTCATTATACAAAGTGTAAATGAGAGATTCATTGTACAATTAAGGGAGCTTTTTTACTATAACAGGAGTGTTCACAAGAGTACAGAATTCAGTGAGCTTGTGCTTTAGAGATTGACAGCCTTAGTGATTGGTACCCATTACCAATTCACAATCCGAATATAAGTTTAGTTTTCCATGTTGCTAAGTACACTGCAAAATTTTAAATGCGTGATCGATTTGGAAACTACGATGATTGACTGTGATAGCCAACGGACGGGACAAATGTTTTTAAAGTAGTCTACTTAGTCCATGCGAACACGGGTATTTTCAAAACAGCGGCTTTTTCTATGCGGTTTGGCTGTTCGTCCTCATGCAAACGCAGTATCCGGTATCTGAAACTGAACTTTGAAAACTCCTGCCAGGTTGAAGATTATTAGAAACTCCGGTTGGAGTGTTGTCGTGTGGACAGTGAAATCAGAGATTTTGGCTTATTATGTCAGAACCGGAACCGGCAATAATCTTTTTTCCAGGCTTCTGATTGGCCAACATGGCTTTACCGTAAGGTTTATATTGTCACCTGTTGGTGTAGCATGCTCTTGACACTTGACAGCGCTTCATAGTGTGTTTTTGTATTTTATTTTATAAAAATACCGTGCACGTGTACTAGACCTTAATTCAACAGTTTTTGCTCTGGTACCGAGAACTGGAAATTTTACTGGTATTGGTACCAACTACTGAAATTTGGTATTTCTGTTGACATTACTGGTATTTCCCCACTTGACTCTAATGCGGGAAGGTTTTTTTCATTGTGCAATAGCCTACACATTGCGAAAGGATGTTTCATTTCAAACTTTGCATTTCATTATTTTAACCAAAAATGAAACTGGAAAAATAAAGTGCAGTAAGATTGCCATACAGCATCATCATGCACTTTTTCATAAAGACTAATGTATTAGTTTATAGAGGTGGGTGAAATACCGGTAGACACGATTAACTGGTAGACATTTGTCAACCGGTAGAGATTTTGGACTATCGTCTCTATTGTGGTTACGCTCATGTGACGTTGATATGGATTCTTATTCTCAATATCTTTTAATCTTTGCTGTTTTCTGTTACTGTCAGAACTTCACATTATTTGTAGCGCAGCCATAATCGCAGTAAGATTTGCACTTAACTGGCACCTCTAATATGTCACTTTTAACGTGTTTGGTTCTCGATACCCATCCCTAAACATGAGAGAGAATGGAAGGAGCTAAAAATTAAATTAAACACCGCCCATATAATTGGATGTGGAGAGCGTCCTTTCACCAAATTGATCAAACTATTTATCTGCCAAATATACTCATTGGCCAAGTGATGCTGACATATATTATGGTCTGTGACACTGGTTCAGATTCTGTGTGGCAGTTATATTGGATATTGGATCCGTGCGGTTGGTCTTAACGTGACAGCATACAAATTTACCTGCTGTTGTTATTAAAGGAAAACGCCGACATTTTGGGATTTAGCTTATTCACTGTATCACGCTGAGTTAGAGAAGTCCATACATACCATTCTCATCTCCGTGCGTGCCATAACTCTATCTGACGCACCCGCCACTAGCTTAGCTTAGGACAAAGACTGGAGGTAAACGGCTCCAGCTAGCCTACTGCTCAATGAGTGACAAAATAACGCCAACATTTTCCTATTTGCATGTTGTGATGTGTATAGTTACATTGGGTACTAAGACAGACGGAAAATGAAAGGTTGCAATTTTCTAGGCCAATATGGCTAGGAACTATACTCTCATTCCCTCATAATCAAGGAACTTTGTGCCATACCATGGGTGCAGCGGCGCAATGATATTACACAGCGCCTGAAAATAGGCCCAAGCACGCTTCCTGTGCAAGCAGGTTGTCATGTTGGTTATGTCGACGGAAGTTAGCCTATTTTCAGGCGCTGTGTAATATCATTGCGCCTGCTGCACAAAGTTCCTTGATTACTACGCAGGAAACACACACACGACTGTCAAAGCGCATGGCTGGGTATGTTAAACGCTAATGCATTAGCTTGAAGCTTAAAATGAACAATTCTCATGTTTTGGGCAGCTTGGATCATGTACCTTTCCTGCAGCAGCTTGCTCTGTTTCCACTCCACTATTTTTAGATGCAGTTTGTCCATAGAAATGCGTTATTCAGTGCTGTAATTTGGTGCGACTGGTGTAAGTTCGTGGCAGATCCGACTAATCAATATTGAGAATTGTTGTCGATTATTTTTATTAGGGCTGAAACGATTCCTCAAGTTATTCGAATTAAAAAATGCCTCGAAGCCTTGTGTAGTCCATTTAACTACACACGGTCAATGTTGCAGAAAGACAATTCTTGTGTGAGGACTAGCGCATACTGCGCGTATTGTCTGCAGGTAAAGTAATAAAAAGTAACATTCTAAAAATTGCGGGTGGATGAGAGAATATTTAAAACGCTTAAGCTTAACATTTGTGGCAGTTCGCGGAACTTTGTGCGTCATCTAAAGAGATACCAGCACTCGAAACACATAACCAGCATGAATGGAGTTTGCACATGCATCACGTCATTGTGATGTGTATGTGAAATGTTAAAGGGTTAGTTCACCCAAAAATGAAAATTCTGTCATTAATTACTCACCCTCACGTCGTTCGAGACCCGTAAGACCTCCGTTCATATTCGGAACACAAATCTAGATATTTTTGTTGAAAGCTGATGGCTGAGAAAGGCTTCAGATAGGCCTCCATTGGCATTCAGTACACTTATACTCCCAAGACGGATAAAAGGCACTCAAAACATCGTTACAAAGTCCATCTCACCACAGTGACTCTACAATAATCTTACGATGCGACGACAATAGTTTTTGTGCGCAAAAAAAATCAAAATAACACCTTTTTCCAACTTGTTACTGCCTTCCGTGTGTGCCTCCACGACGCATGCGCGAGAATATGACGCAGATCCGGCGTTCGGACAGATGACCCAGAAGTGATTTGTTTACAATCAGAGGAAGACGCGCGTATCTCAGCTGTTGGATTCTACATTGATCGTGCTTTAGGTCTCAGCGTAGTGCTCAAAATGGGGTTAGAGTGGCATTTCATGGATTCCCGAACCCCGGCGCTACGTCATATTCTCGCGCATGCGTCGTGGAGGCACACGCGGAAGGCAATAGCAAGCTGGATAAAGGTGTTATTTTGATTTTTTTTTTGCGCACAAAAACTATTGTCGTCGCATCGTAAGATTATTGTAGAGTCACTGTGGTGAGATGGACTTTGTAACGACATTTTAAGTGCCTTTTATCGGTCTTGGGAGTATTAATGTACTGAATGCCAATGGAGGCCTATCTGAAGCCTTTCTCAGCCATCAGCTTTCAACAAAAATATCTTCATTTGTGTTCCGAATATGAACGGAGGTCTTACGGGTGTCCAACGACATGAGGGTGAGTAATTAATGACAGAATTTTCATTTTTGGGTGAACTAACCCTTTAATGGGACTTTATATACTTGATATCACCGAAATATACCATTAAAATGTTCTCAAAGCTAAGCGCAACAAATAGCAGAACGAGCTGTAACTGTTGTGTGCGTGTGATGCGCAGCGCTCGTGCATTCATTGATTTGCGTAATTTAAATCTCACACTTTAATCACAGGCTATTTATAGCTCCTAACTTAATAAAACAAGCTGTGCTACTATGATGAATGATTAGCTCAAAATGTAGATCTGTATGTGCAATGAACTTTATCTGAATTAAATACAAACACATCTCTCGCTTTTGCTCACGTTCCAGCGGTTACTCCTCCGTGTGCTGTATAGGTTGTCGACCTGGTTTAGGTTCCATTGATTTCGCCAAAGAAGGGTTTTTAAAGCAACCCACTTCATTGTAGCTTATATGTTACGATAGCATTAACACTGAGAGTGTGTGAAAAAAATTGTAAATGACGATCGGGTGCGGATATCTAAATCAGAAAATCACAGGTGCGGGTGATTGTTTGTTTTTAACAGCAGATTCGGTGACGTTAGAGCTGATCCGCCATCTCTAGTATGCCCATCTCTACACTTGTTCTTGTTCCAAGTTACCTTCCTGTCCAATATTTTTTGCTTCTTACAAAAGCCACAAAGCCTTCAAAAGACAGTAAAGGCTTGTGTCATGCCTGAGCTGAAGCTGAAACTTGAAAGTTAAGTTGCACAACATAAATGCAATGTTTAGGAATTGTTAGCCTATATTACTATTATTTTGATTTATAGGTTGTAGGTTTAATAGTAAATAAAATAGTTAATAGTAATTTTAAATGTATTTTTATTTATGATTTTTTTATTTATATATATTTGTATTTAATATAATGTGGCAATTGAATGCACAAAATTGGTTTAGTTTTCACAGATATTAAAGCTGCTGTCCGTAACCTGTAAGATTTACAAAAATTATATAATGAGAATGTGCAACATGAATCCATTTTCCAAACCGTGTTTTTGTCTTCCCCTGAATCATTATGGTACACTTATAATAAGTGTTTATATTGGGACCATTTCAGACCAGACTGGTAGGAACCGCTGCGGAGGAGCGCCACTTCGGCTGCAATGTTCCTCCGCAAGACGCATGCAGTTCTGTTTATTAACCGCTGGAGCACAAGTTACAGACTGCAGCTTTAATGTATGCAATTTCAGCAATAAAACTTAATATGTTTCTAAAAAGGAAACAAATTAGTTGTTCACTTTAAGATAACCGTCTTATTTTCTCTTGTATATTTAGTATCGCTCTTTAATAAAGGAAAAGTACTTCTTATCCGATTACTCGATTAATCGATAGAAAAATTGGTAGAATACTCAATTACTAAAATATTCGATAGCTACAGCCCTAATTTTTATTATCGATTTTATTGACTAGTTGTTGCAGCCCTATACATTTTATGTAGTATTCCTAGTGCTTGAAGTATTTCAGGTAGGTCTCTATTTCATTTGTGTCATTGTTCTATTGTAGTTTGTTTTCTTTGCTCTTTATAAAATATAATGTAATAAAGTTTACTTGTCTTCAGTAAACTTGAGGTTTTTTTAGGCCTAGTATGATTTTTTAAATAATATTGCAAATTTAAATGGCATCAAACATGTTGATATAAAAACAAAAATAACTATGGTGTGATATATCGCTATCGTGAAATGTATCATGATATAAAACTTTGTTCATATCGCCCACCCCTACCAGTTTATAGTGTTTACTTTGATGTGTCCAGCGTAGGCAGCAGTTGTGGCCCATTTCGTCAAAAAATGTGCCAAGTGCATATACCTTGGATGGGTTTATTATAAGCAAGGTGCTCGAATTTGCTTGTAATGATGTTACACCATTTGTGCATTATATTAAAAGAGAAAGAGAAAAAAAAAAGGGAGGTGGTAGTATTGAATCACTCAAATTGTTTGTGAAAGTACAGATTTGAAATGACTGATTTGATCTACTCATCTGTTTGTATTATTTTACTCATTCAACCCACAGTGCTATTGTGAATAAATGTTACAGGAATTTCCCACATTACAAACACAGAACTTACTGGAGTAAGACTGAGTAAAATTATGTGCAATAGCTGCTACTCAGCGCCAAAATTCTGGCCCTGATTGTACCAGATTATCATGCCCAACATTTGTGCTGATGTGAACAGGCCTTTATTATGGGCTAGTAATGATGTGGACAATACGTTGATGCATGATATAGAATATTGTCAAATTGCTGCAAAATTAGTGCTGGGCAAATTAACGCATTAACGCAGGCGATTAATTTTTTTCAGTTTAACGCATTAAAAATAATTAACGCAGCGTTCGTTTTTATATCCATTTTTGCCTAGCGTTACATTATATGATGACGCTCTTATTCATATAAATGCTTTTAAACAATCTGTACGACAAGACAAAAAGAGAACACGCTGTATGTAAATGTCCTGTCTGTGTGGGTGCGTCTCATGTCAGCTCATTGAGGGACACCCTGACACACACACACACACACACACACACACACACACACACACACACACACACACACACACACACACACACACACACACACACACACACACACACACACACACACACACACACACACACACACACTCGACGCACAGACAGACTTGCGTCAGCCTCGTGCACACATTGAGTTCCCTTTTGCTCTTGAACAAACAATAACAACACAGAGAATTTAGCCAAAATGCCAGTTTTGTAGAGTATTCTCATAATAGGAATCTTAAATGAGTTAAAAAAACCTCTTAAATGAAAAAAGAAAATGAGAAAAAAGAAAATGAGATGCACGTGACAGCGTTTCAGATCTGCGTCATGTTCGGCAGCGGCCGATCTTAAAGTGACATCAGCACGAATGATTAATGTTATAAAAACTTGACAGATTTAGGCCTATGCAAACACACATTAAATATGGAATATGCAATAGTGCATATATTTAACAAAACACTCCTCTCTAGAGTTCACCTTTTTAGATAACAATTAGTTTATGGACATTGAATTGCTTTTCTGAGGTTAATGTAAATAGGGATGCACCGATAAAAAATTTTCAGAACCTATCTGATACTCAAAATTCTCTAGTCCAGTGTTGTGATCTAACAGACATCGATTTAGAAACGGCAATAAACTCCAGCCAGATAAAGTCACTTTATGCAAAACCATAGAGCGTTATCTAATGATCAAGTGTAATAACAGGAACATTGAATCATCTTGGAGAGTTTCATTGTGTTGACACGCGGTTTGAAAGCTGAATGGATAATGAATGACAGATGCAGCGGAGGGAAGCAATTGCGTGAACTTGAACTTAACGTCTTGTATATTCATCTGTACCTCACATTAAACTATGAAATAAACTATTAATATAGTGCATGAAGCATTGATGATGTTTTATAATGTTTTGTGCCTTTTGTGGGGCACTGGGGCTTAACAATAACACAGAATATTATACGCACAGTATTGGATTTAAATCGGTCCTGTCTGACCATTACTTGATCCGGAAAATAATGGTGGTATTGGAGCCGATACCGATACTGAGTATCGGATCAGTGCATCCCTAAACGTAATGTTACATGATTTTTTTTACAGGCTGTTTTATTGGCTGTTGCATAATGTCTTTCCACTTATTTAGTGATTACATGAGACATAATACAGATTTTAGTAAGATGTACTGATGAAAGATGTAATGTATCTTTCTCTATAATTTCAGATTTTCATTCATATTTCGTGCTGTAACTAGTAGTAAAGCGGAAGGAATGATCAGTTTTAGAGCCCGACCGATAAAGGATTTTTAAGGCCGATACCGATACAAATATTTGGTCACTTAAAATCCGATATTCCGATATATCAGCCGATATATATAAAAAATAAAAAAATAAAATAACAGAAACGCGTAAAAAAACACAAACAGATTTCCCTTATACATTAGTTATAAGTAGTTATTCATGATCCCTCAGCCTCTCTAAAATAATATGATAATGCAGTTTAAAAATAAACTTGTTTGTTTTATTGTTACAACAGAACAGAGGAACATAAAATATATTAAAGTTCTGATAAATAAAATGTATAAAAATACAAACTTAAGATATGAAACTTAAAGTCGTTTGGACGAAAACACAATAGGCTAACAAAAACAAAAAATCAAAGTTACCAGTATTAATAGATGTGGTAAGCTTTATAAATATAACTTTTAGCAAGACTGGAAAAAAAAATATTTAGTTAAGTTCTAGAAGTTCTGATAAATAACAACAACAGCAAAACATAAACTATATACAGTATAAATATGAGCCACCTTATAATTAGGTGATCTCTAGCCACCCGAACCATGGGCTGCTCTCACTGATGCCATCAGGCAGACGGTACCGCAGCATCAGATCACGCACCAGCCGACTCCAGAACAGCTTCTTCCCACAAACAATCAGACTCCTTAACTCTTGACCCATCAGGATCATAACACACACTGGACAGAATATCACTCAGCACAACCCACTGTAGATAAACACACATTATATACACATTTATTTATCATACAGCATCTATTGCACTTTGGATTTCAATTTTTCAATCTGTGAATAATATTTTATACTGTACATTGTATATTATTATTACTATTATAGCGTAATGTATATTGTTTAGTGTATGTTTAGTGTATATTGTTTAAAGTATATGTATATTGTAAGTATGTGTATATTGTTTAAAGCTGTGAGAACTACACTCACATTGTGTAAATTATTTATTGTTTATTGTAGAGTTTACTGTGCTGTGAGTAATTGTGGGCGCATCAGTGTAATCTGATGCTGCTTTAAATGTTGTACATGTCATGTCATGACTACCATGTTGCTCGGAACTGCACCTAAGAATTTCACCTACTGTTGCACTTGTGCATATGTAGAGTGACAAATAAAGTGATTTGATTTGATTTGATTTTGATTATAATGTCAACTTGCTTATCCCTTTACATGCACTTTTAATTCTATCCATCAAGCTACCACAAACCATTTTCAATCATCATTTGCTGCCTGCCTTCTAAAATCTACTAACGTTACTGATGATGACTCGTGTAATCCATTATTTGACTCTTTAATGCGGCGTCTGAACGAAGTCACGCACTTTCGTTCACTCTTCACGAGCCTAACTTACGATTTACAATGCAGAGACTGGAACTACAAATATGCTAGTTCTAAATACAGTAATCATTACTTTATTTAGGCAGAATAAGTTTGTTGTGTTTTTCAAGGCGCATTAATGTTAGCGGTCTCCCACTGATAGCCATGGCATTAGCTAGCTTTGTGGTTAGCGTCTATGATAAGTTATAATTTAGAAATATGTATACTTTTTCAAAATAACGGGCAGGGGAGAGATGATACGTCTCATGATGTCAAACTGTCAGACTATTAAAGAAATACATTTTATTCAGTCACATTGTCCGAGTTAAACTTAGTCAGTCAACTGTAACCTAGCGTAATTACCTGCTCTCTTGGCTTACATGTAACAGCAAAACTGGACTTGGCAGTTACAAATTGTGTCATGTTATTTGAGTTAAGAGAACTGATGGGGATGTTCTTTTAACTGTTATTCAATTCAAGCAATGTATGTCTCGTTGCCAACTTACATGCACTTCGCGGATGATCTGTGTTGTGAATGCAGCGCTCAGAGCGCTGAAGCTCAGCATGACTCTGCTGGATCAGCTGGTGGTGTTGCCAGCCGGCACGTTGTAGAGCGCCCTCTGGTGGACAAACTATGAAACGCCAACACTCAATGTGTTTGAGAGGTGTTTCGTCCGGTTTTTTTATTTTTAAAAAAATATTCATTTATCGGCCATCATAAATGCCGATACCGATAGTTTGGAAAAAGCCTAATATCGGCCGATAATATCGGCCCGCCGATATATCGGTCGGGCTCTAATCAGTTTGCCTGTGCTGCAGTGAACTGATCCATGCCGATTTTACTATGCCGACTGTCTAACTGTACTCAACAGACTGTTTGAATGCTGAATGGAGAATGGAGAATGAAAGCCGCAGCGGAGGGAAGTGTTTCCGTCCACCTTCATTTAACAACCAAAAATTAGCTTCGGAAGTAGGGATAGGCCGACACCGTTTTTTTTTTCATCAGCTTTAGTCGATGACCGATACGGGCTGCCGGTTTTCTTGAGCTGATATTTGGAGCCGATACTGCTTTTGCTCCCTCAATTTACATCATAAAATTGACACAAAGATCATGAAGAAAATAAATGTTACAGGTCTCATTTTAAAAAAGGAACATTTATTGAACTAAAAAAACAATATTTAACAAATAGTGAAAACAGGTGAGGTAGAACAAGTAAACAAAAAAAAAAAAAAGAGTTCAGGCTGCCTGTCCCTTTAAGACCTGACGCATGCACTGATCCAAAATACTGTTACACGTTCTTCCTGAACGGTTTATGTAATATTACGTAAAAAAGAATTGTATTTTTGAGTGTTTTTGACCATAAATAAGCAGCGAAAAATAGCAAAATTTGGCGCTTGTATTTCAGTGGTGGCTATTATGTGTGTGCGCGATATTTCTGACAACACTAGTTTCCACTTTCAAAGTGTATGGCAATAATTCAGCTTAGTCAAACAGTTAAAAGATGCTTTGAAAGTTGAAAACTTATCGTTGTCTTGAAGAGCAGATTCCAGCACTGCTAGTGTGTGGAGGGGCAGTGCATGTCTGCACGTTAGAGGTCTTCACGGAGCCCCCGAGACCCGTGGACCCGGGACCCGTACGGGTTCGGGTCTATATTTTAAATGATCAGCCGGGTCCTAATCTATTACTTCGGGTCCCAGGTCTATTTAACATTTGTGTGTAATGCCCGAGTCGATCCGTACTCTGAGAACACCTGCCCGTGATCAGAGTCAGTCAGTACTGCTTGTGTGTTTTTTGTAACTTGCAACTTGTAAAATTAGGATAAGATAAGTGTGAGCCGGGAAATAAGGTTTAAAAAGAAAGAAAGAAGAAAAACACGAGCAATCTCTCTCTCTCTCTCTTGCTCGCTCGCCTCGCTCTCTCTCTCTCTCTCTCTCTCTCTCTCTCTCTCTCTCTCTCTCTCTCTCTCTCGCTCTCAGCCGTTGCAAGCGCACGGTAATAATGGTTACCTTCATGAGTGATGTGCGAAAAAAGCTAAAAGACAACGAATATAAAGAAGTTAAACCCACGGGCACCTCTTCTGTCCAGGCATCCTTCATGCATATTGTGGACAAACATGAGAAAAAAATGAGAGCTGTCAAGTGTATTAGCCTACGTGTGACGCACTGTTGAAGTTTGATTTGAACTTATATTTAAATAATATTTCAAATCAGCAACACAATCTCTTGTGAACTGTCATATAAATGTTTTCTCTGACGTTCAAATTGTGTAAAAAAGCTAATATTTCAGGTTGCTCCAGCTAACGCGCATGTGCGGTCTCAAGCGCGTGTCATGTTTCTATGGCAACCCGAGCTTCCGCTGTGTGTGTGACTGACTTTAATAATAATATGAATGAATATGAACGTCTTATTTAATCTTAAAGTTTTGGTGGTCAGGCTCGGCTCACAGAGATGATGGCAAATAAATAATGCTGACGTCAGCGGCCACCGAACGAGCAATCGTTATTATAGTTCAAAAAGGCAAACAGTCAAAGTTATTATGCGAGTTAACTAGAGTCGAAATGCAAATCTGCATAGACACATTTGTCATCCACCGTGACATAAAGTGGACTTTTAAAGCTGAAATGATGAGTGAATTAAGCATGCTTGGAATAACAAGAGAGGAATAACATGGATTTAACTTTTTGGCAAGGATGTAATGCATCACAATCAAGAAACGTAACGTTACAAGTCGGGTCCAGTCGGGTCTGTGTCTTCACGCCGGGTTCGATTCCAGCTTTTAAATAATAGACGGGTCCTGGTCGGTTCCAGGTACTACATTTTTGGCATTTCTCGGATCTGCACGGGTCCGGGTCCAGCTTTTGAAATAAGAGACGGGTCCGGGTCGGTTCCGTTTAGCACATTACGGGTCTTTTTCGGGTTCGGGTACAAATTTTTGGACCTGTGAAGACCTCTACTGCACGTCTCCAGCAGCACAGAGCTGCCTGTGGACGCCTGTCTGTAAATAATGCTGGGAAAAAAACTATCGACGAACGCAGCAGTGTATCTGCTGATACACATAAAAATATAGCGTCCCGATATATCGGTTGATCCCTATTCGGAAGATTTGGAATATAGTGCACAAACATTTTTATGGTGTTTTATAATGTTCTTGTTTGCCTTTGTGGAGTTTTAACAATAACAAACATGAGTATGCTCAGTATCAGATTTGGATCGGTCCTGTCTGAACCAGAAAAAATGGCAGTATCGCAGCTGATACTGAAACTGTATATTGGATCGGTGCATCCCTACCAGTATGTATTCTTATGCTTTTTATTGAGCTTTAACCGAAAAGTCATTGACGTAAATGCGTAGCTTTTCTTCTCTCACCCATCACAGATGCCTTTAAGCCTAGTTTTGCTTTAATGCGTTAAACCAGACCCATACATGGTTTTATCAAATGAAGAATGCGGAAGTTCAGCAGTCGACACACATTTCTATTTTTAGAGCGTCTGGGACAGGGCTATGTGTGTTCATGCATGCGTGCATGCATTCAAATACAGAAGTGCCTGGGGTCTCCTCTGATGCGGTCTGAGATGGTACTTGGATTAGCTCTGGGAGACCTATGAAAGTTTTTGAGCCTTCCTGCGTTTTTCCCTCATGTATAGGGTTGGGTATCGTTTGGGTTTTTTTCGATTCCGGTGCCAAACCGATACTTTTAAAACGGTTCCGGTGCCTAAACGGTGCCTGAACCGATACTTTTTTTTTTTTTTTAAATGGCCACAAAACGAGGTGGATAACATTAAATGGCTTTTTATTTATTTATTTAAATTGAACCATTTATTAAAAGTTTAATGTATACTTAAATGTATGAATATAAATAAATACAAAACACAATTGACTTATTTACAAATTATAATTGACTTATTTACAAATTCACAGTAAAACCTAATAGCCACCTAACCCAACTACAACAAGCCTAATATAACTCTAAATAACAGTTACAGTAATAACAGCAGTTAGCCTAGTCTGTATTCTCGGTCTGCTACTAACCAGCTTCGAGCTTCAGCTTTATTTTGAAATATGATCATTTTCTCTGGCTAAATATTTTAGAACGCATCGCCTTAATGTTTCCATGACGACGCGTCATGTTTCTCACATGACACAGCAGCCGCAATAGCGCTGACAGCTCAGCTGTATCGGGTTTATTTCATTTTTTCTTTTTATTCAAAATATTCACAAACTTCTTAACTGTGTCACGAACTATCTGATGTTCAAATGTGTGAGTCAATGTGTGTTAGTTGATCTATAAAGCGCAATGGGCGGCGCCATGTTAGTTTGCGCCTCAGAATCGGATCTGTCGGATTTACAACACTTGAGTTCATTCTCGTCTTACAAAATACATGAAAGTAAGTGACCAGTGAACTGGAAGAAGAATAGAGTAAACGATATAGCTACTATATAATGTGCATGTATCTGATGTGAATAAAACATGTAACGTTAGTCAAATTATAACCGCCTGAAAGGATTGTCAATGCCGCTTTCATAGACATCAGTGTGTGTTTTTTGCTAGTAGCCTACTTATGAGCATTTAAATGTCTGAAACCTGGAATAAACATGATGTCGTTGAAAACACTGAATAGTTGTCATGAGTTGTGATGTGACCAGCGCTGAGCGTGTCTCTGGCTCGGTGCCAGCCAAAGCACCCGAAAG
Organism: Gobio gobio; assembly: GCF_949357685.1. Taxonomy (NCBI): domain Eukaryota; kingdom Metazoa; phylum Chordata; class Actinopteri; order Cypriniformes; family Gobionidae; genus Gobio; species Gobio gobio. The sequence continues at coordinate 27,202,128 of NC_137112.1, read as the reverse complement.
CACGTTTGAATTTTGGCACCGAAATGAGGAACCGAAATCTGCGTTCTGATTCGGTCCGGTACATACCGGTTATATAAGTACCGGTGCCATATTGGAACCGGATCTCGGTACCCAACCCTACTCATGTAATTTCTTCTTTGTCTCGATTGTTGTTCTCTGCAAGATTAAATATTTTGCTGATGCTGCAAAGCGACTTCACAAATTCTATTTGAAAACTGACATTTGCTTTAAAACTTCAAGGATGCCATCCAGGGAATGAATATGCTATAAAGTTCAAGTCTGAAACTCTGCCAACAAACTGCAAATCAAAAGAGGCATTCTTGTTAGATTGGATGGCAAACCCAGCACAAGCTAATAGAGCAGTGTATTACCCTGAAAGAAGCACTGCATCGTTACCAGAGGTGGGGGAGGAGATCCCTGGAAGTGTCTTCTGTGCATTGACACACTCCCATGAGTCTGAGACAAATCGTAGTATGACTCAATGCATCTTGATTTGTTGGCAAGTCTGGATGATGGAGGATCATTGGTTAATCTTATCTCTTACTTCTGAATACATTCACCTTGTGGCTTCTTTGCATTGCACACAGGATTTTCTAATGCATTTTGTCAGAAAAGAATTGGATCAAGGTGGTTAATTAATCTCTCTGGTTCAGGATTTGAGTTTTTGTGAAATCTCATGAGCAGCATGGATTGGAGTATAAAAGAGAGTTAAACTATCACGGAGTGTCTTTCAAAACAGTTGCTAAACAAAGTTATATAACTCAAATCGCTCTAGTGCCTTATTTGGGTGGGACTGGTTTTCCCTGGGGAGGTCAGGTAAATTTGTCTGACAGACATCTTTGACATAAGGTTCACATTTTTTGGTGACTGCCATTTTGACATGATTTTGCATGTATGTGTCTGTTCAAGCACAAATACAAAAAGGTACAAAAATAGTAATCAAATGTAAAATATCACTGCATAAAAGGATATGTCACTGCATATAAATATAGATGAACCCTTATTAAAAGTTATTCAGTCAAGAGTAGTGAGTGATTTTTTTGTTATCTCAATATTTATATAGCCAATGACGATATTTTCCGACTTTTCATGTGTTCACTGTTATACGGTAGCGCATTTCCTGGACGAGAACAGAATCTCCTGATCAAAACACAGCCGAAGAAGCAGCAACGTGCAATATCATGTGTAAGCAGATGCATATGTAAAATAACGCGATCATCACCATTAAACAGCATAAATCACAACTGTCTAATGTTATTGAATGAAATGTCAACCCAGGACGAGTTACAGGACTGTGAAGCTTTGGGGTGTTGATGGACTCGATCTACAACATCTGTGTTTTGTTCATCGTTCGGACGTAACGTTAGTCTTTTACAAAAACGTGATTTTTCTCAGCTTTATGCTCAAAATGTTGCTTTTTCATGCAACTTGCAACATTCAAGTGATGATTAAAAAAATAATGTATGAAGCTAGAATAAAACAGTGGGTCTATTCTTTCTTTTGAAATATTGCATGTTTAGATATTCTCTGGGCAATGAAACTTGTGAAAATGACCATAAATGCTGGCGGTGACTGGCAAATTTCATGTTTACGTTCATTTAAAAGACCTAACCGACTATGTTTACGAGGAAACTCAACAAGACAGGCATTTTGATATAATTTTGTGTGAATATTCGCACACTGTGAGACGCGTGGCCGTGCTTATGTGTGTTTTTGCTGCGCTTCGCGAGTAGCTGAGAGACACACTTTCTCCTCTGTGTGCTTGAATATTTAAATTGGCAAGGCTTAAAAATTAGCAAATTATCAGTTTCCGTGAAGATGCAGATGCAGCTCTGGCCCGAGTGTCTTTCACGCTGGCACTGGACCATCGGGCAATTCTTATTGTCGACCGTAATGACAAATAATTTTTGTCATTCATTTAGGGGGGCGGGGGGTCGTTTTGGTAGAGCGGGCCACCCCCCAAAACAATGGTAGGGGAAACACTGCAGTAGATTGATACGAGCGCATCTGAAAAATAGCGGAGTACGCAGAGTGAGCTGATGCAGCGAAAGTGCATGATACAATTTGTCCTAAACATGACACATGCTTTATATTAAGAGCTTCAAAATAACTGGCAAGATAAAGTTAACGCGTATAGTTTAAAACAGCTTGCCCTGTCAGATGCTCTGAGTTGTGCTGACAGATAAAAACTTGCGCTGTTTAATGCGTTTGAAATGGGGTGCTTTCCTCTGTGCATAACTTATATTTCACAGGTATATTCTACATCTGTAAATGTTAAAAAGTCATGCAAATATGTCCATTTTGCAGTCAGGAGAGGACGAGCCCTTCTGCATGTGAATCTCCGCTAAAAATCAGGCTTCAGTGAATGAGCGCCGCCGCGCACATGTGCGCCTAGGGATGAAACGATTATGGCAGAAGGCAGTAACAGCGCAGGGAGATTTTTCAGACTTCTAAAAGGACCAAATCTGAGGCGTTGTGATATTTTGGCTTTAACAAAAGTCCTAAGGGAAACTTAATCGAAGATGGTCAGCCTGTCTGCAGAACATGCCAGAAGAAAGTCGCTGTAATGGGGAAAACACTTCAAAACTACGAACGCAAGGCAAGTGGACTTTGACCTCAATACCAAACCTACGTCTGGGAAATAATAACGTGAAGCGAACGAACAAATTCAGACAAGACTAGGGTGACATTTAAGGGATAATAATCAGGGCTTGACATTAACAACCGCCATTTGCGGGTGTAACGTTATTTCGGCTGCACACTAGCCACTCTGGCTGTTGAACTTATTATAGTCTTCTCAAAAGCCATCTGTTATAATCACGTTGCGCATTATAACCACTCACACGTGTTTATATTGAGTTTATGAATGCAATGTCTCAAAATCAGAGGCGTTCAGATTAGCCGGAGTTTTGTTCAGAGCGCGCACCGCTCTCACTGAAATCTACACTCAAAGCAGAGATAAACGTGCGATGTACGCAGGAGATTCATTGATCATACAGAGAATGACTGTTTTTGTTCTATTTCAGCAGCGAAAATGGTTTAAAAAAAAAAAACACAGCAGAACCACAGCGCATCTGATATGACTGGCATAACGCAGGTGAATTTAGGGACCGTCTCTAAAGTTACATACAACATTGGTAACGTTATAGCCTACACGTTTCAAACTTCACTAGCATTTGAGGAGAATCACAGTCATAAAACTGACTGTAAAGTGTTCATTTAGGTGTCAGGTATGATGCACACATTTTGATATTTAATAAAATAAACTGTCAAATCATATGGAAATATGGATATGCATTATTTCACTAGGATACTGTTTGGGCTCTTACACAAAATATGCTAGATTTAAATGCATCATTGCGGAACACTGATAAGAATATTGCTTGAGAATATATTGACAGAGATAATATTAGAGATTATATTTACGACAAATTATTATTATTTATGTTATGCGTTGCTATTGACGACAGCCATTATAAGGAAGGAAATCCCACAGAATAGAATCTTGCTTAAAAAAGTGCATAGAGCTGCTTTAGTTATTTGTTGTTTGTTGATTTTCAAATATAAAACTTGTTGAAATGTTTTAAATGTGTGCATCTGTTCTTTTTGAACACTTTCATTTCGTTTGAACAAAACCGTGATAATATAGATAACCGTGATAATTTGGGTCACTATAATCGTGATGTTAAATTTCCATACCGTTTCTTCCCTATGTGCGCCAAACAGACGGAACACACTAGAATAGGAACGCAATAATTCTGACTAAAATATACTTATTTCTAAAATATTTGTTGTTGGACAATAAATGTGCCATATGTGGAATTTTAAACCTACAAGGAAGTGTATTTTGATGAAAGTGACCATTATAATGGGGTAATCAAATATAGGCTAATATGCTTTTTGTTTTTATTTTCATTTTTAGTTTTGTGAATTTAAAAACAAAATTATTATTAATTAATGAATATTTTTGCACATAATATATTGCAAAATGTATGTTTATAGCCTTCAATATTAAGCAGGATGTGAAATAAAATAACTATTAAAACAAATACAGATTTTTTTTTATCCAAATAGAAAAACATAGAAAATACCGGGATATTTACCATGTATCGCCATTCAACCAAGAAATGCAGAGATATGATTTTTTGGCAATATTGCCCAGTCCTAATACAGACTGACGCGTTTTGTGTTTCATAGCAAAGTATTGCATTTACATGTATGGAGTGCATCTCAGCAGCTCGGTTAACAAACTCCATCTCTGCAAATGCTGTGAGTTTGGCTTGTATAATGTTCATCTAGGAACACAACGTCAAGTCTTTGTGTGGCCGTGTTTTAGAGTGTTGTTACAGGAAAAGCGCATTTACAATGAAGCACCCACCATGACTATAAGTTAGCTTTTGCATTAACAGCCTTTTGTTTTGTGCAATCGTTGGTTGCAATATTATTTTAATTTTATGTATCTGATTTATCTCAAATAGGATGCGTTTGGTATAGGAAGGTGTGCATTCAGCTCTTCAGCGCATGCAGCTCAAACAGCAATGCTTGACATTTATAACTGTGTTTGGTATACAGTACATAACTTTATAAAGAGAACACTATTGTAATAAAACATTGAGAATTCTTTAGGTTTAGTTGTCGTGTTTCTGCATGTTGTTATGGGAAGAAGGCATCCTCAACATGAGTTACACATCGTGACTAGCATGTAAATTAGTACAATAACGATTTATCTCATATAGGATTCGTTTGTTCAAGTTAATTAACCCACTAACAAAGCACTTCTGTTTCCCGGAGTAAAGAAAGTTGGCCATAGGAGCGTAAAATTGATTTTAAAACTTACAATGGTTCAAAATAGTCTTTTGTACTAATATTCTGTGTCATTTAATGTTAATCAAACAACAAGAGAAAATAGAAAACCACCCCATGCTTGACTGAATAACTTTAATATATTTATTAAGAATCAGTGTATAGTTAATTTATAGAGTGAAGACTCTTTGTTTTTTTTTTTTACACATTTGAATATTTAATTTCTTTATTGAATGCTATTGTTAAATAAACCTACAGTAGCTGAAAAATAAAGCAACATTTTTGTCATTGTTTGTAATTTACATTTTTGCTTTAAAAAAAAACAATGATAAAATTAAATGAAATATCTATATTGTAATTATAAAATTACATTTAAAAAATATTAAATAACTTTTGGTCATATCAACCTGTTCAGAATAGTGAAAGGTGATGTGATTGTTGCAAATATCTCTGTAAGGATGTTCACACTGGCATGTAGTTGTTATTATTATTTTTAAATAAAGAGGAGGGAATGGTCAAAAAGCAGGGTAGGATCATGCTGGCCAAGTGAGTTTTTTTTATTTGTATTTTTTAAAAACAAATTGATAAAACAATGAATAGTAAGTTGTCATATTAATCCATTACTTTTACAGTTTTTTTGCTGTGGTATCGATTCAGTATCGTACCGAGGTATTTTAGTCTGGTATCGAAGTCATAATTTTGGTATCGTGTAGTGATAGACCGATATATCGGGCCGATATTTGCGTTTTTGCTGCTGCGTTCGCTGATAGTTTTTCTCCCGGCATTATTTACAGACAGGCGTCCACAGGCAGCTCTGTGTTGCTGGAGACGTGCAGACCATGCACTGCCCCTCCCCCACTAGTGCTGGAATCTGCTCTTCAAGACAACGATGCGTTTTAAACTTTCATAGAATCTTTTAATTGTTTGACTTAGCTGAATTATTGCCATACACTTTGAAAGTGGAAACACGTTGCTCCATATATGCTTGCAACTATAGCTAAGCAAGTTTGTGCGTCCAAATGGAAAACGCAAATGCTGAATGCCTCGTCTATAAAACTGCTTGCCATTGTATTTAGGGAGCTGCAAATAGTTAAGTTGTAGGCTATCCATATGCATACGGTAGCTGTTACGAACATTGGTCATAGGATTAAGTAATGCCGGCGTTGTTCTGTGGTATTTGTGGGAGTTTTATTCAACGACCACCTGGCTGAGGTTTTGACACGTGTGGTGTGTGTCTCTCCAGTGTTTCCCACACATAACACATGTGCGCCACAGAATCAACACCGGTCGTCACATATTGCATTTTTTGGTGGCCGCCAAAGTGAATTTTTATCTCGCAAAAGCTTTATTTGATCGGTGAGTGATTTAGAGACTGACTGTTGCGCTTGTGACCGGTCGCATGTGTTACTGAGCGAACGAGCAGAGAGCGCGCGTGCACTCACCTGTCTTGCTCTCCCTCCCTCCTGCATATTAATGAAAATCAATTGAGAATTGACACGATGGTAAAAGGTCGGAAAACCGAAGGTTTACGTTGAGCATTGGGAGATTTTTTTTCCTGAACTACCGCTGGTGTTGCTCTACAAGAGATTAAGTGCACCTAAGCATTAAATGACTAGGTTGTAAATAGTTTTAAAATTAAGTAAGTGTGCACTTTATTATGCTGATTGCTAGGGCTGTAATCTCCCAGTCGATTAGTCGATTATTGGTCGATACGTTCTGGCTCGACCAAAATTCTGATTGGTCGATTTTTTGCCGCGTTCATTTAATCAGTTTTGCTGCGTTCATTTAATCAGTTTTGCCGCGCCGCGTTCATTTCGTCAGGTGGAAAGCACTAATTGCTAATGGGGGTGTTTTGAGAGCACGCCTGTTTCACAGGTAACAGTCTGCCTTCAGAACACCCCCATTGTTTTCACTTCTTTTGGATTAGCCCAACCCACTGGCGAAGAGAAGTCTCTCACTGGTCCTTTGTGTTTCATTCCCCGCTGGCTCAAACGTACACCCAAAGTGGTAAACTTGAGGAACGCCCATCAACATACACATGAGGGGAAGCGTCACAACACCGCGCTATTAGTGGATCTGTACTGTCAGTTTTGCCGCGTTCATTTCATCAGTTTTGCCGAGCCACGTTAATTTCATTAGTTTTGCCGCGCCGCGTTCATTTCATCAGGTGGAAAGCACTAATTGCTAATGGGGGTGTTTTCAGAGCACCCCTGTTTCACAGGTAACAGTCTGCCTTCAGAACACCCCCATTGTTTCACTTATTTTGGATTAGCCCAACCCGCTGGCGAGAGAGACAGATTGAAGAAGGCTAGTTTTCTTGTATATTATTTATTTAATTGTGAGAGCGTTTTTTCTGCTCTTGATCTGGCTTGTTTAATAAATATTCCTTTTTTATTAAAGAGGACGTGCCTTTTGTGTTTAAGAGTAAAAGCTTTAAGTTAATAGTCTATTCGTGTCTCAGCCGCGAAGCTGAGCTCATATGTTTGAGCTGCACAGAGCGGCTGAAATGAGTGTCTGTCAGTTATTATAATACATATGACAAAAACAATTGTCTAAATTATGTTGCATATTCCTCAAAAGTTCTTGTGATGATATCTAGTTGACAACACATAGTGCCATATTTTCGGAAGTCATAGTCTATGATATTGCGCAGGTGCATGCGATGCGACGCTGTCAGAGCCGACAGACTCGTGTGTCAGACTCATTTCAGTGCAAAATAATCAGCTCAAAAACTATTTAATATACAGCAAATAGCCTACTAGTTTTTTATGTTTATTTATAATTAATTTAGGGAGACAACAAGGCTACCAAGTACTGCGCACAGTGTGCAGCTTATTCATTTAAGTTTTTTTTTTCCTAACGTTATTTTAGTCGATTTTTAGTCGAAAATTTCAGGACTTCAGTCGACCAAGATTTTCTTTGGTTGATTACAGCCCTACTGATTGCTTGTTGCTACTGTGGGCAGTAGTGTAATTATTTTATTTATGCTTAAATATTTATTTTCAGAATTTTAATTATGCTTAGATGTTTATTTTCAGTATTTTCAGCACTGAACTCTATTTTTTTTTTTTTTACTTGTTCTACCTCACCTTTTTTTTTTTTTAAGTTCAATAAATGTTCCTTTTTTTAAATTGAGACTTGTAACATTATCATCATGATCATTGTGTCATTTTTGTGATGTAAATTGAGGGAGCAAAAGCAGTATCGGCTTCAGATATCAGCTTAAGAAAATCGGCAGCCCGTATCGGTCATCGGCTAAGGCTGATGAAAAAAAATCCGCATCGGCACTAAAAAAATCCAAATCGGTCGATCCCTAGTATCGTGACAACACTAGCACAGTCAGTGTTCAGCGAGTGAAAATATATCTATGCTAAACTTATACTTGGCCTCTAACACACACACTGGCAAGTAAAATCTAAGCATTTATTAGCCAATGGCTAATAAAAGACTATTATTTAATTGCCCAGAGTGAAGATTTAGTCTTAAACAGTTTTTTGTCTTATTATGTTAATGTAAACAGTTGTTTGTCTTATTATGTTAATGTAAACAGTTGAGAAAGAAATCGCATGTGTAACAGTAGATCTGTGATGCTGCGTCCTCTCCAGCAGCTTGAATGTGTTCCCGGGTGCCATGGCAACTCTCAACGACCACCAGGACTTATACAGTTTTATAAAAGTTATTTATTTGGTGTAAAGTGTAAGAAAAATAAAATGAAGTAAAAAGTGCCTGGGACAAACGCTGTCAAGATGAGAAGGTGTAGCAAGGCTACGTCTGTGTCATTATTCCAACATTCTCTTCATAACTTGTTACGAAAGAAAAAGTTTAATACCTTGTTGTAACTTGCAGGCCTGTTCACACCGGGGCGATTTTCGCACGCGTTTATCGCTGACGTTTATACCTCGTGACTAAACAAGCGACTTCAATGTGAGTGTGCACACCGACGTGTAAAAGCGCCGTTTAAAAAATGTGCACGTGCCTGGAGCTGCTGAAGTGACAGTAAATCACGACTTGGTGGCGCTCAAGCACAAAACGGTCTTGCCGAGCACACATTGATACGACGAAGAGGAAGTAAGTAGACAAAGAAGAAGATGAGCTGCTAATGCTGCTTGCCAGTTAGCAAAAAGTGTGTGAATGGTTTTGGCAAGCATGTATATACTGTCTCCGTTCTTCTTCTGTGTGACAAGCGAGTGTCAGAAGCGTAAAGTGGCGCAGAACCACTTTGTGTACCGGGAGCGCCATCTACTGAATTTGCATGTTCACTCTGCGCATTGCGGTGAAAATCGTCATATCGTATATCACGTCACAGAAGGATGTACACTAGGCCGTTTACATGGTGGAATTTTTCGCTTGATCGGTTCATGAAAAGGTTTATCCCACCCCTCTCAAACCGATTACAATTTTGTTCAGTTTGGGCATTTTTATTCCGATTGAGGTGTTTATATGGAGTATTTTCATTCAGATTACTAGTCTTAGGTGAGCAAGAGTTTTTTTCCCACTTGTGTTAGGCTAGTATTATTTTTTTGTGTTGGACTCCGGCAGGGCTGCCCTTTGTTACTGGTTCTGTTCATAATTTTTATGGACAGAATTTCTAGGCGCAGCCAAGGGCCGGCGAGTGTCCGGTTTGGGGACCACACAATTTAGTTGCTGCTTTTTGCGGATGATGTTGTCGTGTTGGCCTCCTCAGACCAGGACCTTCAGCGTGCACTGGGACGGTTTGCAGCTGAGTGTGAAGTGGCTGGGATGAGATTCAGCACCTCCAAGTCCATGGTTCTCAGTTGGAAAAGGGTGGCTTGCCTACTTCAGGTTGGTGGAGAGTTCCTGCCTCAAGTGGAGGAGTTCAAGTATCTTTGGGTCTTGTTCACGAGTGAGGGAAGGATGGAACAGGAGATTGACAGACGGATCGGTGCAGTAATGCAGTCGATGTACCGGTCTGACGTGGTAAAGAAGGAGCTGAGCTGTAAGGCGAAGCTCAAAATTTACCGGTCGGTCTACGTTCCTACTCTCACCTATGGTTATGAGCTGTGGGTCATGACCGTAAGGACAAGATCCCGGATACAGGCGGCCTAAATGAGCTTTCTCCGCAGGGTGGCTGGGCGCTCCCTTAGAGATGGGGGGAGAAGCTCGGTTACTCGGGAGGAGCTCAGAGTAGAGCCGTTGCTCCTCCACATCGAGAGAAGCCAGCTGAGATGGCTCGGGCATCTATTTCGGATGCCCCCTGGACGCCTTCCCAGGGAGGTGTTCCGGGCATGTTCCACCGGCAGGAGACCCCGGGGAAGACCTAGGACACGCTGGAGGGATTATGTCTCCCGTTTGGCCTGGGAACGCCTTGGGGTTTCCCCCGAAATAGCTGGAGAAAGTGGCTAGGGAGAGGGAGGTCTGGGCGTCTCTGCTTAGACTGTTGCCCCCGTGATCCGGCCCCGGAGAAGCGCAAGATGGATGGTTTGTTTTTTGTGATATTGAAATTGGTGACAAGAATTATATTTCAAAGGTATTAAAGATTTTGAGAGAAAAAAAAAACCTATCTTAAGCAAAAAATTACTAAATCGTGATATATTGTACCGTGATAAGATTTTGGTTATGTTCCCCACCCCTATGTGGTGCAGAAGTTATAAAAGTAATTAATATTACCTTATCAACAAAACATAAGCGGAGAGAGAAACAGTTGTAGGTTGAGGGTTCAACATTTTATTCGAGGCTTTGAAACACTAGCAGTTCAGTCCAATAAGCTTCAATATAGCTTAAACGGCTCCGTAATTTGTTGAAATCCCTTAATGTGCAACCCAGCCTTTTCCTCAGATTTCATGTGATATGACCCCAGTAATGTGGTATCTGCATGTGTTTTTATTATGCTAGGATTTATCAGTAAACATTATGGAGAGAGATTATTCTCTGGCACACACCGTGTGAGTTTTTTTTTTTTTCCATTTCTTTTTTTGCCACAGTCAAGATGTTTCTTTCAGTGGATCGCTTATTTTGGCTAGACCATTATCTGTCGGATAGCCATGTTGTCTAGACCACCATCTTTTAGACTCGCAGATAATATGCATTTAACAATTGTGAAGAAGGACCCCTGTCACTTAGCCTAATTACTTTTGTCCATTAGACCAATGCTTGGACAAAGAAGGCCAGGCTATATAATAGGGAACTTGCACTCAGTGTAGGGAATGGGAAACCTCGTCTTACTGAGTTGAGATCAAAGTATCTGTTCTCTGAGAGTAAAAGGGCCAAGCACACCAGTCACGTGGCATCACGATGGAGGAATTATGTTTTTGCTGAAGGCTAGAGAGCATGGTGTCAGATCATTCAAGGATCAGCACGATTTAAGTTTTTGACATTTGTGAAATTGTATTTGTGGTTTTGGAGTGAAGCTGTGGTCACATAAGCAATCTTATGCACTTTGTTTTTAAATCACTAACAGTGAAATGTGCACGGGCATTCATAAAGGCCCGATATACTCACAGCAAAGTTCTTTTTCGTTCTTCACTTAGGGGTAAAACAAAGTTTGAAATGCTTGAGCAGTGAAATAATGTAAACAAACATCTGACACAGCACACAATGCTAAGAGTGACGCTTAGGTGAATATGCAAATATGTGCTGTAGGGATGGGTGATATCTTATCGTTTGCAATATACTGGAAAAATTCTCCCCACGATAAGAATTAAGTCTTATGATATCCTAGAAGTAGAATTCATATTAATAGTATTATTAATATAATTGTATACACTTATCAGTGTTATTGTTCGTTTTTTCTTAAGGAAACACTGAATGACCAACACGTTCAGTTAAAATGACAAACATGCATTCATGTTTTCATTCATACATGGTTACCAAGTTTTAGTTCTAATTACTGAAGTTCTATCATTAATGCTTGATTATTTGCACTCTCTTGTAATTTTTGCAACCATCTGAAAACATGGTTGTGGTTTTACTTTTGCTTTTTGCCACTGTTTACACCTGAGAGTATGAATAAATACAGAATCTTCATTTCAAACTTGTAATTGATTTGAATTATTGTTGTGATTTTTTTTTGGACGTCACATCAGTTCGTTCTTTGATTTTGCTTGAAGTATATCGGGGCAGGGCGAGCATTTTCAATGAATTCCTATGGAATTTCCCATAGGAATGAACTGAAAACGCTCACTCTGCTCCGCTCACTCTGCGCCAGTGGACACGCACCGTTATGAATGCCCCTGCGACTGTGCGCATTTTACTTTTGTGAATTAGCGGCAAGTCAATTGCTTAAATGGTGCATTCATTATTATTCTTAATGAAAAACACAACAACTAAAAAAACACAACTAACCCTTTGCGGTTCCTTATTAGCATTGGGTTTAAATCAAAATATTTCCAAATAGGTGCTTTTACATTTCACTTTGAAACCAAATCTTCCGCCATCGTCTTGTCAGTCAGCTAGTGACACGTGTCCAACACGATAAACGAAATCTGACTCCTGCTGTTGGTCTGTGCTTTTTCGGCTCACACTGAATTGAGCAGGGGCCTCATTTATAAAACTTTGCGTAGGATTTGCGTCAGAAGTGGCGTACGGATGAAACATAGGACGTGCGTACGCACAGAAATATTCGGATTTATAAAACCGTGCGCACGCACATCCTACGCAGTTTTCCCTTAATAAATCACAATCAATTCTAAATGTAGCACAGCTTTTGCGGCTTCATGTCACGCCCATAGTTGCCCATAAATAGTCCGTGAAACGGCCACAAGTTAATATTCATAGGTTGCGAAATCATGGCAAACACAGAGAGGAAATTAAAAAAAAACGTAACTTCACTCAATGTGAGGTAGAAGTTATCGTTGGCGAGGTTGAAAAGAGAAGAAAAGTGTTGTTTGGAGGGCACAGTGTGGGCATTACTAATGCCAAAAAGGCACTTGAGTGGCAAAAGGTTGCAGACGCCGTAAATGCTGTAGCCTCACAACCTCGGACCATGGCCGAAATAAAAAAGAAATGGTCGGACATCAAAGTCGAGGCAAAAAAGCGTCTAGTGCTCCATCGCCAGAGTGTGTCCTCTTGCTGTCTGAAGATGCGTTCACTCCGAATCCTTCCATTCGCCACATCTTCTAGAGCACAAGATCAGCCATTGTGCGTCATTACGCATTGAGATGGGCATTTCATTTCCATCCATTTAATTGAATCTGACAAGCTACAGATGTCTGTTATAATCTACGTGGAAATGGGAAATAGTTCCGTGCAAATGTAATGTCTTGCAGCTTTCTGAATGGTTGAGACATACGTCATTTTATCAAAAATAAAACTAAAGGCATATATGCATGAATACCATGAACGTAGCTGATGAAAATTTTTTACTATGAAAACAACTTTCCCCAGTGGACAATTAATACATCTATCTATTTATCTATATATCTCCCTAATTATCTATCTATCTGTCTAATTGCATCTATCTGCTCCGCCAGACGGACACTTGACGAGAATATCAGTTTTGTACATTAGCTATTTCGTTGTTTACCATATTTATGAGGATGAATTGCAATGCATAACATGCCAATATTATTGCAGAACATATTTCACTTTTCTTTTTGCAAATATGTGTTAATTTGCATTTATGTTGTAATTTTCGTTTGATTTTGTTTGTTTTACACTGCAGATCGATCAAACGGGTGTTCGTGGAGGCTGTTCATTGTAAGACTTGCTTTGTGAAGTCTTCATGTTATTTATGAGAGGCATAGCCATTTCTTTTACACAGCGGTCTACAGTTTCACACACTTTCACGTGTTTCTTCCATCTGCCGACGGTGTCGCCATTTCTCATTTCACCCGTTTTTGTGCGTACGCCTGGGTCAGAGCTTGCGTGAAGGACCGCACATTTTCCCGTCAAGTTTGCTTTTTATAAATACCAATTATTGCGTAGAGAGCAGCGTACGCCTTCTTTTGTGCGTACGCAACGTTTATAAATGAGGCCCCAGATGCTTTCAGTTTTTAAGTGTAGTGTCTGCTTTCTAACTGAACTAAATTATTTTTATTACTATAAAAAATCAAAACGAAGGTGGGGAGCGTTGTGGTAGTCAGGTGATGTAACCGGTAAGGATGGATATCAAGAACCTTTTCCATTTTAGAACCGGTTCCATTTCCAAATTGCCCAGAACCGGTGATTCGATAAGAAACGCGCATTTACTGTGTGCGCATTTTATTGTGATTTTAACCGCTCTACACACATACACAATGCCCGTGCGCACAGAACGGCTTCTCATGGTGAATGAATAGTGCGCGATAATGGGCTGAGTTCTCTTCCTCGTCTTTTTGCACAGCACGCAAATGGACAAATACAAACAAAAATTTCAAAAAACTCTCCTAAACGCAGTCGGTTATGTCGTTGACGGCAGATTTTCTTGATGCCGTCTCTATGATAACGTTAATCAAACAACAAAAGACGATAAAATTCACTTGCTGTTCTAGACAGAATAACTTAACTATATTTGTAATGTATAGCCCATATTTTATTAATAAAGTGCAGTTTTATTTTACATTTGATTACAGTTTCTGTACCTACCTGAAAATGTTTATTTCAATCATCTTTGTTCAATTGTATTTATTTGTGCAATTGCTAATTTGTTTATTTGTTCTTTTTTTAATTACTGAGTGTTTACTTAATACATTTTACATAAATGTATATTAGGCTTTTTTTTCTTTTTGCTAAGGTATTTTTAAACCATAGATAAAAGTTGCTAGCCTGTTGATTTTTGTATTCAGCTACAATGAAATGTTTTGCAATAATAGCCTAATAAGAAATGTGGTTTTTTTTACCCTGTTGGAATCGAAATTAGGAATCGATTAGAATCGGAATCGTTAAAATTCAAACGATACCCAACCCTAGTAACCGGTGCTACGGCTGAACACGGTGTAAAAATATCACAGCAAGCCTAATGCCTAGTTGTGCTTTAATGACTAGCGATAATGTTGGACATGTTAGGGGATGGATTTAGAGACGCAACTTATTGGAGAGATGCTAAGCTGAAAAATCTCTCCAAGAAGTATTCTTTGAATTTATCACCTAAAAGTTTCAACCACATACAAATACTACAGCTAAAGCAAAAATGAGCTTAAAGTCTAGATCACGGGTGTCCAATTCTGCTCTTGGAAGGACGCCATCCTACAAAGTTCCATTCCAACCCTAATTTGGTGCACTTAGACTGGCTAATCAAGGTCTTAAGTATTACTAGAAACTTTCAGACTAGTGTGTTGGAGCAAGGAAGAGCTAAACTCTACAGGAAGATGGTCCTCCAGCAGCAGGGTTAGTTGATCCAGGATAAACTAGATGAAATATTTAATCAACCACCCTGACTCATCCCTGTTATGTAGCTGATCATTCAGTCTGGCTTTAGATGTTTTGCTCAATGAATCTTTTGTAATTATAAGTTTGGAAGTTTGTTATATGATAAATAATTATAGATCTAAAAATAAAGAAAATCTGCTGTTTGGTTTTACCATGATTTTTCAGTGGAGTACAGCGTGTGCCAAATGTCTATTTAAGAAAATGATAACAAACTAGGGATGGGCATTTTCCCAAAATATTGTATTTAAAAATCGAATATTCATTTATTTAAATGATGTTATTTTGAGAAAATTAGATGTTTTTAAAAATTTTTTATTCATCAAGTTTTTGTCACCATTTCTGAACAAGCTTACTATTAGGCAATTTACACAACAAGCTTACGTCATATCTTAAGGTTTTCTTTGTGTAAACAAAAAATATAGGCCTAAAGAACAAAAGCATTATAAGCTAAAGCAGTGCGAGCGGAAAAAAAAAAACGCTCATAAAGCAGAGCGTGCCAGTTATCGTGCAGAATGTACATATTCACTCAAGAGTCAGAATATGGTTATCGTGTTTATATTGTTTCACATTTTCATGTTGAGAAAAACAATAATATCATGTGGATGATGATATTCTCGGGTGAGAGAACGCGCTCCGCTGACAGACGTTGCAGAGACACAAAGATAGCGGTGTTAAGTGAAGTTTCTAACTGTAAGTTTTCTATTCTTAAACCCTTGATGAAACTTAAAGGAAGCATTTGTCTCGCGATCGTTTTGCTGTCATATACGTTATCTCGCTCTCACTCGTGAACTCAGTGATGGACAGCTGTCTTTCCTCATTCACCTGGTGTTTCATGTGATTTCTCATTGAGGTTGTGATATTATGATAACTATAATTCATTTTATCAAAAGTAACTCCATTTTGCAAGATCATTTTCAATTTTCATCGAAGTAATTCCAAACATCGTGAGGCAGTCGACGACATTGTGATCAAATACAATCAGCTTATTTACCTGCTCCACAGCGCCACCCAGTGGATAGTTATAACTGCGAGTAAAAAAAACAGCGCGTACTGTAGTAAAATTTGAATAGTGTTTTTATTCGATTATGAATTACATATCGAATATTCGTGCAAACCCTTATAACAAACCTTGCACTATCGTGGAGCATCACAAGTGCCACTGCACCATCATTCACAGGCTAACAGCCATTATTCTGACATGATCGTCTCTTTTGTCAAGCCTGTAGGTGTAATAACACGATGTCCATGGCTTCTATTAATCTTGAAATATCCAGGGCAGCTGTATTTCTCCTGCTTTCCTGCACCCGATGAATACCAACACATGGTCTGGAACTAAAACGATATATTTTGTGAGCAGCTTCCTTTAACATAAATGCGATTTGACTTATCTCTCTCCAAGATCCAGCGTCATCCTCAGGCTAATCCAAATGGCTCAGTTCCCCAGTAAACAAGGTATCTGATTGAGATCGGCGATAGTTTGGTATTTCCCCAGTGCAAAATCGTTGCTAGCATGTGCATGAGATGGAGTGTAAACACAGGTCATGTTTTTCCAATCAGGATTTTGTGTGTTGGTATAACAGAGAAAATCAATAATCTTTAATCAGTAAGCTGCAAGATTCTGCTTCTCAAAGTCAGGTTATAAGCCATAGATTCATAAACTCCTAAATCTTTATGCTAATGTTTTTTATTTAGAAGAAGAGTCGTGCAATTTTATTCTAATGTTGTTATACATAGGCTTATTAGTTCAATCAGGTGTCATAATTCGATCACATATTTACTAATTTTAATATATAAAAACACTTGGGCGCAGCCATTTTCACTCATAAATACAAGCCAAACCTGCGAGGTGTCATTTGCAGTTTCTCGTTGCAGCGAACATGCTTTGATGTATAATTTCACACGTTGTGTCCAATTAGTTGCAATAATTATGTCCTCGGCTCTCTTTTGTGGCCTTTTGTTCACTTCTGTCCGGCCTCTCGACCATTGTGCCTCCTCAACTCTTTTTCCCTCTGACAAGCAGTTTTTAGTGCATGCAACCTTATCGTGTTTTGCCTCCGTTGACCTTCATCAGTCCCACACGTCTCTTCTGCCGGTCTCAGATGACCCAATTAAACTCTTTCTCTCATTTCTCACTGCCGCTCTCACTGGACTCAACTCCGGACCGCTAAAAGGGTGAGAGTCGAGGTTCAGGAAAGGGCATCTCCATGGTGAAATGCTGCTGTGCAAGAAAAATATGCTGTAATGATAGTCTAGCCAGAAAGCACTGTCATATGCATCGGCCAGGCCGTTGTAAATGGGCGGTAGTAACAGACTTTGATAGAGGAAGCCTTTTAGATGCGTTTCTCATCAATCCAGATACCACAGGGTGAAGATGAAAGAGAACGCTCTCTAATGTTGCCAAGACACTTGTGTTCGTCTTAAAGAAAATGTGTATAAAATGTAACTTTCACAATGCTTAATTTGAGAATTCACCCAGTGGATAAAGACAATTTTATATTAAATTTATGGCACAATGTTTAATAGTATTGTTTTGTTTAGTTTTAGTTTTTGGAATGGATTCGAATGAGGTATTTTGCTATTTTCAATTTACCCCTAAGAATGCGACATGGGGTCCTATGATTTTCACGATGCGGAAAACACGGACTGAATCGCAGAATCCAGTCATAAAAACGGAATTTACTGTATAACATGGAATTTGTCCAATCTTGGAATAATAAATCAAAACCAGGTCAGTACACTTAAATCAAATTGCGATACAGACTATTGTCTGTGAATATTAAACTGCAAAAATAATTTATTTAAATATGTATCCTGCATGTTCTGCTTGTCTCTGTGAGAATGAATGGCACAGACACGTAGTTTCATTTACCCCCCACACACACACACACACACTGAAGCACGCGTGACGCTCGCTGTGTTTTCAGCCTCTGCCGCCTCACTTTGAGAACATGAATGCATGAACTTCATCTCCAGAGCAGTGTCATGTCATAAACACACAGAAAACTCAAAGGTCTTCACTATGATTCACCCGTCAAAATACAAGTTTGGTTTAACCTGAAGAAATTATGACAGAAATACATTAGAATTCATACAGTAGAATTTAGCTACATCTCAATGTAATAATAATACTAACACTAATAATTATAATAACTTTATTTTTAAGTAATAATCAAAAATGTTCTTTCATGTTTACATTTTAACAGTAAAGCTCTGTTGTGCATCTTGTGCTTGACAAAAAAGTTAAATTTTAAATGATTAAAATATAAATTAAATGTAATGTTTTATGCCTTCATCTGATTGCCAGAAAAACCTTTATTTAACCAGGGAAAAAAATCAAGAAAAATCAAGGGTCCTGGCCAAGACAGGCAGCACACTTAATTGAACATACAAAATAAAAACATGAAAACAAATACATTATTTACATAAACGAGAAATGGATACAATATCAGTGAAAAGTTACAATCAGGTAAATCCGTAACCAAATCATTTAAAATACTCATGATTTTATCTAGAGAGACTTAACTCTTTAAAACACAAATTAACTTGTAATTGATTCCAATCAGACGGAGCAGTGTAACTATACGCCCTTTTACCCATATTTGTCCGTATTCTCGGGATGTTTTAAAGATAATATTCTTGTGAACGAAGACTATACGTCTTGACAGCTTTTTGAATGGTATACTGCTGTAAATAAGAGAGAAGCAGACCAAGGATAACTTTATATATAAAAATGTACCAGTGCGGATTGACAGGGCAGGCCATCCAACCCGAGAGTACAGTAAACAATGATTGGTAAGGGCTTCTGAATTGGTAATAAACCTTAAAGCTCCATGATAAACTGAATCCAGTGCCTGTAAACAATGCTTAGGGGGATAGATATCACAATAATCCAACACTGACAAAAACATAGCAGCTACCAATCTCCTCCTTGCTTCAACTGAAAGACATGACTTAACTCTAAAGAAAAAAAAACAATTTCAGTTTTAATTTCTTTACAAGATGCTGATCATGTGGCTCAAATGAAAGGGAGTTGTCAATTAAAAATCCCAAATATTTATATTGAGAAACCGTTTCATTCACCAACCCACTATGCACACCGTGGCAATATAATCGCCATTGGCTAGTAATTTTTTTTGTTTACTTGCTAGACTGATATACTATTTTATTTATATAAGTGCTGTCAAATTGATTGATCACAATTAACTGCATCCAAAATAAAAGTTTGTTTACATATGTGTGTGTGTACTGTGTATAATTATTATGTGTATTTAAATACGCACACATGCATGTATATATTTTAGAAATGTTTTTATATGTTTATATATAATATAAATAATGTGTGTGCGTATATGTATATATGTGTGTGTGTGTGTGTGTGTGTGTGTATATATATATATATAATATATATATAATCTTAAATATATACATTAATGTGTATATTTATATATATTTCTTAAATATATACATTAATGTGTGTATTTATATTTGCATAATAATTATACACAGTACACACATATATTAAGTAAACAACTTGTATATATCGGGATTAATCTTAGGACTGGTGGTGGTGCTTAAGATATTGTTGGTCATTCAGTGTTTCTGTAAAAAATTATAATAGTAATTATTAATACGATAATTAATACTACTACTAATTCTACTACTAATAACAGTATACAACGCACTAAGGATTGATGAGCTGCTGGGTTCATGAATATTATTCACGTTGTCTGCGTTCGCTCGAACTGATATGCTGAAATCAAAACAGGGACGTTAATAGATGAGCACCAGCCAATGAGATTGCCGTTTGTGCATTGGTTCCGCCTACTACCGGAGAAACTGCATATCTTCTGCTTGTTGTTTAAAGCGGAATAATTCCAAATGAACTCAATTGTTTTGACAGGAAAATACAACAAAGAATATGGTTTACATGTAGCGTGTCGATTCGGCGTGGTATTTAAGACTCTCTTTGCGTGCATGTGTGTGTGAGAGAAACATGTATTATTTTTCTTTTTTTTTTAAACTTTTGATAAATTATTTAATTGTATATGTTTTATGATTTCAATTAATTAGACATGTTTTTTGATTACTAAAATTTTATTTAACCATTAAAATGGGAGTCCAAATTAAAACAGAAGAAAACGTAATCCAGATAAATTAAAATGGAAAAAATCTAATGGATTTCATAGGGCCTTAGCAACAGAATGCAAGCAAAACTTTTGACAGCAGAATTGCTTAAAAGTGTGCAAACCAATGAGCCTTTTTTTTTTTTTTTTTTTTTTTTTTTTTTTAACAAATAATTACTTTTGGGCTATAGATCTGTCAATTCACAAATTTAAGAGCTGTGAGTTTTGAATGGATATTTTGAGAGGTAAAAAAAAATGGGTCAAGCCAAAAATGGTCTTAACCATTTTAATCACAAATCACAGGAAATGAGTCAGAGTTGCACAAATACTATAGATAAAGTAACTTGGCACGGAATAGTCTTGGTTTTCTTTTAATGTTTAAGCCCTGTGGGTAAACTTGCTGACCGCTTTTTACAGGAAGAAGAGTCAGAGTTGTTCCACTCAATGTTAATGGCTTTCAACAGTTCATGATTAGTTCAAAGACATGTCTCCCAGTTTGTTTGAGTTTAATGTCAAACCAAATATTCACTATAGGGTTTAAATCTGGACTCTGACCTGGCCAAAACATGAGCCTGATAGACTTGTTCTCAGGCCACTTCTCAGTTGTCTTTGCAATTTGGGCAGGAGCATTGTCTTGCTGAAAAATAACATCCGATCATTCCTCTTTAGATACAAGATAGTATCAGTACACAAAACTAAAGCAGGGGACAAAACTAAACATAGAATTGATTCTTTTTCTCTTTTATTAAACAGTGGTTTACTGAACAAATTGTGTTGCTGTCTTTAAATGGATTCAATTATAAATAAAAGTTCCTTAAGGATAAAAAAAATCTGTCTCTTCTAAGCTGTTAACTAAATACAGTTTTTGCATTAACTTCTAAATCTAATTATAAAATAACAATTCTACACCAATTTGTTGTTGAAATATAGAATCATTTAAACAGTGGTTGTCAACTTGTTTCCATGACAGTTTTATGTAAACACATTAAATAACCAAGACATCACTAACAGGTTAAGGAAAATATAATGAATATATAGGCTAATACGAAATGCTCCTCTCTAGAGTTCATTTCTCTAGTGAACTAACCAGCTGTGGACACTGAATGACTTGCCTGAGGTAAATGTTACGCTTCGCGTCATTGTTTCCAAGCTGTTTTATTGATGTCTTTCCGTGGTTGAAACACTGTTTGAGCAATTACACGAGATAGGATATGTTTCAGTAAGTTGTACTGTATCTTTCAAAATGCCTTCGGATATTAATTTATGTTTATTCTGTAAGTAGCATTAAAGAGGAAGGGATGATTGAGTTGACTCGCGCTGCCACTTGATTTGAGACGCCTACACAGCGATCTGTCATGCCACATTATTGTTATTGTTGGAATTTCGTGATAAAATGGACAGAATTTGAAAGATGAGACATTGTTTCTTATGGAAAGTAAAATAAAACACAGAGCTTATTGCAATTATTGGTGGTTAATGGTGGTTAAAATAGGTAAATAGGCTACAACGTATTTGTGCACATGTACACGTGTACCTAACTGAGACGCGTACTGAGACCATAACTCCTCTAATATAACCAAGCAAATTTATTTCACAAAAATGGTCGAAACTGTGGGTGGAGACCAGAACATTTCATGTTCTATTTTATTTGTTTTAATAAATGTACCGAGAACTGTTACACCCCTAACATAAAGTCACAATAACACAAAATAGTCATAATTACCTTTTTCTTTTTACTTTGAGGAGATTTTCAACACAGTTTTGAATTCTAGTTACTGTACGTGTGAATAACAAGCTTCATTCAGTCCACTACTTAGTGTTCTTAACTAACAAACACCCAATCACAAGTACCACAGCATTCAGAATCAACAATAAAACAGAATGCGACATGCTGTTTGAAGATGCTGAATGTGGGAATCTCTAGGCACTTCACCATTTGATTTGATTATGATAGTAATCAAATCAAGGGCTGTGATGCAATGATAAAATGATTATCAATGCATCTTGATGCATCTCTTTTTTCCTATACATTATTTCTGTTTTTCTTTCTCACTGTGTGACTACAAATAATGATCAACAATATACTTCTGATATCTTTTATTAATAAATCAAATGGAAGAGATGTGGCATTTAAGTCAACTAGAAGGTTACATTTATTAACATTTATTTAATACCAGCATATTTCCGAGCATTGCAAAGAACCAACAAGAAAAGAAAATTGTGTCTGTAGTAGTGGGGGGAATCTTTAGCCACCTTTCGATTCCAAAATGAATCTTTATCTACATTTTAAAAGATTGTAGATAAAGCGAGTCTCCGCTGACTGCATGCACTCCTCCCCAAATGGACAAGGCGTTTATACTCGACGTGCTCACCGTTGTACTTTTCTTTGAAACGAGTTCAACTCAAAGTAATTGTTCTATAAATCTTCAGGAAACAGCGGTGACAAGAAGTAATGTACACTGGTGACAATATTTATTTTAGTAAACTTCACCAAAAACCACACTACAAAAGAATCGTGTAAAACTCAGTAAACCATGAGATTATTTATTGTGACATTTAGATCAAAATGTATGTACACATTTATACATGTATAGGCTACAACTAAATGAATGATGTCTTAAATATATTTCATAATTTCACTAAACATTTTAATTTAGTTTCGCGAAATGTTTTTTTTTTTGTATTAAACATGGATACTACATGTATTAAACGTGGCACGTTTGATTGTGATTCTGCCTGTGCCTGTGCACCTCTGCAGTGTGCAGCGCACACACAGTCTGCTCCGGTCCAGAGACACAATAGCACAGAGCGGATCATATGCGCGAGCCTGTGATTCTGACTAACCTATACATCTGATTGGCCATTGCGTTCACACGCTCAATAGATATGTCTGATTGGCTACAAAGCTTAATGGTGTAAAAGCATGTTGTAAATAGAAACCTTTGACACTCTTCACTAGAGCTGAAACAACTAATCGATTTGATCGATTAAAATCGATTATTAAAATAGTTGTCAACTAATTTATTCATCAATTAGTTGGTAAATAACGTTTTTTTGCCGTAAGCGGCTCATTTTGTGCATATTTTAAATCTGCAGTGACCAAAGTGTGGCAGTAATGAGCCACCGGAGGTTTTACTCAGCCAGTACAGCAGGAGAAGTAGCGAATAGCGTGCCCAAAACCTCAGAATTGTTTATTTTAAGCTTCAAGCGAATGCGTTAGCGTTTAACATACCCTGTCATAACAGATGTGTGTGTGTGCGTCTGCAGCCTCAGCGCAAAACGTTAATTTTACAGGTTATATCCACTGATCTATATAGAGAACTGCAGTTATATCCTCATCTGTAAATGTTACTCATTCACGCAAGTATTTCCATTTTGCATGAAAGCGCGTCCTGGTCCTGACAGTAACTTCACTGAACGAGTGCCGACGCGGTGAGCATGCGCATGCGCGTCAAACAGACAACGCTAGAGAGGAAGACAATATTCAGTGCAAAAACGTTCATGTAGCTGCAATATCTGCGTCAACGTGTAATTCAAGTATTTTATGAAAGTAGTAACTGTAAAAGGATAACGGCGTGTAATTGAATATAAATGTAAGAAGTTTCTACAGGATAAAGAAATGACAGTAACAGGTACTGTGTCCATAGAGAGAGAGAGTGTGTGTGTGTGTTCCGGCAGAACATTCATCTTATGCGGCAACACGGAGTTTGTATTTTTTTTTTCTTTCTTTAATATCATTTTAATGTAGGGATTTGCTTAGTAACTTTTTTTGTACATAATGTATAGCACAAACATACCCTTACAAATATTATGCAGTATTGATAACCATTTGTATAACCACACAAATACCATATAGTTAAACTATGGATTTGAAGCAAAACAATGGTTAATTTGTGGTTACCATTGAATAACTAAAATAACCCTGTTATTTATTTATTTATTATTATTGTTTGTTTTGTTCATTGTAAAACCAAGGGTAATTTATGTAATAGTAGATATATTAACTGTTTGTTTTCATAGCATGTTTGTTTCAAGGACAGTGTTGGACAGGATGTGGAACAGTGTGTTTTACCAATAAAAAACAAAAAACACATTGATCAGATTAATCAAAAAAAGAATCGACCAACTAATCGATTATCAAAATAATCGTTAGTTGCAGCCCTACTCTTCACAGAGCGCTTGCACACAAACTCATGGGAGCGTTTTAAAGTAGTTGGCTATCAGCAGAACGGCGGGTATTGTCACATTTAAATGATCAGAGAAATCTTTGGCGGATTCATTCCTTTCCTGTATTTTCAGTGCAGGAAAAACCCTGAGCTGAAAACAGGGCCTTCGTTTCTGGTTGTGCTTTTGCACATTTTTAAATTTTTAAACATTGTTAAATTCAGTGTTGTTTTTCTGAAGCTACAGTGCTGAAGTCTCACAAAAAATTGGGCACAGCATGTCGACAAATGGCAAGGAATTTGGAATAGAGGTTGTTTTTGCACTGATTTGCACTGCCTTCAGTTTTCAAACAACTCACAGATTGAACGCGGCATTTACACTGCAGGTCTTGATGCCCAATTCAGATTTGTTGATTATATCTTTTTTTTTTTTTTTTTTTTTTACGACCAGCTTACATCTTCTTTTAAAAGTGGCCCATGTCCGATATCAGCATTTACACTATACATTCGGCAAAACAACCCAAGATAGACTTACTGACCTGGGATACATTTGTGAAAAGGAAGCAAAAATGTCGATTTGCAATGGACACAATGAAATAATTCAAGTTTTTGCTTTCCGCACCATCTTTAAAGATCAGCAAAACATTGGGCTGAGCCTTTCGTTCACCATTGTCCCATTACAACGAGTCATGTGATTGTGGTTTGTGTTCACCTGAGTTGGCGTCATTCGCCAACGCCGCTTTTTCAATGATGTATGATTCACATTGATGGGAATATCCGATCTGTCCGCTTACATGGCAGACACACATGCACATATCTGATTCATATCAGGTTTTGGCCTGAAACCAATCTGAGAATATCGGAATCCATGTGCTTTTTTCCTGCTTACACGTTCATGGGTCATATCTGATCTGTGCCACATGGGAGGAAAAAATCTGAATTGAGTCACTTGAACCATGTAATGTAAAGCGGCCTTAGACACCTGAGAGTCTTCAGTCTTGTAGTGTTTGCTTTGCTTGAAGGTTTGTATATGATTTTTGTTATTTTTGTGTACACCATTGTTGTTCATGGGCTGATGTACCCTGAGATTATGATCTTCTCATGATATTGAAAACAGTGTCTCGTCTTCTGCATTTGGGGAAAAAAAAAATTGAAGAGAAACAAATTGATTAACATGTTTACAATCCAAATATGATTTATTTAGTGACCCCCTCATTTCTACAAGGCACTAAGTAACTTATGTTTTTATTCTGTGTTTTCTTTGTCCAGACTGTAGAGACTCCACCACTGCTTAGGGTTCACATTGGAGCAAGACCTGATCACATGGTAAGCCAAGAAATAGCTCTCTTGTTCTTTCCTTTTTGGTCAAGATCAGGGCACCTTGGGTCCCGCAAACATGTGGTCTCAGGACCATTGATGAGTACACAGCTGTAATTGAATCATGGGATGCCTGAAGGTTAACTCTAACAGTCATTCACCTATTTCTTATGTTGGAAATAACCTAAATGTCTGCACTGTTTGTGCAAAAGACATTTTGGTAATCACAGTGATATTGTACCAAATAATATACAGCAGCTTCAAAAAGCAGTTAGGAATACACATTATATATGGTACAATGTCCATTATCAACAATATTTAGTTTTGCTTGCTTGTTTTCCACTTTCTAACATTTAGACTCTCTTTTCCGTCATTTAAACAATTTTTGTTTTTCATACTGAACACTGTAATGTTGTGAAGCCTTAATTCACTTGTAGCATTTAAAACTACTTTATATATTCTTTTAATGTTATATTTAAAATGGTTGACTGTAGTTTTGAGAAGATGAAGAAAATTGTTACATAACCAAAAGTGAATCAAATGAACATGTTCCTGTTCCACAATAATTTAGCCTCTTCAGTCGAGACAAATACAAGCTCATTATCTATGAACATAGGGAATGGCCTTCTTGCATCATGCACTACATAAAGCCACTCAATTAATAAAAAGCCACTCTTATTTATATTGTTTAAGAAATGTTCTACTTGGTATGTGTTTCCATAACGATGTGAGTTTTGAGCTTACCGTGTATAGTTTGAGAACTAATTGTCTATGCTAATAATGTGAGTTCTTGAGTGAACTGCGTGCTTGTCATTTAAAGGGCAGCAATTTTGACTGCCTCTTTTTGAAGCTGAAATTACCTGTAATTTAGTTTAGTAGTGTCAGTCCAACCTGTCAGTCAGGACCACTTCACAAATCCCCCTCAAAGACCCCTAAACCCTTCACAAGAGTTGCAGCTCAGTTTGTCTGTTGACTATTCTCTGGATAATTCCTCTCCAATAGGGTGTATTGTTTCAGGGATCAAGGTGTGTGAGTTTGAACACTTTCGAAACCAAGCTGCATTCAGAACTGGACTCAATCTAGTTCAGCCAATGTATAATAAATGCGTGGAATAGTTTATTCTTTTGGTCTTGTTATGGTTCCTTATGAAATCCCTAAATTCTATCATTTTTGAATCACAGTAAATGCTATTTTTAGTCCAAACCACTTTTGTCAGGATTTCTTGAGTGTTGCCACAGAAACACAGAGTATAGTGTGGCTAGTCTTGAGGTGAGATTGGTTTGTCTCTAAGCTGCTGGAGAATGGATGAAAATAGAGGCCTAATAAGCCTCTTAACTTCTGTATTTTACAACACGATGGGCAAAAAAAAATACTTCTGGACTGGCGGTGTGGATGAATTGCAAGGCTTTCGTGTAGTATCATACCCATTTTTGGACATATTTGTCATGTGGTTCACAGAAGTTTATCTAAAAATATCTGAAATGTAATGAAAGCCAAGCTATTGTGCTTTCAAAGCAAAGATATGCATCTGTTCTGAGTTGTGAAGGTGCAGTGTAGGATCAGAGCCAGAGGAGTTTGCTTTGGTGTAGCCCGTATCCATCATGTAATCGATGTCCACAATTCCAGGGCCTGAGCTGTTCAACAATATTACATTTCCATGTTTTGGCTCTGGGCAAAAAAGCACCCTGCATGGTTACAGCACCAGCTTTAGAAAACAAAGTTAGGCTTATTTGTGTCTGGGATGTTTTAACCGTTTAATCTTTTGGAGGTTTGAACATGAAAAGGGCACCTAGTCGATGCTTTAAGACCTGCTGCCTTTATAAAAAATGAAAAAAAGTGAAACAAAAAGTAAACCACTGTTAATTGAATGTTTCTTCTATATTGTCATTAGTATAATATAGTAATTATTATTAATAAAATAATTGGAGGAAAAGATCGAGAATCGTTTAATAATCTAATTGTAATCAAATCAAATCATGAGGCAAGTGATGATTCACACTTCTACAAAGCAGCATATTTTGAAAACCGACTAATGTAGGGCTGGGTTTGGCTGAACGACTAATTGCTCTTCACTATAATGTGGCTGGTTTTGGTTTCTGTTGACCCCAGTCTGTCACGTTTCTCAGTTGCATACTTTTTGCAATTAAAAAACAGGGAAAACATGGAGTTTAACAACGTGTTTGAGCAGTTTTTAATGTTTGACATGCAGTCTTAACGTAGCCCTCGTGGCATGACAGTCAAAAAACAGCACAAGACTCAACACATCTGCCAAAAGAGAGGTTCACACTAACAGCGATTCGTCTTGCCAAAGCAACCGGATGTCATGAATTTTCCATGAGAGCTGGCAATTTCCAGGGGGAACAAGTGGCAGCAACCGTTGGCATTGAGCAGAGGTCAACTTTATGCAAATGAGTAGCACCTACTAATGGGAGCATTTGGATTCCAAATAAGTGTAGGACCAGACGATCTCCGATCTCGTTCTGTGTGAATGTGTCATGGGGATTTTATTGCTTAGTTTAACCTGCCAACGACTAATTAATTGGCCTTCACAATGAGTTTTAGCCTATTTCTTTAATATTCATCTTACTATCAAAGTTTTTTTCTTCTCGGAAGCTTCTGCAAAATTAACGAAAGACATTGCTTTGGTTTGTGTGGCCACTGGCCAGATGGCCCTGTCTGTTGTGATGGGTCTACCGCATTCAGCACGTGTCGGAAGCTAAACACCCATTACCATAACTGAACTTCAGGTTCCTCATTCTTCTGCGATTGTACACACTGTAAAGACAGCAATGAGGATGTTGAAACATTGGAAGAAGACTTGAGCAGGATGCGTCTCAGTGATAGGGTACTCAGTTTGACATATATTATGAGATGTTGCAACTGTAATTCTTCTCCACCAGCATTAACAAGTATATGTCCATCAGCACACACGTGTGTATATTTTCTCATTTATTGTTGTGCACATGCGGGAATGGTATCAATTACAACGCTTACATTAGCCCAGCACTAACGTGAATGGACGATGTAACATTAACAAATCTGGCTCCGTCCTTTATCTTTACTCAAAGCAGTAAGAAAGGCAGATAATCTGCATTAATAGACAGTTTTAGGTGGCCCACAGCTGATTTGCAGAGCTATTTCAATAAAACAGTAATAACGTGATTTATCCTGAAACGTATACAATATAATAGGCTACACAATAGCACGATTAATCGTTAAAAGATCTCGATTCAAACACCCACGCTGTCTTATTCCTAAATGACTACGATTCTGCTATGTCTTTTATGCCTGTTTCCCATTGCATGCATCAGCGGAGCGTGAACATTGCGTGTTTTGCTGCTGCCCATGTTTATGAACGACAGGTGTCCACTGGCAATAAGCAAGGTGGGCAGAGCGAGCATTTCCAGTTAATTTCTATGAACTTCCATAAATGAATTGAAAACCCTTTCACTTTGCTCCGCGCCAGAGGACACGCACCGTGAGTGGGTCAGCCGCCACACTTCCGATGTGAACGCTTACATTCATTGATATGGGCTGCTCATACTCCGATAATGCTTGTGATGGGAAACTGTATAAAACGAGACTTTGGTTAACCTTTGAAAGTACGATCATTACACTGCAACGTTCAAATCTACGCTCAAATCTGTTTAGTTGTCTGGTGTTTTTTTCCAGTCGCAATCTCCATTTTACACAGAAAAATCGTGATTCTCAATTTATCCAGAATCGTGCAGCTCTAATACACAAAACTACATATTTGTAATAGAAAATATATACATCAATAATTATTCATACTTTGGTTGTGATTCTGAGGTGCAAGCTGTTCCAAATAAACTGGGTATTGACCATAGACTGGATATTGACTTCCGCTGAAGAAAAGTGAAGCTGTCGGAGGTCCGAATATGGTACTGACATCTTGCGCAGATGTGAAATAAACAGTTATGGAAATGTAGAAATTAAAGCTAAAGCTCTAATCTCCTCCCTAAAATCCCCAAAAAAGTCTGTTAGTGCCTCAGTGACAACTTCACTCAGCTCTCAATCATGACTTCACACCCCCCGTTTTTATAGCATCAAATTACTAACTAAAACTAAACTTATTTAAAAAACGAACACTTGAAATGAATCACCGTGATAAAAACTGCATAAAATGACAGAAACCAACTTTGGGAAAAATCATATGCGGTGTAATTTGATTGTTTAGTCCATTTGAATACACGGAGGGCCGGGTTATGACCTATAGTGGGACCAATCACCTGTGGGCAATCGATACGTGTCGGCTTCAGTTTTTAACACGAGTTCTGCAGGTTTGGTACTGACCCATATTTCAAGACCAAGCTTTGCAAAACCCGTGTTGAACTCCGAGATTTGAGAATGTCGTCAGTAAAATGATGTTTGAGGGCTGGTTAAGTTGTTCGTGGGCAGACAACATACAACATAAATGGGCATTTATTTTCTAGTCTCTGTTTGTCTCATTTAAAAATGAAATCAGAGGACTTTACTATTAATACTACTATAATTATTACTATAACTTCTTGTGATAATCTTGTCTGGACGATTGTTTTGTACGCTGTACAAAATGGATTCATAAACATGTAAGATTTAAAACATTAATCTCAATTCAATAGGAAAGGAAATCTGTGTAATAAGTGTAAAATGAATACATTATTATTCCTTAAATGTTACCCTAGTCTTGTCTGAACTTGTTCGTTCGTCTTTGGCTCAAGCTTCACATAATCACATTATTATTTCCCAGACGTAGTATTAGTACTGAGGTCAAAGTCCACTTGCCTTGCGTTCGCAGATTTGAAATGTTTCCCCATATTACAGTGACTTTGTTCTTGCATTTTCTGAAGACAGAGTGACCATACTCTATTAAGTTTCCCTCAGGACTTTTGTAAAAGCCAAAATATGACCACACCTCAGATTTGTTCCTTTTAGTAGGCTGGAAAATCTCCCAGCGCTGTCACTGCCTTCTGCCATTTCTTCAAAAAACAACGTTGAGCGCTGCGTCTGCGCCAGACCGACGTTGGCAGGACAGGATTTATCAAGAGTTTTCAAAATCGTGATAATCAAACGTGGTTTTAATGATAATTAAATTTTAAACGATATTACTAACCGTCAGTACATTTTATCGTGGTTTATCGTGAAACCGGTAATCGTTCCATCCCTAGAGTATGTCCTTTCTTTTGGGAGACAATAACTTTATTTATTGTGCACTTTCGACTTTGCAGAACGTTTACATTCACAAACAGCTTTATTACACACTGCACAAAAGGGCCGAGAAGAAGAGAAAAAGTAAAAAGTAAAATAACAAAAGCTAGATTTTGCCAACCTCAATATTCTCATTATTCAACCATCTGGACCATCCCTAGTTTATTATTTTCCTTTTGTCTGCCTCATAAGCACAGTCCCTGATTCATCGATGCTATCACCTCCCCAGATTATTTAGCATTAATGTCAAGCCAACCGCCATTTAGTGATGAATATGCAAACCTTAACCTTTGTGCCTGAGCTGCTGCGGCTCGATTTAAATCACACATGATTACGGCCTTTTTTTATCTGCCTGCTTTCCTGTCTGATGTAAGATCCTCCAAACAATAGAGAATGTGTTTGTCTTATCTAGCAGGTGCATCAACAGTTGTTAACGAACACCCCCCACATTACCTTACTGCGTCTGATGGGGGAGGGGAGCGTCTGTCGGAGCCTCCATCTTTCTTTACGATAGAGACTTGACTGAACTGTCACTTTGGTGTGTAGGAGTAAAGACTAACTGCTCTTTGAAAGAAAACCGTGACATCTGTTTCCTTTTAGCTAGGTAGCATTGTGAAGATTGCCGAAAATGTTTTGTGTGCTCGAGTATGTGAAGTTTCAATTTCGGTGGCAGACTTTCTGAAGAAAGGGTGTTTTCTTTTAGCACATTCTCAGTGTGAATCTAGGTCCCCTGCTTACCACTGTACCGCAACAACCTGTTTCCGTTCACCAGAAAAAAACAAACAAAAAGGCTATTTAGTGTGTATTGATTAAAGTTATCAGTGGAAAGCAGATGTTGATATTAAGGGTCTGTCTGTTGAAGATTACACTCTGGTGTGTTCGGGTAAAATATTGGACACGGTATTGTTGTTTTAAACAAAGGTCTAGGATTAAAAGCTTAGAATGAGAGAATAATTGCTCACCTGAGCTAAACCCGAGAATACAAGTTGCCATGGTGATTTGTTCCACTAAAATGTGATTCAACAGTGTGACAGATGTTACCAAATTAATCCCAGAGTTTGCATGATAACCTATTGTAATCTTCTCTCTAACTTTCGATGATAGTAACCTGTTGTTTTGTATAATGCTATTGGCATTATCTGCTCTGACAATAGTTGACCTGAAAGAGAAAACTGACTGTAAAGTTATAGGCTCACGATTCCTATTTGGTGTCTCACGGTACTATAACAGCTAAAGTGGGAATGCACGATATTATCGGCACGACATCGGAATCGGTAATGAAAAAATGCTGTGGCGGTAAGATCATGTCAGCAGCGGGGTCATTCTTGAAGTGAAAACAAGCAAATAAATTGCATGTATGGTGATTTATATTGACAGTTTTTAAATGCTGCCTTGAATTTGTGAATGTGCGTAAAGAAGGACGTGAACGCAGGGTTGCCAGGTTTTCACGAGGGATGCACCGAATATTCGGCCACCGAAAAATCGGCCGAAAGACTTTTATCACTGAAACAATATTGCAGAAATGTTGTCATTACGCAAACAGAAACCGCGACCTGCACGTGCTTGTCTGAAGCAACATGTCTGCGGTGTGGACGTATTTCAGTATATCTTAGAAACATCTGAGAAACACATCTGCTCCATGCACAGCAGCTTATGTTCTCGATGAGAAGAGGACCAGACTTCACTGGGCATGTTTTAAGCGCGGAACACACTTCAATCCGAGTTCCCACACCAACATCGATCAACATGTATCACGAATTCAAACGATAAATGCCGTTTTGACGCTCTTTAATGTGGCATCACTGATCACATCACAGTTAGAGCGGCGGCACGCGCGTGTGAACGTGATCATCTGTGAGCGTGATCGATCATCTCTTCCTTAAGAATAAACATGAATGAACATTGAGGACACAACTTACGGTCACGTAGCATATGTGGTGTAATCGCTCAATCAGTCGGACATCGGAATCGATATCTTGATTATTTCATGTATGTTTAAATAAACCTGTCATGAAAATAGGGGTGTGACGGTTAGTATATAACCGTGAGACCGACGGTTATAGTTAAACACGTCATTAGAACTCTATAACCGCCAAAACCACGTTATTAAAATATTTTTTACAAAAAAACAAAACAAAAAAAAAATCATTTTTTAGATGGGTTCCCTCAGCTGACGAGGGAAACGGAGGCGGAGTTAGTTGTGCTTCGGAGGCTGCTACTGCTGGAGATGATTCGGGAGAGGTCTGTGCACCACCCCCTACCAAGAAGAGAAATCTTGGAGATGTCCTCAATAAATGGAGGTCTGAAATCTCTGCCCCTTTACCGATCAGAGCGCGCGCTGACATGGAGTTAACCCGCTATCTCCAAGAACAACCAATTGACTCTACGGCCAATCCACTAGCATGGTGGAGAGACAATGAAACACGCTATCCGCTCTTAGCAAAATTGGCACGTAAATACATGTGTATTTGTGCTACAAGCACAGCATCAGAGCGAGTTTTTAGCACTGCGGGTAACATAGCTACCCCTGTCAGATCGTCACTAAAACCAAGTAAAGTGAACATGTTGGTGTTCCTGTCACGGAACTTGGAAGTCGAAAAAGATTAGGAATTTAAAATGTCATTGCACTTTTTTTGTTTTTGTTAAGTTAATGTAATCACAACAGTCGTTCTTCGACTTTTTTCTTTTTCTGTGATAAAGGTATGTAGATTTTATCATTTGTAATTTAGGCCTAGGCTACTCATTCATTTATATGCAGCTCTTATAGAATTTAAGTAGCTTACTTGTTTTAAAGGATTAGTGTACTGTGTGTGATTTATTTAAAACAAAGCATGTTCATTGCAAAGTTTTTTTTTTGTTTATTAAGGATTTGTTTACTGTGTGTATATAAATAAACTTATAGCAAGTAGCTAATCAGTGTCTGCTCGTTTATTCAAACTATAAAATATAACATAATATAAACATAAAAATGAATAAAAAGCCATTTTGTAAAACTGCTGTACCGAACCATCAGTTTTGTGTACCGCTATCCCTATTCTACAGTTACCATATGGGCTATGGCAGTCTTTGTTTTGATACACTATTATGTTGAAGGCCTGCAGAGAAAATAGTTGTATCTTTAAGCAGTTGCACTTGTTCTGAATGCACTTTCTTGTAGTAGTCCTACAGAGAATTTTTTTAAATGCACTAGACCTAAATGCACTTTGTTTTTATGAGAGAACATTTCATTTTAAAACCTTTCTGTAGGTCTGTACATTATTATTTAAAGTACACATGAGTGGGGTCGAGTTAAACATTTTAGTTTGAATTTTATTTTATACTGTGCATTGTTGCAATGTGCTAAATAAATATTGGCATAATTTGTAATTGATTTATTCTTTGAAACTTTAATATTAATTTATGCAATTGCAATGCCTTGATTTTAGTAAAGTTAGTACACAGTCATAGCCATAGATGCAATGGTACTAATAATTGGCATAATTTCTTTCGGTGTTTCGGTTTTCGGCCTTGGTTTCCTCTTTTTCGGTTTCGGCCAAGAATTTTCATTTCGGTGCATCCCTAGTTTTCACAACAAAACTAGCCCAAAACAAGCACAATCGCTTCTTCCCACTTTCTAGCGTGCGCAGAAGCCTCCACTCCACAGCAGCAGAAGCCTCCTCCAGGTCCTAGTGCACGCCCCCTATACTGTTATATATGGGGTCCTTTGTTGTTACAGTAATAAAATGAAAAGTAGAATACACAAATACATTGAAGTTACTACTTTTTCTGAATAAATAAAGCAGTAATGTCATAAATCACAAGCATGACACTTGTAAATTAAATATTTTTATATACAGTTTATCAATCTGTAATAAAGAAAAATAATCCAAGGAGCTCTAAAATAATTGTAGATTTTTTATTTGAAGCTGAAGACAGCATCTACTGATTCCATGTCACCCCACTTCATGTGCACAAACGTTATATCCCAAAATAAATTATTTAGGTTACAACTGCATCTGTCTGGGGTGAAAAATCACTGACTTTATTATTGTTATTTTCAGAGCTTTTAATATACTCTTATTATAAAAATAACTTCAATAACATTTATTTATCTTTCACAAGTATCCTTTTAGTAAGGAGACCTCAGAAATCTGAAACCAGAATTAAAAAAATGGTGTTTCCAAAAAAAAGGAAAAAAATAAACGAGTTGAAAAATGTCGGCATATCGGATATCTGCAAAAATCCAATATCGTGCATCCCTAAGCTAAAGTATCACAACCTGAATTTATTGTATAGATGCACCATGCATATTACTTTTCTGTTGTATTATTTACAGTTTTGTATTATTATTATTATTATTATTACTACAACTACACTGAATTATAATTATACAGAAATAATGCATTTCATGTGTTTTAATTTCTTGTTTCATAGAGTATATTGCATATTTGTTGAATTTAAGATTAATTCAAAATACTAGCAAACGTCAGATTTTGAAAAATCAACAGTCAACAAGAGATTTTTTTTAGTGTTGTCACGATAACAAAATTCTGACTTTGATTCGATACCAGACTAAAATACCTTGATACTGAATTGAAAAAAAACAAACAAACAGTAAAAGTAATTGATTAATATGAGAACTTATTATTCATTGTTTTATAAAAAAAAAAAAAAATGCGGGAAACTTTTTGACCATTCGCTCCTCTTATGTGAACATCCGTACAGAGATGTTTGCAAAAATCAAATTGAACAGGTTGGGATGAGCAAAATCTTATTTCATGATACAAGTAATTTAATAGTTTTTAAATGTAATGTTATAATTACAATATAGATATTTAATTTTATCTCGATTTTTAAAAATATAAAATGCAAAGTTTACTTCAGTGGTAAAGTGAGTTTTACAAATGATCTCAAACCTCGCTGAAGTCCATCACACTCATCACAGGAAGTTTCACTTTATATTCCACATGCACCTTTACTATTTTTTCGGCTCGTATTGAGATGCATCAGGCGAACATTTTTGGTAGTTAAATGTGTTTGGTGTAAACGTTTTTGCTTCATGATATGCTATCAAATTAAAAAGAGTTTTCTTTGAGTTCCCACCTTGTTTTATTCTGTTGTGCTTCATCTCGCGTCCTTTGTGAATGGCACTTAAAGCGTTGGACTCAAATAATGCAGTATTTTTAGGCTTGGGTATTGTGGTACTACTGTAGCACTACTACTACCCTAATTAGTAGTAGTGTTGGTTGACATTAATGTCTGCTATAGCACTTATGGCAACACTGAGAATGCAACATACTCGTTGCATTATTAATTGCAGTTTGACACATTTAATAACGATGTGGTAAATTGAGCTTGCTGCTTTGAGTAGTGCTGTATAAGTTTTAAGTAAATGTGGTAGTTAATGTATCGATTGCTTAATTCAGAATGAGTGTATGTAAATCTTTCCAATGGATTGGACTCGTTTTCCCCAAACATTTTCACAGTTTATATTAATTGGCAATGTAATCGAACTGATTACACACTGAATTAATTCCCGAGTTGGTTTTTAACAAATTTTGGCAATCCCTTTTTTCTCAGATCAGACGTTCTTTGGCCTAACACGTCAACAGCATAACGGCACTGTAACGGCACCTGCTACTTTGCTTAGCAAGTACAGGCCAATAATCTGAGCTAATTGGAACGTACTCTGCTCTGGAAAACAGATAGACGCAGCAGGTGCAACAGCACAAAGAAGTCTCAGAAAACCACGAGACATGGACTTGGTGCAGGCAGCCTGAAGGAAGTAGTTTCCACCCATCTCTGTTCAAGCTTAAACTTCGTAGACAAGAGACCACTGAGACCCGCCAATAGCTGTAACCTAACAGCCATGTCAATACATGCGTTTCATTGCTTGGCTCTGGAAACTAACACATGCGCCCTTGAAAAGTTACAGCACACTCAGGGTGAGCCCAAGATGGTGATTCATGAATGCAGAAATTAATTCCAGACCTAGGCATAATCTGCGCCTGGGAAAACTGCCCTGGATTTTTTTTTTCTGATTTATCTGTGGGTATGTGACGGGGCAAGTTTTCAATTTAGGACCATATTTCAAACACCATGTTTTGGTGATGTGACAGCAAGTTTTCTTGATGATGAGAGGGACCTTTGTATAAACGCTTACTAAAAAGTGAATGTTTATCATTTGTTTCTTCTCTTGGCGAAACCATTTGACAGGGCAGTAAACACAATTTCAGTTTACCCGATTTATGGTTGATATCTTAGTCCTTTTAATAATATTTGATGCTAATTAGTCATTTAAACCGATGCAATAAACCAAAATATTTTAAGGCCACTCACTATTGTTTCGTCTGTGTGTATGTATTTATATTCTTTTACTATCTTTCTAATCAAGAAGCTGTTGGCCTATTTCAGGAAAAATCTAAACAATGATGAATGAAGGTTGAAAGCCAAAAGCAATGTAGGGCAAAACAATGCAGGTTTTTTTTCTTCCGTCACCACCTGACAGTGGTGGAACCAGTTTCGTCTCTATGCTGTTGGCTTAGGTGTGCCCTTATCTTAAAATAAAAAAATGCATATCAGAGTTTTTTCCGGGGTCAGTGGTCTAGTGGTGGTAATAAGTGGCGAAACGATGTAATACAGTCACCACAATGAAGCACCGTTTACAAAAGGTGATAACTATTCTACCATAGACATCAGTGTTTATATTTGAACTATAAACTTTTATCCCAGTACTTCTATGATAACTTTAACTATTGTATCACAGAAATAATAATACTACGAGGTTGAAAAGACTGTTTGTGACACAGATTTGCAACACAAATTTGAATGTTGCGATATGATTTTGTCAAAGGTTTAATAGACGGACGAATTGGAATAAGATCGCCATTGGAATTGAGATCCCAATCTTTTACAGATTAATCGTGCAGCTCTACTGTCTTATCTCTCTCAAAGCATATAAAGTATGCTTTGCATATGAAGTGCATTCAGTCTTGCATCACTTTCACGCATCCACTTGAATGGGATATGTCACTTAATACTCATAGATAATGACACATTTCACCCTCCGTTGGAAGAAAAGCGGGTAGCTTCTGTCTACATCATCTACCAACAAGAGCTAAAATAATTTAATTTGATTTAATATCAATTCTGGAATTTAAAAAAATATTGCGATAGTTAGTTAAATCGATTTTTTTGTCACAGCCCTAATAACCATACTATTTCTTCATGAAATAAAATAAAAAAATCACTGTCACTGAGTGACTGATTTGAAGAGTTAGTTATAAAATTAACACATTACATTAAAAAGTGTCAGGTCTATTATTTTGCATTTACACTCCAAGACTTAATGCACAGATCATTTTACATACAGATTGTTTTGCTCTGTCCATTGCTATGGTTATCACCCTCAACTGGATTCAATTCCACATTTAAATACGAGTAGTCAATTCGTCAACTTTACAATGTGTAGTTAGCAGCATGCAAATATATATTATATACAGAAAGCGAGCAAAGATCGCTACCATTAATAATCACTGGAGCTGTCAATTACAATGCGAGGTACACAAAGCTGCACTGTGTGCACTCTTGTGAAAGCTTCCGTTATAATCAATGAAGCTGTGCAATGAATCCTTTGGTTACTTATTGACATTGTGTTTATACTTTGGTTATATTGAAACTCACGCTGAACAAAAACTCTGCAATTTTGAGCTGTGTTGAGCGGATTCTGACAAACTTAAACCGGATTAAAGCTCAACGCTGCAAAAGCATGTTATAAATAGAAACCTTTGATGCTCTTCACAGGGCGCTAACACAAACACTCACTGGAGTTTTTTTTTTAAAGCAGCAGTCTATCAGCGGATACCGATACTGCAGAAACGACGGGTATCATCACATAAAATGATCAAATAAATCTTTGGCAGGACAAACATTCATTTTTGTGGCCGCCAAAATATTTTAATTGCAGGAAAAACCCTTTTTATATCATCTACATAGTAAAACTGGCAGTTACACAAACAATTGTGGAGTCGACTTGTTGTAATGTCAGTCAACGTTAAGATTTTAGCCTGTTGTCCAAATGTACAAGGCAGTGTGTGGACGGTTCATTTCCAAGAAAGACATTCTTTCTGGTATTTTTGTCTTGAAAAATGTGAATGCCATCACAAAGAAAATTACAGGGAGACATTCAGATTTATTGGACATTTTCAGAAAGTCCATAGAGACAGTCATTCAGCTTACCCTGGCAATAAGGGAAAACAATAGAGAGAGCCAGAGAATCTCCCAGCAGAAAAATGGGAAAAGATATGACATTTTCCATCTAAACTAGCAGTTGCTGCAAAGTCCACAAACATGCTTTAATTGACCTCAGACAGGTTGGTTTAAATGGGGCATGCATTGCAGGTGTTTTTTTTTTCACCAAGTCCAGATGCTTGACAAATTCTGCTTCATTCACCCTTTTCTGTAATGTTATTGCAGGTGCTGAGACACTTGGGTTGGATCCTTAAAAAGCGTTTGCCTTGCGGAAATAGAGCTGATAGTGTGGTGAGTACAAATGCATATTGGTGCTAAGATGGCTTTTTTTTTCTCTCCTTAAGGAAAAAGGGAAAACTTTATATAGCTGCACTCTGTTCTTTTTTTTTTTAAGGGAATGGAAAAGTTACAGGTGTTTCAGAGACTGTTTTTAGGCAGAAATATTTAGAACAGAATGTTCTCTACCACCATTCTTGGTTGTTTTTTTGCACCTTGTATTGAAAATCCTGGTGACATTTGTTCATGACAGCTTTCTCATCACAGATCCCATTGGGGGGATTCAAAGTACACGGGAGAGCTCAGTTCAGTGGGAATCCTGGCTCTGTGTGAATGTAGAATTTCTAAGCGTTATACTGGCAAATGGATGGACACTACTTTTTAAAAAGTTATTTCCAGCAATCTTTGACAAATAGAAAGTTTAAAAGAACATAGGGGTGTAACGAATGACTCATTTTCTTCATGTATCCATTTGAATAATCCTACAAATGCACTTAAAAATCTAGAATCAAATTAAATTGAATCTTATATTTAATAATCTCGCATTGATTTGATCTGAATTTCCAAAAAGTCATTCTTGAATCAAAATCGAAAACTTATTAGATTAGATTAGATTAGATTCAACTTTATTGTCATTACACAAGTACAAATACAAGGCAACGAAATGCAGTTTAGGTCTAACCAGAAGTGCAATAGCAGCAAGTGCAGGATATATACAATGGTTGCGTAAGTGCAGGACATAAAAATGTTCTGAATATATATAAATATGTATAAGTAGAGAGATGGTTATTACTATAAGTAGAACTGAATTTACAGATGAATATATACAGTGAATAAATATACAGATGGCTATTACTATAAACAGAATTTACAGGTGAATATGTACTATGAATAAATATACAGATGGCTATTACTATAAACAGAATTTACAGGTGACTATGTACTATGAATAAATATACAGACGGTTATTACTTGAACAGAATTTTACAGTTAGAGGTATACAATAATATGTTAGGCTAATATGAGGAATATAGCAGTGGATTAAGTTAGTACAATAAATTATGGACAGAGCTATCCGAAAGAAAGTGTAAAAGTGCAGTGGAAAGTGGTTGCATATTCCAGTTAGAAGTACGGTGCAAAATGCAAATGTAAACATTGTTACTGTAAATACAGTCGGCAGTGCAGATGAGCATAATCCAGTTACGGTATGGTGGTGCAGAATGCATAAGTAAACAGTTGTTACTGTAATAAACAGTCAGTAGTGCAAATAACAAAGTGAAGGTGGATGTGAGGTAGGAGAGTTATCAGTTTATGAGGGAAGTGGATCAACGGGGGTTTGAGTTCAATAAAGAGACAGCTCTGGGGAAAAAACTGTTCTTAAGTCTGCTGGTCCTGGTCCGGTGGATCCTGAAACGCCTGCCGGAGGGCAGGAGAGAAAACAGTCTGTGGGCTGGGTGAGAGGAGTCCTTGAGGATGCTGCGAGCTCGATGCAGGCAGCGTTTCCTCTGGATGTGTTCGATGGCAGGCAGTGGAGTCCCTGTGATGCGCTGGGCAGTTTTCACCACCCGCTGCAGTGCCTTGCGCTCCGCAACAGAGCAGCTCCCATACCACACTGCCACACAGTTGGTCAGGATGCTTTCTATTGCGCAGCGGTAGAAGTTCACCAGGATAGCCGAGGAGAGCTGATTCTTCCTCAGTGTCCTCAGGAAGAAGAGGCGCTGGTGAGCCTTCTTGACCAGGCTGGATGAACCCTTCATCATCAAAAATAGTTCCAAATCAGTCCGAAGCAGGATCAATTCTTGCTTGTCGCAGAGCAGGGCTGTAATTCGAAGAGTTAGGCCATTCAAATATATATTTTTTTAATTATTTCCATATACTGATATTCTTTTAGTTTTATGTTTCAGTGTTCGCTATTAAAAAGGTCATAATAGAAGCTAACTGGTATTGGTTATTATTATTTATTGACCGATTCACCACAGATCGAGAAAGCCAAGTTTCCCACTAATAACTACAGTATTGTAGCAGATCATGAACTTAGATGGTGCCTAGGATGTAATATATAAATAAATCATTCTGCCATTTATAATGGGCCAAATGTGACAATATTATCCTTAGTTGCCTTTATCGGTCACTGTTGTGGTTTGAGAACTAACAAAAGCTTCTTATCGTAGTCACTTATGCTAATGCACTCAAATCAGAACAATGAATGAGTCTGTGTGTACTGGCACTCTAGCTATAGTAAGTGATTTTGGCAGGTGGTGATATGATGTAACCCTTCGGAACTGCTCCAGCGAGATCATGTTCCAGCAGACCTTTAGGCAGTGCCTGTCCCACATGCCCCAGAAACAGCCCATTCTAAGGTTGTACATGTGTAAAAAAAACACACCAGCAGCAGAATCTGGTCAAAGGGGACATTCCTCTATAGTTTCTCTATCACTGTAGATAACACCCTGTGCCTGTTAACCGGTCTCCACAGACCTTGAATGTGTTACTCATTAGTCATTTCTGCTGTCTGAGTTGCGGTGTAGTGGGTTCCTGGGAACGCTGTCAGTGCACTCGGTTCACATGCAGATGAATAACTCTTGTATCTGACCGGGGGTGGTTAAACGAATCTGGTATTGATTATTGGTTTTCTCTGAGCTCCAGTGTTGATGACGGTCATTTTTTTGCTCAGTCAGTTATCACTCACTATCCACTGATGTTTGTCAGATCTCTATGGTTAACCATGTGATGACAAAAAAACACATCCAGGTCATAAGTCACCCGAAAAGGAATGTGTGTTAGGAATGTAACGGTTCAAATTACGCCTTGGTTTTTATCACGTTTTGGTATGGTTCGGTTTTTGCTATGTTCTGAGAAAAAAGGACTACTGTGAAATAAAAATAAATAAATAAGAACAAATAATCAAACTAGAAGCAACAGCACAAATAAATACAATGGAGAAAAGACACATAAAATAAACTGTGCTTTTCAGGTTTGAAATAAGATATTGAATAAAGTATCAGATATTGAATAAAGTAATCAAATGTAAACCAACATTGCATATAATCTTTTCTTGCCTTTTGTTGATAATTAACATAAAAAAGACAGACTTATGCTGCGTTCACACCAAATGCGAATTGAGCGTCAAAATCGCGTCTACCGCGTCTAGTTTCACGCGCGAACATTTTGAATGCATTCGCGCGTCTGCAGAGAATTGGACGCGTGTAGAAATCGAGCGTTTGAAGCGAAATTGACGCGCGTTCAAGGCACTCCAGGAGAAATATGTCATAAAACACCACTCTGCCTCTTTTCATTTTCATTAAACATATATATTAAGCATTAATAGCCACACAAATGTGGTCCAGGCAACTCCTACATTATCTTCACTACATGTATATTTAAATATCCTTAAAATATAAAGTTATGAAACTTCTCTTTGCCCTCAGTCAAAACGATTTGGCAGACAACAAATTATAGATTCATGAGAGCAAAGCTCGGCCGTTAGATCTACACAAAACGAACCACTACAGGACATCAGAGCCAGCGGCAGACGCCAGAAGGACTGGCCGAGGAAAGGCTGCCTTCGCCGGGGTTATGAGCAGTGATTTCCCGCGGTGATCGCCTGGATCTCACAACTCCAAAAACACAAGATTATTTTTTTTTAAATAGGCGCTCTCTTTATAAATAAACCACAGACTTGAGCTTTAAACAATTACATTCCCACCTGAAAGAGTCTTAAAACTACATTTTGTGACACAATAGTACTATTTTTAATTTATGCAGGGTTTCTCATACACGTCACTTTACCACGTGACAGCAGCAAGCAGGCTCCTGATTGGTTAACGCGGCGCGAATTGACGCCAAAGTTAAATTTTTTCAACTGGGGCGTCAGACGCAAATTCGCTTCAAACGCGTGAATGCACAAAAGCACCATTCGCGTGTAACGCGCGTATCGCGCAAGACGCTCAATTCGCGTCCAATTCGCGCCATTCGCGCGAACTGGACGCGCGAATGAGGCGGATTCGCGTCGCGCGTAACGCGCCTTCCGCGCCGCAGGACCTCCAGACGCGCGTCAACGCGCCTTTCCATTGACTTAACATTGAAATCACTCGCGCCAGACGCTCAATTCGCGTTTGGTGTGAACGCAGCATTAGGCAGAATATTAGGCTGCTGTCACGTTAAGACATAATGTATGGATCCAGTACACTGATACTGATACACACGCGTTGACTTACTCGGCAGTTTACTTAAGACATGACTTACTAAGTTTGCTAGGACGCTCACCAAGACGGGCATGTTGACATAACTTTGATGTGAATTTATCCATTGAAGCGCAAGGCCTAAGAGAACTCTTTTACGTGCTGTCTGAGATGAGGATTTCTGCACACTTTTTCCGCAGATTTCCGCACACTTCCGATGAGTGCACACTCAAATCTTCTTACAGTGTTCATTCGCGTCTTGTGCTTGGATGTTTAAATTGGCAAGGC
The DNA here is from genome assembly GCF_949357685.1 of Gobio gobio. Taxonomy (NCBI): domain Eukaryota; kingdom Metazoa; phylum Chordata; class Actinopteri; order Cypriniformes; family Gobionidae; genus Gobio; species Gobio gobio. The sequence continues at coordinate 27,158,235 of NC_137112.1, read as the reverse complement.
TTAAATGAGTTTAGTTTAAACTAGTGCTGTCAAAATTAGTGCGTTAATGCAGGAGATACATTTTTCAGTTTAATGGGTTAAAAATATTGAATGCAATTAACGCAGCATCTGTTTTTTCTGTCATCCTTTGGCTAGCGTTACATTATATGATCACACTCTTATTCGTGCAAATGCTTTTAAACCATTCAAGTGCGACAAGACAAACGAGAACGCCCTGTTTGTGAATGTCCTGGATGCATCTCAATCAGCTCCCTAGTTTCCTAGGTGGTGAATCAGTATAGTGTGTACATGAATGTGGCGACTCCCTGATCAGTGCCCCGACTACTGAACTAGGGAGCGGATTGAGACGCAGCCCTTGTCTGAAAGACGCGTGCCAGAATCAAGTTCTCTCTCGCGCTTGAACAAGCAATAACACAGAATTATGCCAAAACGCCAATTTTGTCGAGTATTCTCATAAGAGCAGTCTTAAATGAGTTAGATAACGTCTTAAATGAACTTAAAAGACAGATTTTTTTACAGTCTATGGCTAGATCCATGCCATGTTCGGCAGTGGCAGATCTAAAAGGAACAGCAGCGACTAATGATGTCTGTCATTAAAGTTAATGACAGAACAAAGGTAAAGGTGAAAATTGTAACTTTAATAAGGAGTTATTCTATTTATGCAGTGCAGACACTTTGATAACTTCAATTTTAACTTTAACTATTCAATTTCTGTATATTTCCTACCTGTTAGACAGGTAGGAGGGCCACAGGTAAATATGACATTTATGTCATGTTTATAATGGGTTTATGTGAAGATTGTTTTAAGTTCACTTAAAATGTTGTATCATTAATGTTTTAAAAAATCTATTTCAGACACATCAGTAGCAGTTTTAGCATCAGTGATGCTGGCCTTCATTCATAAAAAGAGTAACTGAAATTATTATTAAAAATCCAGATGTTTTAAATCGCGATTAATTACAGAAAAAATTTGCGATTCAGGTCTCACCTGCGCATACGGCACTCGCATTAAACAAAGTTTGCAAAGGGTGACTGCTTTGTCCATGTTTTTTGGTGGGCACAGTTTGAATTTTTTAAACTGAGAACCGTTACACCCTTATTTTGTGAGTGTGTGTGTGTGTGTGTGTGTGTGTATCCACAATTTCCACAAAACAATTAAGCTAAATATTTTTTTTTATATTGATAATAAGAAATGTTGGCAAGACTTTACAACAAGGTTTCATTTGCTATCATTATTTAACATGAACTAACAGTGAAAATACTTCTACAGCGGTTTTTTTTTAATCTTAGTTAATGTTCATTTCAACATTTATTAATACATTATTAAAATCAAAAATTGTATCTGTTAATATTATTTAATGGATCTGAGCTAACATTAACAAAGATCCATAAAGGTTTTAACTAATGTATTACACATTATTTATGCATGATGTCAACTAATGGACCTTATTGTAAAGAGTTAAAGAAATGTTCCCTAAGCTCCAAATCAGCATATTAGGAATGATTTCTGAAGGATCATGTGACACTGATGACGGCAAATATTCAGTGTTGTCATAAAAGGAATAGAATCAATTTGAAAATATATTAAAATTGAAAAGTTATTTTATATTGTAATATGTTTTTACTGTATTTTGATCAAATAAATGCGGCCTTGGTGAGCATAAAGTTTGTTGAGAAACATTATGGAAAAATAAAATCTTACAGACGCAAACTTTTGAATATTAGTGTAATGCGTAAAAAAAATTAAGATTTTTCTTTTTTGTGACGCATTTATATAAGAATCTGGACCTGTTTTGTGAGATTCAGCCCTTCTGCTTTGCATTCCTCTTTCCACTTAGCTCATTACCCATTTGTCCTTTAACATACACATCAATGCCTCACCTTTGGTCCAACATGGTGTTGAATTTAACGATTCATAAGAAACGCTGTGTAGGCTCTAGGGTGGGCTTCATCTGGCTTACTCATAGTTTACTCTGTAGCTGCAGGCAATCAGGCCATATTTAGTGTCACTCGTTAGCGGAGGCAAATGAGTTCATTAAACATCCTCAGCACGTGAAATTAGCCCTCGGGATCATTCAGTTACAGGATGGTAGCATCGTTTTTCACATAGATTCAAAAACATGCCGAGGACTTGATACTTTCAGTGACAGTAGATTTACAGTAATTAATAGTCACAGCGTGCATGCATGTTAGTATGCTAATAAGCAACAGAATTATTTGTTGAATTGAATGTTAGTATAGATAATTATTTTCACTTTCATTTGTTGAAGTTTAATCAATTCTAGAAAGATTTGTAACCCATTTATTTTTGCTATAAACACAAGTCACATTGTTGTCTTTTTAAATGACATGCTAAACAGAGTTCTCCAAGTGCCAGAGGGCAAAAACGTTACACAAAAGAATCCAGGCGGTTTAGGCCTTGTCCTCGTGTTACCCATTCTTGTTGCCCTCTGTCAAGTCCTGGTTTGGAGCAGCACATCGCCTCCCTTCCGAGCGACTCCCACCTGTGTGCCAAAGATAAAATCGTTGATATGATAGTCAACATTTCATTGCAAAAATGCTGTGAGCACCCGCCTCAGACAGAAAAGCGACGCTCAGAAGCAATGCCACGACATGTGCAGATAACCTTGTCTGTTTCTGAAATGCCCTTTCACCCATAAACTTGACTGTTTTCAAAAGTTGCCATGTGGTGTGTACTTCAAGCTGTTGGGCTGAAGATTTAACACTGGATTTAAAATTCTTGTTAAAATTTAAGGCGTGAAAAGTTCAAATATCTTAAACCGTATAGTGGTTTATAGATGTCTCACAATTGGATGTGTATTTTCAAATTTTAACTAAAGATCCAGGCTATTTATATGCCATGAGATCAACCTTAAACTTAATTTTGGATGAGAAAAGGTTTAATTGTCATGCAGTGTGTAATATTTATTGGATCTATTGACCGAAATGCTATATAATATACGTAACTATGATTTTGCACCGTCATGTTTCTACACGAACACATATAGCCCTACATGGACAAACTGTTCTACAGAGCGCTAGCTACTCTCTGCTGTCTCAGACAACGTCATCTTTGTCCTGTGTCGGCCACCGTAGTTTCTCTATGTGCTTCGTAAGGGAGGGGTGAGCGGTTGCAATTCGCAACCTCACCACTAGATGCTGCTAAAATGTACACAGTGCACTTTTTAAGTCAACAGAAAGAAACAAAAAATGATATTTTGCATACTAAAAACTAGCGATGCTTCATGAAGATTCAAAACCTTTCCAGAACCAGTGATTTTGGAGCTCGAATCAGTAAACAAGGCTTTATTACGTCATGACTGTTAACGTTTTGAAATTGAAATGGTTTGATTAAAATAAAACAAGCAAAACAAGCCCAACAATTGAATAAAATAACACATTATAAAGACCCTTCATATTTAATGGTATTATTAGATGATTGATTTGAATGGATGATTTGCATTTAATAGATCACACCTTCAATAAAACATTTGCAATTGCTTTGTAAAAGGTGTTTTTATGAATGCTTGGGCTGTGTTTTCGCTGCATTTAAGCAGTTCTGACCTTCACTCGCGCGTGAAGTTTCGCTTCGAAACCATTTTGCAAAGCAGTCGTTTCAATTAATTCAACGTTTCAAAAAGCTTCATTTCTTCTGCTAAATGAAATCTGACTCTTGGCAGTTGTCAGCACCTTGTTTTTTGTTGCTTGTAAATGAGAATCAGCTTTCACCTACTTAAACGGGGTTGGAAATGCGCAGAGTCTTTTGTCCTTTCAGAGAAGTTGCAGAATGACTTTGATCCAAATTTAGTTGGAACTGAAACAAGAAAGTTTAAAGATCCCACCGTGCCAGTGGTGGTTCGCTTTACAGGAGGTGGGCTGGAAGTTAAAATACACTCTCCCTCCTATCCCAGTTTAATGTGCAACTATATGCAAGCCATCCGTGGGCTGAAGAGTGTAAACACTGCGTCATTATTGTAAATGAAGGAGCCGTAATGGCAGACCGTTGTCATTTGCAGGGCTTAAGATTGTTAGTAAAACTGGTTCGACCACAGCCAGTGGTATCCATTGACTTGCTTCTAGGACACTTCACACAAAAGAAGAAGAGTAGGTAGATCCATTTATGGTGTGTCATATTTCCCCCACCCCACCTTGTTCAGACAGACACTGATGGATCCAGATCTCAAAGTAGGTCAGTTGAGGTGACGCGTTAATCTCGCTGGTCCAATTTGATTTTGTTTTCTGCCCTTCGGAGAGTAGGTTGCATCACAAGCAGTTTAGGCCAGCATCTGTCTTAATGGCTTGTGACAGCATTCGCTAGCGTGTGGCATCTAATAAGCAACGGTCATTGGTCCTGCTGGATTGGGCTGCTTTGCCTTTGAACTCGACCTGATTGTTAGATGCTGACGGAGGGATGTGAGCCATATGCTGATTTCGACAAAAGCGTCTGGTGAAAATGGTGTTGACATAATTGCCTTGAAAAGAGGAAGAAAAATGGCACAATTGTCTGGATGTGGGGTGGTGGTAGCCCGTCTGCTTCAGAGATCTTCTGTTACGTTACCTTGTTTTACAAGTAGCCGAGTACTTTACGTTTTTGGAGAAGACTGTTGTCGATGGCCTTTTTGACAATAACAAGGCAACAGTGAACAACAGAAAAATAGTATACAAATTTCAATTATAATATTGTGTATCTAGGTGTGCATTTGAATGTAAAATTCTGAACACATTCTGAAAATTGCTCTTTAATTGTGAATACTTGGTTACATATTTAATATTTATATTGTTCACATTTTTGTGTATTTATTTTTGTGATAATTGCACTAAATGTGAAACAATGTTTACTTAATTGAAATAGAATATGTTAAGGGTACATGACTATATAAATAATAAAAATCTAAAAATTATATGTGACCCTGGACCACAAAACAAGTCATAAGGCATTTTTGAATAAATAAGCTTTTCAGTGATGTATGGTTTGTTAGAATAGGACAATATTTGGCGGAGATACAACTACAACTTGAAACTAAAGTTGTCTAAATGAAGTCCTTAGCAATGCATATTACTACTACTAATATTTTTTTTTATATATATATTTTTTATATATTTATATATATCTTCTTGGACATGATATTTACTTAATATCCTGATGATTTTTGGCATAAAAGAAAAATCGATAATTTTGACCCATGCAATGTATTGTTGGCTTTTGCCACAAATATACCCGTGTGACTTATGAATGGTTTTGTGGTCCAGGGTCACAAATGTATTAAATGTTGTTAACCAATAACTTTAATATTTCACCGTCCCAATATCAATTTTAGCAACCAGTCTGCTATATTATTGCCTTTAACTATTAAATATAAACATAAATGTAAAATTGATGTTGAGATTGTGAAATATTAATGTGTTTTGTATCAACTGCTGACATTTTAGAGTTATTTTTAGACTTTAGACGTTGGTTTGAACAACCTGACCAGCCTGACCCCCCCCCCCCCCCCATCCACGTAAATATGCTGTGATTATGTAAAATTTAAGAGTAATGATTTACATTTCACTCAGAAAAGCACTTTATCTCAGTAATATTGCTTAAAAAAAACATGTCAAACATAATCCCCACAATTCATGGCACTCGAGACATATTGAGGATATTTTCTGTTAATTGGTGGAAGAGTTAACACTGACCATTGGACGCAAATTCCTCGAGACTCTCTTTACAGTCAGTGTTACACAAGAACACAAGCTCTCCAGGCTTCTCATTGTTCACTGAGGCCCTCAGAGGTTTGAGAGGATCAAGTTCACTGTTGTCAAGGGAGTCGTGTGAAAAGCCCAACGTACCACTGCCAAACACACACACACCCCAAAAGGTGTAATCAGCTTCTTCTGTATGGTTAAGTGTGTAGATTTTCAGTGCTAAAACACTTTGTCCGCCCAGTTCAATGAGATGACTGTAAGCCATTTGTTTGTTGACTAGAGAAGAGTGTAAAAACTGTGGCTCTGTGTTGCTTTCAAAATATTGCTCTGTTTGCATCATCAGCATGACATGTTAAGTATTAATGTATTTGTTAACTCTTTCCCTTCCAGCGTTTTTTAAAAAGTTGTCAGCCACCACCAGCGTTTTTGATCATTTTCACAAAACTTTATTGGCCCCCAGAATATTTTGATAATAACATAACATTTGCATAATAACATGCAAAAAGAAAGAAAAGACTCTGCTTAAAAAAAAAAAAAACTCTTTTATTCTAGCTTCATGCATTCTTTTTTTTTTCTCTTAATCAACACTTGAATATGGGTAAGTTAAAAAAACAAAAAAAAAACATTGAGCAAAAAGCTGAAAAAAAAATCATGTGTTTGTCAAAGTCTACATCTGGATTGTTTTCAGAACGATGATCAAAACATAGATGGAGTAGATCGAGTCCATCAACACCCCCGCAGCTTCAGTCCTATAGCTCGTCCTGGGTCGATTTTTCATTTAGTAACATTATTCATTCGGTTTTGATTTAAATATGCTGTTTAATGTTGATGATCGTGTTATTTTACATATGCTATCGCATGTTTCTGCAACTTCTTCACATGTGTTTTGATCAGGAGATTCTCTACTCTTTCAGATGATGTCATGGCGCCCCCTACCGTATAACAGTGAAAACCATAGGCTGTGAAAAAAATATGGACGTAGTGTCCGTGACATCACCCGTAGGTTTCTGAAGAACCGTTTTGAAGCCTAAAGTGGCGGAGCTGGCCGTCGGCATCGTCACTCCTGGATAACTGAAAATGGGCAAACCAGGCCCGCCTAGCTCAACCATCACTCAAGTGGCCATGCTGTTAATAATGCAGAACTTTAAGGCTTAATATAATTTAACTGATGAGTTATACAAAAAATCATCTCTTCACAGTTAGCTGTATAGACCAAACACACTTTTTGTACCAGGCTGTAAAAAAATTTTTTTCTGCTGTAAAATTGTCATTTTAACATGAAGGAGATACAGATTTGACTCCCTTTTGGGGTCTCTATAGCGGACAGTTGATGAATTTGCAGTTTAAGTCACTTCCGTGCTGGCTTTTAAGAGGTATTAAATTGATTTTTAAAATATTATTGGTAATAATAATAATAATAATAATAATTTGTATTTAATTAAAGGACTTTTAACTAAATATTTAGCTATGGTAGCTAAATGTATGAATTTAAAAAAGAATGATTCAAGTCTAGTCCAACAGGAAAGTGACTTGATAAACGTTTTTGACTTGTATATTCCCCTCTGCGTGGCCGCCTTTGACATTATTGCTATAAAGTGGCCTGTTATCAGTCTGTAAACCGATAGCCGTCTGTTACACCTTTCACCCAAACCAGTTAAATAGTGTTTCCTCTCAGACTTCCCCCTCAGCCTTGAATAACACAGCACAAACTCCCTCACCCTGAGCGCGTGCGCTCCACTGTTACGCAACCCACACCGCCTTTGATTATACAATGAAGATTACTCCACACACTAAGCATCCTCCAGCACACCAAAATATCGTCCAAGGCAGAGGACGTATCGTGATATTTGCATTCCTGAGGGCGATTTACGAGGCGCAGATGGCGATATATCTCACGGAGGTCCCTGTTTGCCATGACCCGTTTCAATAAAAGCTCTTTCTGTGTCACGTCTATGAGGGAATTTCCCCACCCGTGGTTTCGTTACTTGAACTAATGTTGCCGACTGTAAATGCCTGGAGTTCCCTGCTCTGTTTTACAGGCTAGGTGGTCCTGAGGAGCAGGGCTGATTTATTGAAAGGTAGCGGTCCTCCTCGGTATCGACTCGGCTGCTCGATAATATAGATGAGCACTCTGCACTGTTGCAGGGATTTAATTTGGCTATCCTGTGAGATAAAACGCATCGATTCGCTGGCACCGTTTGGCCTGATTTGATTGGATGCTGCAGTATCTCTGTTATCTGATTGGCTTTGACACTGCCTTTTGATTATGCTTCTATTTGCATACTTTTGCAATGGCTAAATGTTTCTTAAAAAAACAAGCTGTAGTCAGTTAAGAAGAGAACAGGTAGGTGTTGCATCACATGACGGCACCATCTAGAAATAGAATAAAACCTCACTGCTCAAATGATCACAAGCAAGAACCCTGAGGAGACGAAAACCATCCCTCTCGCAAACAAACCACATCCTATGACTGCAAACAGCGAGCGAGCGAGCGACGGGGAAACACTTTCCACTTCACTTCTCTGTAATAAATGAGGATGTGATCTGGAATGGCGGACACAGAGGTTGTGAGGAAATGGGTCACTTTTCAGAGTTAGCCAACTTGTGGTTACACATTGTTTCGGTGTGGAACTGAAAATGTTTGTGCTCGGTGATGCTCTTTTCTGGAGGAAGTCCAATGCTGAGCGGACGTCTTGAAATTGAGGGTACTATAGAGCGTATTGTTATTTTTTAATAAACCCCTAAAATTGTACATTCTCAGGGTTTTTTTTGGCTTTAAATCACAATAAAGTGAACTAAATATTTTCAGTGTCAAATCTAGGTCAGTTTTAATTTGAAGTAAATGTTCTTGAGCTACAAAATTAAACATGTCTGTACGTGTAAAGTGACATTTTGGCAGCTATGTGATGCCAGTGCCACAATGAATCCATGTGTCAAACTCAAGTAAACAAAGGTATTTTGTAGTAGCCCTCATGTAAACACTTTCAGTGGCAGATGCTTTTACTGCTCTGCAGGTCTGGTGCAGCAGCGCCCCCACAGTGCAATGGCTACTTCAGGTACTGCAACTTGTTATTCAGCCATGCAGGGCTGTGAAGCCCTCAGTAACCTCTGGCAGCATAGTACACACTCAGGTTCCTGCTGACAAAGAGAGCTTTTACCCCCTTATTGCACTGTAAAAGAGGGTTTTTTATACACACTCCTGAGTCTCTTGAGTGGAAGGCAGAAAGCCTGGCACTATCCATACGTCTTCTAAGTCATTCTGTGAGATGGCTTCTGATATTGTTTTTGTCCTTTCTCTCTCAGGCTTGTGTCCTGTGTGCTGACCTCATGGTGTAAGCAGGTGTGAAGATGAGTATTAGCAGCGATGAGGTCAACTTCCTGGTGTATAGATACCTGCAGGAGTCAGGTAAGTGCCGATTAAACGAAACGTCCCAAATCAACACTTCAGAATTGTATCCAAACAAATGCATACAGCTCTTAATTAATAATACGTTTACATTTATTAATAATGACCAAGAGGCTGTTATTATACCCAAAAAGGACCAAAGAAAATAAAGTATAATCGAAACAGGCCACATGACAGCTCCTTTAAGGCATTCACTGCAAAACAATTGTATTAGTGTATTAAGTGAAAACAGCATGAGGCGGATTAAATAAAGCATATCTTGGTGAACTATTCCTTTCACTCTTTATTGCAGATCACTCGTGTATCTGTCACTAAATGTCCTTCCTTTGAGTTTTGGGACACAAGCTGTTATCAGCATTGATGACAGTAAAACACTGTTCACAGGCAGGGCGTTGTTTAAGGGAGCACACATGATACTCTCTGCTGGAGAGAAAGTTGATCCAGCAAGCGTCACACTGAAGTGTTTATCATTCCCTCTGGCAGGGTTTTCCCACTCGGCCTTCACATTCGGCATTGAGAGCCACATCAGTCAGTCTAACATCAACGGCGCCCTAGTGCCCCCTGCTGCCCTGATCTCCATCATCCAGAAGGGCCTGCAGTACGTGGAGGCTGAAGTCAGCATCAATGAGGTGATATATCAGCTTTAATTACAGGATCAAGGATTGTTTTTATTTTTTTATTAAATATGATAATGTGATTGTTACATTTATTATGCAGATTAGTGACTCATACAAAACATGCCCAGATACATTTATATTGGGAAACACTAGGGCTGGGCGACAAGGCAAAAATATTATTCAAATATTTTTTCCCATATCTATATTCATCACGACACTCATTTGCTAATAATGAGGAAGAAAATGTTTTCGACATATTTGTTAGATCTTGAAAATGAATGTAAACTTGTTGTTAAGAATTAAACTCGACAGATTAGCAACATTTTAATTTAGGGCCCCATGAAAGTTCTGTGCTTTCCATTTTATTTTGTGTTTTATCATTTAATACAACTTCTATATATAAACGTTAACAATCAAATCAATCTTTTAAAATGTAATGCGATGAAAATATAACGATAGATTTATAAAAATTGCATTTGTATTTTTTGTCAAATAATGTGCTGCTCAACAGAACTGTATACATATAAAACATGAATGAAAAATCTCTTGGTTGTATGATATTCCTTAGAAATATTATTATTATTACTTAAAGTACATTTTAGTATACAGTTGTGATAGTTTTCTGCCTTAATTCTGAACTTTTATTTTGACAGTTTCAGTGTCGGTAGTTTTTCTCAAATGCCGCATGTCTTCATATATTGAGACGGCAGACGCTGAAATCACAAGTTTGTGTATCAGGCAAAACCGCGCCGTTCATTCCCACAGAGAAACACAGTAGAGCTGCAACTAACGATTATTTTTTCTGTCGACTAATCTAACGGTTATTTTTTTAGATTAGTCGACTAATCTAACGATTATTTTTTCCAGATTAATCTTATTATTCTTTTTTACTGATTATTGTATTTCAAAGAGGGTAGTGAATTTGTATATTATTTTAACATGAAATCAATGAATGATGACAATATTAATTGTATTTCAGGAAGGGTAGTGTACATATTATGCCATTTTATAATTAAATATATGAACACAAGAAGCTTTTTAAACATAATATATAATGATACTATTCATCATAAAATGTATACAGAGTAGGCCTAATTAGGAAAAGTTGTTTACTATAGTAGTTGAGTATGATTTACTTATTGATTTGTGTCAATAGTAAACGAAAATGCACTTGTATTTATCTGCAAAAGGTTCACATACAGGAGCTTTCAGCATAGTGTTAATGTATAACTAGTCGTCTATTTTGAAGATACATGTGCATAAACAACGACTAAAGCTGCCAGAAGTTTTTGCCCAAACTTCAAAGACACATTTAAATGATTAAAGCTAGAGGCATATCTTAACTGTAATGTTACTTTAATCATGTAAACTACCTATATACAGCAAGTTATTATGCATATGTGTTTGGGACAGAGCGGAACCAGGTCGCATATACAGGAGATATATGCAGCCCATAATAAATAAAAGCACGAGACGTACTGGGGTCGGAGAAGAACCCTGGAAAATGTGACCGTCTGTTGCAATACACGCGTGGCGCGTTCAGCTGCGCGAGAGAACACTGGCAGCAGGGTTGCCAGGTTTACACAACAAAACCCACCCATTCGTTACTCAAAACTAGCCCAAAACAAGCCCAATCGCGTTTCGGGGAGGTTCTCTGGTAAACATCGCGTTCGGGGGGTTAAATATGTGTGTTTTTTTGCTTCAACCCGCGGACATGAGACACAGCCCGCGGCAACAGTGTAGAAGTAGCCCAATTCCGCGGAAAAAAGCGGACTTGGCAACACTGACTGCAGTGTGAAAGCTCCCGCTCTCCACGCGCACAGCTCCTGCTCTGTCACCGCGTGCAGTGTGAAACCGCCGTTACAGAGCGAACAAAGCACAGTTTTATTCGGCTTCTGTTTAAAGTACTCCCACACTTTTGAATGTCGCGGTCTGGCTTTATATGATAAATGATCATTTTCACTATGCCCGGGAGCAGAAGCTGCCATTATTCTAGATCTTCTGTTCCATTCTAGAACGTAAATAATGTGCCGCCGACGCGTCGACGCATTTCACGCACGTCGACGTATTTTCGTAGTCGACGTCATCGACGACGTCGACGCCTCGTTGCAGCCCTAAAACACAGAAATCACTAATTAGCGGCATGCACTGACCGGCTGTTGTGGTGTTTATTTCTGCTGTGTGATAGGCTGTTAAATTAATCCAAATTGTATTGTAATCTCGATATGATATTGTTTACTATACACTCTAACAATAAAGGGGACCCACCAATTTCAATTCAACTTGAAAAAGTGATATTAATGATAAAGGTCTAAGTGGTTTCCTAAAATAGTTTTCTTTTTCATAATGTAGAATTGTCATTTTTTATTTTGTGTTGAAATCCAACCTGCAGATGTTTTTGAGAGTTTCACCCAGATAATGATATTGGTTGATGCCCACATAACATCAAATGAGTGCATGGCTGACATGTTGACTTCTGTCGGCAGGACGGCACACTGTTCGATGGACGGCCAATTGAATCTCTGTCATTGATTGACGCGGTGATGCCCGATGTCGTACAGACCCGGCAGCAGGCATACCGAGACAAACTGGCCCAGCAACAGGCCGCTGCAACGCCCTCGGCAACCAGCACCAACATGCAGGGTAACGCCAAAAACGGAGAAAACACCGCGAACGGAGAGGAGAACGGTGCTCACGCCTTACCCAGTGAGTCACTGAATGATTCTAGAAACGCATTGTGTTTATTATTGTTCCTAATGATTGTTTTTTTATTTTTATTGTCTAGCTTTAATAAACTGTGGCTGTAAATCAAAGAGCTGTTGCGTCCTTCCTCTTAATGATGGACGTCATGTGATTTCATGTGCAGATAACCATACAGACATGATGGAGGTGGACGTGGATGTGGAGATCCCTCAGAATAAAGCCATGGTCCTGCGAGGTCACGAGTCGGAGGTCTTCATCTGCGCCTGGAACCCCGTCAGTGACCTGCTCGCCTCTGGGTCAGTTATACAGTCTCTTTCAGTCACTCATTCATCCTCGCTGAGTTCACAACAGGGACACACTGACCCGGATTGGTAACGCCACTAATACTGACCTTTTTAAATGGAACGGCATCTGTCAGATATGTCGATACTCTGGGTTAGTCATGGTGTTACATTGCACTTTCAAGCTCCAGAAAGGCCACAAAAGTATCCAAAAGTTCTCTGCTACTACAGTGGCAGTTTATATTTTATTATAACAGTGTGGACTAGATTATATAAACAACAAGAATCGAAACTGGCAACAGATCGTTTGAGTATCGGTATTGGGAAGAACGAGTGTGATTGGTGCATCTGTAGAAAAGGGAAGTCAAAGAGTAATTTAATACTCTGGCTGTTCACAGGTCTGGAGACTCAACGGCACGTATCTGGAATCTGAGCGAGAACAGCAGTAGTAGCTCTACACAGCTCGTCCTGAGGCACTGCATACGGGAAGGTGGCCAAGATGTGCCCAGCAACAAAGACGTCACATCGTTAGACTGGAACGTGAGTTCAGCTCCGACAACACTCCCTCTTCTGTGTGTATATAGAAAGGAACTAACGTTTCCTCCTTGTGTTTTTCAGAGTGAAGGTACACTATTAGCAACAGGCTCCTATGACGGCTTTGCAAGAATATGGACTAAAGATGGTAAGCAAACAGATGTTTTGTCTAGTGCATCAACATGCTTTTCTCTCTCAGTTTATTCAGCAGTCTGACATACAAAGTTCTGTCATGAAACTCTAGATGGCGCTGGCTCATAGGTCCTTAACTCAGTCTGCTTGCAATCACATCATTCTCTATAGGGCACAACTGATTGGTTCTTGCTGTATCAGTAGTCAATAAACTCGCTGCTCAACCTTTAAATACTTGGTCAGCATTTGCTGTAGTAGTTGCAGCACGCTTTCAGAAACCCTCCACCGTCCCCAGCTCCACCTGTATAGATTTGCTAAGGGTAATTGATGTATGCTATACTGTACAGCAGCAGCAGCAGCAGCAGCAATAGCAGCAGCGTAGCAGATCTATTCCGCCAAGACATCAAACATATCAACATTGTCATATCCATTATGATGTCATGACAGAACTGTGTTCATTCACAGGTAATCTGGCCAGTACCCTGGGGCAACATAAAGGTCCAATTTTCGCATTAAAATGGAACAAAAAAGGAAACTTTATCCTCAGCGCCGGTGTTGATAAGGTACGAGAAGAAAACTACAGTTTGTGAAGTGTAGTAAGAAAGCACTCAGAACAATAGCAACATGCCACAAACTACTGCAATACCGCATAGCAACACACTGACACCTAAAACGATAGTAACCCTGGAACAGGGGTTCCCAAACTGGGGTTGTAAAGATCTTGTAAAGATGTGAAATTAAAAAAAAAAAGAAATATTTAGTCTACCTGCATGTCATGTGGTGATAAACCAAAATCAGAGAACCATGAACATGCTAGGGGTAACTTCAAGTCACCATTTTAGGGGTTTGACTGACAAAAAAAGTTTGGGAATCCCTGACCTAGGACACTAGCGTTGTTTGTTGTTGTTTTTTTTCTTCAGAAAATGTAAGTATCCAGTGAATAATTCACCTAGTTAATAAGTTTGTGTTGCTAGTGGCACATACATATCAGTTTACCCTGTCGCAGATGAGTTAACATTTCCTCCTTTTCTTCAGACAACAATCATTTGGGATGCTCACACAGGGGAAGCCAAACAGCAGTTCCCGTTTCATTCAGGTTCACAGAGATCCCACTTTATTCTTCATAATATTAGACTGATATTGTGGGCAATTGACTGTTTTGAGGGGGAAAAGCTCTTATGCTGTGGCCTTTTCTCCCTCTCGCTTCAGCACCCGCTCTGGACGTGGACTGGCAGAGTAACAACACGTTTGCCTCCTGTAGCACAGACATGTGCATCCATGTGTGCAAACTGGGCCAGGACCGACCCATTAAGACATTCCAAGGACACACAGTAAGAACTGTCTGCTCTTCCCGCAGCTTCCTACAACTCCAGTCTGCCAAAGGGATGAATATCAAACTGTTTTCTCTGTCTCCAGAATGAAGTTAATGCAATCAAATGGGATCCGACTGGCAACCTGCTGGCGTCGTGTTCTGATGATATGACTCTGAAGGTAAGAGACCTTACCGCACTGGCTACACTACATAGAAATTCAGAATCGTATTTTCATATTGTGCTACCAAGATGACTGCAAGTACGCGGTGCACATTTCATAGGGTGTTTTGAAAATGCAAATGCTGCCATGCTGATCTAAATCATTGCTTCTTCCCATGTCCTAGATCTGGAGTATGAAACAGGACACTTGTGTTCATGATTTGCAAGCTCACAACAAAGAAATCTACACTATCAAATGGAGCCCCACAGGTCCAGGAACCAACAACCCCAATGCCAATCTAATGCTGGCCAGGTAGAGTCACCCTCCTTTAATATCCCATTCACCAGTTCCTACTCTAAAGTACTATTTGTAAAAAAAAAGGCCCTGTAAAGTCAAAATTAAATAATATATATAAAAAAATAACCACAGACAAATGTGTTAACCACCCAGCCAAATTGGAATTATAAAAAAATCCCCCCAGTAAATAAAATAGCCTGAAAAAAGAAGAAGTATTCTCTGCTCTCAAACGCTGGGGCGTGTCCGCTGTCGGCGCTGAAACCACGCCCACTCGCAGGAAAGCTGCCATAAGCACAGTAGCACACAAGAAGACAAAACTCACGTACAGTTCACGACGGCGGGACAGGAGGATGAAGGCCATCGGGAGATAATCGGTTCGGCCACATTCTGCAGCAGATTATCAGTGTTCTTGTTATGATCGTATTAGGGGAGGGGCCATATGCTCAGTGGCTCCAGTGCGTCATCGAGCCACCGTTTTAGCCCCGCCTAAATAAATCCTGTACAGCAATGATGAAAAACTGTTTAACAGTCTAACTCCACAGTTCCGTACTACACAGTTCAGTCTTTGTAACGTGTTTCAGCAATACATTTCTAACATTTATGTGTTTAGAAACAAATCTCAGAATTGTGATTTAAACCATGAAGGTGATAACTTTTTGAGCACACAACCGATCTAAAGTATCCAGATAGAAATTTATTGCCCATTTTCAAAGGGGAAAGTGCCCAATCAACATTGCTCAAAAAGTTGCCCCATGTATCATCTCAACTCTTTCCCTGCAATCCACAGTTTTCACTGTTATAAGGTAGGGGGCGCTATTATGCCTCATCTGAAAGAGTATAGAATCTCAGGATCCAAAAACAAGAGATTTATTTATTGCATATTCAGATATTCATACAACAAAATAGTCTGGGGGCGATTTTGGTGAAAATGATCAAAAATGCTTGTGCTGCCTGGCAACTTTTTTTAAAAGATGCGTCGGGGGGGAAAGTAACATGAACCCAGTTCAGTTAAAACAGGACTCTATCAAACCAGAAAAAAAGTCCACCTCCTCAAACAAGATGCACAAATGTTAATATTAATGCATGTTCACTGTTCAACTACTTATAAACTGGTATACTGTATATCGGCCAATTTATCAGATTTACTGCACCAAATGTTTTCTTGATATGGCACCAATATTAGGGATGCCCCGAATATTCGGCCACCGAAAATTTTCGTCCGAAAGACTTTTATCACTGAAACAACACGGCCGAAATGTTGTGATGACGCAAACAGAAACCGTGACCTGCACGTGCTTGTCTGAAGCAACATGTCTGCGGTGTGTAGCCTACTTCAGTATATCTGAGAAACACCCACGTCTGCTCCATGCACAAGTACTGACAAATTCCATTAAAATGCACCTATGGAGAGCAGATGGAACGGCATTTCTTGATACTGTTCATTACAGCTGTTCAGTGCAGCAGCTCATGTTCTCGATGAGAAGAGGACCAGACTTCACTGTGAAACCGAACGGTTTCCGAATGCAGTCTTTAACAGTGGGCATGTTTTAAGCGCGGAACACACTTCAATCCGAGTTCCCACACCAACATCGATCAACATGTATCACGAAATTCAAACGATAAATGTCGTTTTGACGCTCTTTAATGTGGCATCACTGATCACATCACAGTTAGAGCGGCGGCGCGCGCGCGTGAACGCTATCATCTGTGAGTGCAATCGATCATCTCTTCCTTAAGAATAAACATGAATGAACATCTAATAGGCTTGCTACGATAGTCGGTGTTACCGGTGTCCAGACTGAACACCGGTTACATCACTTGCCCACCGTGGCACCGCCCACCGTCTTTTTGATAGTAATAAAATAATTTAGTTCAGTTAGAGAACAGACAATACAAATAAAAACTGAACGTATCTGCTTAATAAAGCAAGATTCGACCTCGAGTCTCGGAGGCGGCAGGAGTCATTCATCAGATTTAAGAGTGAGGAGCTGACTGAGATGATCGCGGAAGATTTGGTTTCAAAGCGAAACGTAAAAGCGCCTATTTAAGGGAGTTTGTCATTTGTTTTGTTGTTGTGTTTTTCATTAAAAATAATAGGCTAATGAACCCACAATTCAAGCAACCCGCAGCCGAATTGGCGCTAATTCAAAACCGAAAGTTAAATGTGCACGGCCACACAGAGCGCGCATTACTTTCGCCTGGCTCCGCAGTGCGAGCCTCCGCGCTACGCTGACTGCGCGCATTTATTTTTGCCGCGCGCACCCTCGCGCTCGTGCGGGCGCGTCGAGTATAAACGAGGCTTTACGGACGAACTGTTATTCATTCATGGCGTGCATCTCAATCATAGACTGATCAATGCTTAATCAGTGCCCTGACTACTGAACAAGGGAACTGATTGAGACGCACCCATGGCCTCACAGAGCGCATTTACAGACGAGCAGTCATTCACGGAGTGTGCGCACTGGCGCGGTTTCAGTTCAGAGCGGTCGTGTGCATGCTACTTTCGGTTAGATAGAATTAGTGATTTAAAAGCCTCCGCCGGTGATACCGGTATTAACGGTGTTTTCACACACCAATTAACCGGTGGGAAAATTTCCTCACCGTCACATCCCTAACATCTAAGGTATGTTGAGGATACAACTTCTGTCACGTATCATATGTGGTGTAATCGCTCAATCAGTGTTTCCACGGCGGAAAGACCTCAATATAACTGCTGTAAACTAAACAATGTCATGTAACTTTAGCATCACATTTACCTCAGGCAGTCATTCAGTGTCCACAGAATTTTATTCACTTGAGTAAATCAACTCTTTCACTAAATAAATGCACTATATTAGCCGTTATATTCATTATATTCTACTTAACCTGTTAATGATATCTTGATTATTTAATGAAAATGACACTGTGTATAAATTATTATATTTCAACAACGAATTGGATAAAAAACTATTTTATAATTAGATTTAGAAGTTATTGCAAATACTGCCTTATGTGAAGTTTACATGTTTGCGTACTATGTTATTTGAGTGTTGATTATTAGACCTAAAAATAAACAGCAACTGAATTTAGGCTAATAGTTTGGGCTCTGTTGTTAACCTTTAATATGAATGTGCAAGTAAGGGCTCCCTATATAGTTTACAGCAATATCTTCAATAAACTTTTAGTTATAATTTAATTCATTTAAGGACAGATCCTTTTTTTTTCAGTAAACCAATAAAAATAAATAAAAAGCCATTTTGTAAAACTGCTGTACCGAACCCGTACCGAACCGTCAGTTTTGTGCACCGTTACACCCCTATTCTACAGTTACCATATGGGCTATGGCAGTCTTTGTTTTGATACACTATTATGTTGAAGGCCTTCAGAGAAAATAGTTGTATCTTTAAGCAGTTGCACTTGTTCTGAATGCACTTTCTTGTAGTAGCCCTACAGAGAACATTTTTAAATGCACTAGACCTAAATGCACTTTGTTTTTATGAGAGAACATTTAATTTTAAAACCTTTCTGAAGGCCTGTACATTATATTTAATGTACAAATGAGTGGGGTCAAGTTAAACATTTTAGTTGTTAGTTTGTTGTTAGCATTGTTGCAATGTGCTAAATAAATATTGACATAATTTGTAATTGATTTATTCTTTGAAACTTTAATATTAATTCATACAATTACAATGCCTTGATTTTAGTAAAGTTAGTACACAGTCATAGCCATAGATGCAATGGTACTAATAATTGGCATAATTTCTTTCGGTGTTTCGGTTTTCGGCCTTGGTTTCCTCTTTTTCGGTTTTCGGTTTCGGCCAAGAATTTTCATTTCGCTGCAACCCTAACCAATATATCATGCATCTCTTAGGAGTGTATATATGCATTTGATACATTTTGCATGAACATTCTCTACTTTTTATACTTTTATTTACCTTTGCTGACATTTAAAAATGTTAAACATTTAAGATATTTAGTTTTATTCAGACCGAGTATAGTAAAGAAATGTAATGTTTTCATTGATTGGTTGTCAGCCATAAAATGGTTTAAAAAAAATCACATGTAAATAATACTTTAGTGGCATTGACCAGAATTTTTTTTGATTTTGCATTCCTAATAAAAATGTGTGCTGTTCAATAAAATCATAAATAACCTAAACACAAACTGATTGTGTTCTTCTCTGACAACTCTAGTGCTTCCTTTGACTCCACTGTTCGGCTTTGGGACGTAGATCGAGGCATCTGCATCCACACACTAACCAAACACCAGGAGCCCGTGTACAGCGTGGCCTTCAGCCCTGACGGACGCCATCTAGCCAGCGGCTCTTTCGACAAGTGTGTCCACATCTGGAATACACAGGTAAGACCGAAGCTTTTCTGATTTAGCAGATGCAAAGCAATCAATACTGCAGCGTGATCAGAACTCTTTCCCTCTGTCATTTCCACAGACTGGTGCTTTAGTCCATAGCTACAGAGGGACAGGGGGCATTTTTGAAGTTTGCTGGAATGCAGCAGGAGACAAAGTAGGAGCAAGTGCGTCGGACGGCTCTGTAAGTACAACCTTCCTCTGTGTCGCAAGCAAAGGTTGTGGATGCGTTAACGCCTATATTTATGTGACATTGTGTTTTCATTGTAGGTTTGTGTATTAGATCTGCGGAAATAGCGCTGCTTGCTGGAAGCCATGGACCGACTATGAATGTGTACATAGCCAAAATGACTGTCCCTGACCCTCAAACTGCTACAGTCCCTAGTGAACCATGGCCAGCCACTACAGACAAACAAACACAAGCACCCTGACGCCACAGGCCACGCGCAGAGGATGTGATTCCAACCAGAGACATTCAAATGACTTTTGTAAGGTGGGAAAAAAAACAAACAGTATAGCTGAGGAAGAAGAAAGACAAGAGGACTGGTGTATGTACCAAATTTGGAAGATATTTTACTATTTGTTCTTCAAAACCAATCTCATCAAAATAAACAAACGAAAGGATTTTAATCTTTGTTGGTAGTTTCCGTTTCAGTGTGCAGACATATCAAGTGTTTTCTTTTCCTCCCCCACTCTTTCTTTCGCACATTTGATTTGACGACACAGCTGCATGATTCCAGGACTCATGTTTTCCTCCGTTTGACACAAGTACAGTTATTTAGTCTTTTGGTACTGGATGTTTTGTGATTTCAACAGTGTGGGGACATGAAAAAAAAAACTTTTCAATCTTTTTCTTGTTCTTCGGGTTTAGTTTTTATGCTATGGTGTAATTGTTTTTTCCCCCATTTCCCCCCCAAATGAGAGGTACATTTACCACAAAACATAAAAAAAACAGGCACGCACATCTACAGGAAATACATCCGTTCGCTATTTAGTTCCCATTAAAATGAACAGACAATTCTGTTTGAGGACCGTTAGACATGCATGTAGATTAAAAATAAGACTTGCTTTAGGTTTGCAGTAACTCAAATTAAACTCATCAGTTTACTCTAATCACTCGTTCATTTTGTCTCGAAACTACAGGCATTAACTCGCATCGAATACATTTCATTAAAATAAACATTGAGCATGTTTTTTTTATTGGAGAACCCAAAACTAAAAGCAAGTGATGCTCAGAACATTGAACACGCATCTGACATTATTTAAATGCTTTTGAAAGTAAACCGACATGTTGGGATTCCCTGCACTACCATGTGAGATGCTGATGTTCATTTACAGTAATTGCATGCATGACGACAGTCTATACTAATGTGCGTTTGGTTTTTCTCAGTGTTTAGACGGGACAAAAAGTAGTCACAGACCCAAAGAGTGCAAAAGTGATAGAGGCTCTGAATCTCTTTTTCCTCCCTCAGAAAGCTATTTTAGGACATTACACAATGTTTAACCTTGAATCTGAAACAAGGGTGTGGTATATTGAGGTCTGTGTAAAACTGATTAAAAAAAAACATCTGAAAACTATTTATTACAGCCTACGACAACAGAAGGGTGTTTGCTCGTCTCTGTATTCGCCCCAGCGTCTGCCTGCCCACGGCAACCTTCAGTTCCCCGGTGTCATTTCTAATCATTATTCTTACTGCGTCTGTGTCTCCTGGACTTTTTGTACTCTTTTAAAACTTTTGTAATTCATATTTCTTTGTAGCTATTAAAAAAAGAGTAAAGAAATAAGCAAAAAAAAAAAAAAGAGAAAAAAAACCCAACAACTACTGGAGGTCGGTTTGAGGGTGTACAGCTTAGACCTCAGTTTTGCTCACTCTGAGTCCCACGTGTTCTCAGATGTCCCCACACCTGACCTTTGTTTCCCCAGTCAAACGTTTTGGTTGCAAAAATTCCCCCTTGCATTGCATTGATCTGTTGTCATTTGAATCAGATCTGAAGTCCAAAATAAAGTATATTTTGATATTACGGCTGTGTTTTTATTCTCCTTATTTATTTATTTAAGCGATGCTGCAAATAAACCTTCAAAGTTACTAAACGGCCCATTTGAGGGGCGGTTCAGCTAAAAGAGACGATCCGTTATGCACCCTCATGTCATGTTTATTCAGTATTTTCCAAACTGTATTGTTTTGTCACGGGTTAATATTGCTTGATCTTGCTCTACTTCATAAGGAGGACATCTAATTATGCATGTAGGATATTGCTATCCCTTTTCCACTGTAAAAACAAACGTTTGGGGGTCAGTAAGACTATTTTAAATATCTTTGAACTAGGGGTGGCACGGTTCACAAAACCCACAGTTCGGTTCGTATCACGGTTTTAGGGTCACTGTTTTCGGTTCTGTACGGTTCTTTTTTAAAAAAAAATTTTTTTATCGTTAACACTCCAGAGATTTATTTCAGCATATGATATATATAGCTATACAGAGTCCGACACATTGGCGTAACATTTTTCATGTTAATCATGGTAATCATGTGTGTATGAGACAGAGGGGAACAAGGTCGCATTTGCCACAGATATATGCTACCCATCATAAATCGAAGCATAAGACAGACAGGGGTCGGAGGAGAACACCGGAAAATGTGACAGAATGGACAATATTTGTCTGTATTTGCAATACACGAGCCCCGGTCCAGCTGCGCGAGACAAACACTGCCAGTGTGTGTATGCGCAACGGGCGCGCGCGGCTCCCGCTCTCCGCACTGCATCTGCCCTGCTATACGATGCTGGCACATCCTCAACTCCGGGCAGCCTTCCTTATCTCTCCCACTTGCATTTCTACACGTGACGTGACCTGCAGCACTCCACTTTTACTTTACTGTATGTCCACACACACACACACACACACACACACCTACTTCTTATTTCAAGCGAAAAGGACACCCACTGTCTGAGGTAACATACGGGCACGAGGATACATTGCGCTTGCGTCGAACCGTGCGACGCACACACTCCGAAACGAGACAAGCAAACCGAACGGTTCGTTTTTTTTCTCCATGTACCGTGCCACCCCTACTTTAAACGTCTCATGCTCACCAAGGCTGTGAAAATACTGTAAAAAGTTAAATCCAAACTACTTTCTATTTTAATGTATTATTAAAAGTAATTTATTGTGATGGCAAAGCTGAATTTTCTACATCATTACTCTAGTCTTCAGTGTCACATGATACTTCAGAAATCATTCTAATATGCTGATAGATTTGATGCTCAAGGAACATTTTCTTATTAACAGCTGAAAATAGTTTACGTGATTTATTACTATTATTTTTTTGGTGTAAACATTGATAGAGAAACAGAATAGAAATAAATAAAGAGTTCAAATAAACAGCATTTATTTGAAATAAAAAGCTTTTATAATATTGTAAAATGTCTTTACTGACATTTTTGATCAATTGAATGGGAAAAGAAAATGTACTGACCCCTAACACTTTACAATAAGGTTTCATTTATTAACATTAATGAATTCAGGTGACAATGGTATTCATTAGGGGTGTAATGATACATTGTATATCGCGATATAAAAATGCAACGATATAAATAGTTTTATCCCAGGCTCAGCTTACTGTATTTATATGGTATAGTTCACTCAAATGTAAATTCTGTCATCATGTACTCGCCCTCATGTCGTTTCAGACCTAACATTTTCATTTAACTTCAAAACACAAATGAAGATGTTTTCAAGAAACCAGAAAAAGATTTCTGTACCTCCATTTAAAGTCCATTCCTCTCAAATTTAAAAAATCAAAAAATATCAGTCATCGTAAAAATATAATCAATCGAGTGGTCTGATCCAAATCCAAGTCTTCTGAAGAGACACGATGGCTTTATATGATGAACAGATTCACAACGACGCGTGCATACTGGAGGAAACGCGGCGTGGTAATAGTCATTTTTACACGCTTTCTTGCGACTAGAACTGATGATCTGAAGCTCACTTGCTACCGGAATGATGATCCTCAAAGTGGAAGCACAAACATAATTTAAATCACCATATCACATTTAGTTTTAGTAGTATAATTATTCAAAGCGTTTTAGATGGTTTATATGTGTAGTGCATTTAAAAAGGAGAGGCAGAACATAGCGAGCGCTGGGAAAGTGTTGTATTACTACATTAAACTACTATATATAAACGTATAGTAATGCAATGGGGGAATATTTGTGTGTCCTGATAATAATATAATAACAATAATATTATTTAAATAATAATAATAAAAAGTATTAATCAAAATACATCTCCATTTTAAAATATCGTGAGTTTAGTATCGTGATAGTGTTGAATCGCGATACGAGTGTATCGTTACACCCCTAGTATTTATTCATCTTTGTTAATTGTAGACAATAAAAAATACAGCTGTTCATGTTAACAAATGCAACTTTTGATTTGAATAATGTATTAGTAAATGTTGAAATGACATCAACTAAGATTAGTAAATCCTGACACGTCACCATCAGGCGGATTCATTGGTTTTTTAGCGTGAATGCCGCGAAAAACACAAACATGAGCTTTGAGATTGACTGTACAAATAGATTGACTACAGAATAGAGAAGCAAAAATGATCGCTGCAATTCACCGAAACAACTGGACAAGAGAAACAAGGATTTGCAGTTATCATTTTGTGCAGTTATCATCAATGTACCTATGTTGTATTTATAGCGTTCAGAGGCAAATTTGCTTTATGGATTTCCATGGCGTCGAAACCAGGCACATATAAATGTCAGGAACATGTCAATATCCATGGATCACTGGATCTTTAGTAAGTTGTAAGGAACACTATATTGAGTCCTTGCTTTAGTTTAAACTGATAATCGTTTCTCTTATTAACTCCAGTCACACAGCAGCTCTTTTGCCACTCAGTCCGAATGAAGGGGCGTGTTCCAGCGGGACAGTGACATCAATGCATACCCTCTATTAGTCCATGCTAACAAAGGTAGTTAACTAATAAATCCTTATTGTACAGTGTTGCCCCATATAATATTTTATTTGTAATAATCAGATAACATTGGCAATAGCATTATTGTTAAAATAATATGCTGTGTAATACTCTTTTTCTTTGTCATCAGAATTCCTGTTTTTGGTTGAACATAAGCCAAGGTTTAATAATAGTCATGCTTTAATATTACACGCATGTAACTATTTATTGCAATATAGCAATGAATAAGCGGCGTGATATATACATATGTGAACATCTCACACCCCTCAAATTACATCAGTGTATTTTATTCTGTGGTTATTTCTTGTCAAAGCTCTCCAGCCTGCTCGTGAAATCACAAATGATATACTGGACAGCAATAATAGCCCATGATTTCCTTAAAGAGCTCTTTGTTAAAAGTAGCAGCTTTTCTGGGAACGTTGCTATGGTTTGATGGTGCGATTGCAGATTTAATCACCGTGCATTGTTAACGAAATCAAAATATGCTTTCATAACTCACTGAGAGCACATGCAATTTACTGGATTAAAATGAAGTGGGGGGGGGGGATATGAAATATATTCTTAGCATGCATGAATGAGGGGTCATTTTGCCTGAACAACAACTATAAATCTTTTGCACGAGACGTCATCATGATAGCGCTCTATACTGGTGCAGTATTGTAAATGGCCGCCTGAGGCTAGTTCTGTGATCAGTGTGTGCTACTGATGCACTACCATCTATAGTAGTTGTGTGTGTTGGGTTTGGCTCACTGGCACAGTGTGAGGTAATAACTGTCCGTTTCCTGAGGGATCTCAGCAGCATGTTGCCCCACCTGATATCCAGTCTCTCTCAGCTCTCTCATACAAGAGAAGAATTGGTGCGGAGGACGAGCGACATGTTCTCAGCGATCTCTAGGATGCTCTGGAAGACGTCGTAAGCCACAGCGAACAGGAAGTAGATGGGCAGCAGCCAGTGCAGCCTGACGAGTCTCTCGTTCGCCATCAGAGGCACTGCCAGATGCCTGTAAACAGGAAGGAGCTGTGAAACGGGAGCATGGATGCACATGCAGATGCACAAATGCTGAAATGTACTCACTTGAAGCGCTCGGATCTAGAGGTCCTCAGCATGAGGAAGATGAACAAACCCACCTCTGTGTTTAAGGAGAAGGAGACCACTTTGTCAAGCATCACCACAAATCCCTGTGCGACAGGAAATGGAATGGAAAAGTTACTCTCGTTGAAGTCGGTGTTAATATTGTTAGCTACAATTTTGTTTTTTGGAGATGAAAATCAGTGTTATATCATTGATATACAATTTAAAGGGGTCATGAATTGAGAAATCAACTTTTCATTCAGTCTTTGATACATAAAAGGTCATGGTAATATACGATTATCCTGTAAGTTTCGGAGCTGAAAACTTCCTTGTTAGTCAAAGAAAAGCTTTTATTGACACCAGGCCCAGCAATCAATCGATTTCAGGATGTGCCAAGTTGTGACATCGGAGTGTGGTGAAGCACCGCCTCAAAAGAAGAAGTACGCCTGATTCTGTAGCCCCACCCACCGATTTGTGCAAGAAATGTAACATAAATAATATCGGCCTACGTGGAGCTAAACCGGATCGAATTTCCAAGCAATAAACATGCCACAAAAGCTTAATTCAGATTCCAATATTATGAATGCATGGATGAACTTTATTTTTAATGAATATCCAGCTCATGCGGGGAAGACATTGCACGTTTGTTCCTTCATTTTACCACAGATTCATTTGTAAACAAGAGACTGGATTTGCAGACAGAATGAGATTACATGAAAGAATGAACACTAATGTGAGTAAAAAATGTTTTTATTTAAAAAAAAAAAACGTTATAGTATTGCATTGTTACAGATTGTTTGATATCTATTGATTATGTGTACGTTTCTAACTGAACATAACTTAGCACGCTGTCACAGGCTGGAGAATCCTTTATTTGAGGTGTTGTTGGTTCATTGTACTGCGATTCATGATCAGACTCTGACATGTGGGCCACGGCTCGCAAAGCCCAACGTCCCGGGGCTATGTGTTTTCCATACTGGCTACCAAAACGTATCACCGGCCTGCCCAATGGGTTATATACAAGTGAAATAACATTCCTTTCTCTTTCTTGCGTTGTTCACTCTCTTGACTTGATATTTGAAGGAAAAATACAATTGTGGAAGTTTTGATCATGCTGATTTGTCTGACTCTGCAGTGAGGCTTGTGCGTGCATGTGTGTGTGTGTTAGTAATGCACGGTTTACGGTTATATCCACTGATCGGGCGGGCCAAGTAATACAAAATAACATTCCAATCAATTGCGGGTGGATGAGAGATAAATCACTGTGTTTGTTTGATCAAGACATTTTGCGAGCCCTGTGGGCGAATCATTCCAGTTGCCGTTTTCCCACACGCTTTCAAAACAATTCCCACATGAACTCACGGGGGAGCTGAAGCTAATTGTAATATGCAAATCTTATCCAATCATGGCAGTGGGCGTTTACTTCCAAGTCTTCAGTGCGGCACGCCCATAAAAACTAAGCGTTCCATAAGAGAGGCTCAAAACCAGGGTAGAAAGTAGCCTATTACTTAATCATTATGATGTTTTTGAATGTAAAAATCACGCAAACGTCACAAGTAGACCTCAGACAACAGTATATATATATATAAAAATTTAAAAATCCAGTTCATGACCCCTTTAAATAATTAAAAATTAATAAATTTAAATTAATTTTAGCTGAAGTTTTAGTAATTTTGTTGTACTTCTGTCTATATAATGTATATATAGTTAGTATTCATTTTTATTTATTATTCTTTTAGTACTTCAGTTAACTAGCTGAAATAAGTTATGGTAGGGGTAACAAAAAAGGTTAAGTAACATTTTTATGGTTCTAGTAAATAAGAAGCCTGATGGAAATGTATATTAAAAAACCTAATGAAAAGGACAAAAGCACACATCAAAATGACTAAATAATAAATATATACAGTAAGACAAAAAAGTATTTAGTCAGCCACCAATTGTGCAAGTTCTCCCTCTTAAAAAGATGAGAGAGGCCTGTAATTTTCATCATAGGTACACTTCAACTATGAGAGACAATGTGATTTTCTGGATTTTTTTTTATCATTCTGTCTGATTTTTAAAGAATGTATTTGCAAATTAGGGTGGAAAATAAGTATTTGGTCAATAACAAAAGTTCATCTCAATACTTTGTTATATACCCTTTGTGGGCAATGACAGAGGTCAAACGTTTTCTGTAAGTCTCCACAAGGTTTTTACACACTGTTGCTGGTAGTTTGGCCCATTCCTCCATGCAGATCTCCTCTAGAGCAGTGATGTTTTGGGGCTGTCGCTGGGCAACACGGATTTTCAACACCCTCCAAAGATTTTCTATGGGGTTGAGATCTGGAGACTGGCTAGGCCACTCCAAGACCTTGAAATGCTTCTTACGAAGCCACTCCTTCGTTGCTTGGGCGGTGTGTTTGGGATCATTGTCATGCTGAAAGCCCAGCCACATTTCATCTTCAATGCCCTTGCTGATGGAAGGATGTTTTTACTCAAAATCTCACGATACATGGCCCCATTCATTCTTTCCTTTACACGGATCAGTCGTCCTGGTCCCTTTGCAGAAAAACAGCCCCAAAGCATGATGTTTCCACCCCCATGCTTCACAGTAGGTATGGTGTTCTTTGGATGCAACTCAGCATTCTTTCTCCTCCAAACACGACAAGTTGTACAAGTTGAGACGACCCGCGCATCACTAGTCCCAGCTCTCTGCAGGTCATTCACTAGGTCCCCCTGTGTGGTTCTGGGATTTTTGCTCACCGTTCTGGTATTATCAGTGGTCTTGTATGTCTTCCATTTTCTAATAATTGCTCCCACAGTTGATTTCTTCACACCTAGCTGCTTACCTATTGCAGATTCAGTCTTCCCAGCCTGGTGCAGGTCTACAATTTTGTTTCTGGTGTCCTTTGACAGCTCTTTGGTCTTGGCCATAGTGGGTTTGGAGTCTGACTGTTTGAGGTTGTGGATGGGTGTCTTTTATACTGATAACGAGTTCAAACAGGTGCCATTAATACAGGTAACGAGTGGAGGACAGAGGAGCCTCTTAAAGAAGAAGTTACAGGTCTGTGAGAGCCAGAAATGTAGCTTTTTTGTAGGTGACCAAATACTTTTTTTCCACCATAATTTGCAAATAAATTATTTAAAAATCAGACAATGTGAATTTTTTTGTATTTTTTTTCTCATTCTGTCTCTCATATTTGAAGTGTACCTATGGTGACAATTACAGGCCTCTCTCCTCTTTTTAAGTGGGAGAACTTGCACAATTGGTGGCTGATTAAATACTTTTTACCCCCACTGTAGTATATAAATTATACTAAAATAATATTGAGAAATAGGGCCAGTTGCAAAACATAGCCACTAAGTTAAGAACAAGTCTGACCAACTGGCAATTAGTTAGGGCAAATCAGTTCTACTTTTCTGATTCAAATTAGGCCAATCTACCTGTTGATGTAACTGACTTAAACACTTATAACCAGCAGACGAAAAAAAACAAAACTAGTCTAAGCAGTTTTAATATATTACTAACATATTATATCAATACAGCATTTTTGTTAGATGCATATATATATATTTTTTAAAAAAAATTTTAATACAAAATAACTGACTGAACACCTGTTGAGGACCAATGACTTTTATCAATGCAAAACCTTCCAGCAGTGAATGAACGCATTTTACTTCCTCTGTAATCATTAGTGGCTGCATGATTAATTTGTTACATTTACACACATTCTTCCTCTAATGAGATACTGCAGTTTGAAACCAGTTTTATAGAAAATAACATATTTGAACCTAAAACGCATAGATCGTCACATATTATTAGTCTAAACTCCAACCATCAGGTTAAAATAAGTACCGACCTTGGGATCACAAGCTGAAACGACGAAAATGAGGCCGAAAGCCAGAAAGGACATAAAACTGCTGAAGAACCTGGAAGAGGGGAAAGCAGAGAGGTTGTTGAGTCTGGGAGTTATTGCGATTTATCAAAGCCAGTGTTTTTAATGCACCAAAAGCCTTTTTTATTAGCAGAGTAAAGGGATATGCTGGCTGTGTGAGCGGTGACGGGCTGTAAAAGCTTAAAGAAATGGTCTGTGAAATGATCTGCCAGGGCTGAATCCAGAGTTTACCGTCTGCAGTGCTGTAAGCTCTGGGCTAATGTCCTCCACTGTGAGCTATGGGGCAATAGCCTCGCGCTGATTTTCGCCATCCATTCCACATTCTCTGCCCAGTGTGTGCCAACGAGACCATCGACTGAAACAGAAGGCGACGTTAGGTCATGAAATTAGCACTGCGGGAATCTGATGGCTACATTGTAAGGAGACAATCATAAGATACTTTATTAGATAGGTTTCCCTTTAGAGGATAACATTTGGCCACAGACAGGGAAATGTAACACATTTGTGTGTGTGTATGTATATATATATATTAGTGCTGGGAATCGCTACCAAAAAACCCCGAATTAATCACATTTTTTCTGCAATTAATCATGATTAATCGTGATTAAAAACATTGGAGTTTTTAATATTTTGATATTGTAATAATTTCAGTTACCCTCCAAATTAATGTAGAAACAATTTAAATATAGTATATATTAAATATTATTGTAATGGCATCTTTTTATGAATGAAGGCCAGTATCACTGATACTAATGTCTCTATGAAACATCAATGACGTTACATTACAGTATAACTGAAAGCTACCAATTTTAACATTTATTAGGATTTAAAAAATAACTTTTAATTTAACTTAAAACAATCTTTACATAAACCCATTATAATAAATGTTATATTTACCCATGGCCTTCCCTGTTAGACAGCCTATACTGAATGTAATAGGTATCAAACACCTTTCTTAACTGCATAAATAATAAATGAAATATAGATTAATTCATCATTAAAGCTACAATTTTCTCTCTTCCCGATGTTTTTTGATGAACATTAATCATTCGTGCTGATGTCACTTTAAGATCGGCCGCTGCCGAACATTACGCGGATCTGAAGCGCTGTCACGTGCATTTAATTTTCTCACAAGTTCATTTAAGACGTTTTTTTTTAACTCATTTAAGATTCCTATTATGAGAATACTTGACAAAACTGGCATTTTGGCTAAATTCTCTGTGTTGTTATTGTTTGTTCAAGAGCAAAAGGGAACTCGATGTGTGCATGAGGCTGACGCGAGTCCGTCTGTGCATTGAATGTGTGTGTGTGTGTGTGTCAGGGTGTCCCTCAATGAGCTGACATGAGATGCACCCACACAGACAGGACTTTGACATACAGCGCGTTCTCTTGTGTCTTGTCGTGCTTAGATGGTTTAAAAGCATTTACATGAATAAGAGCGTCATCATATAATGTAACGCTAGGCAATTGCGTTAACGCGTTAAAATCCTGCGTTAACGCGTTAATTTGCCCAGCACTAATATATATATATATATCCAAAATTTTATGTTAAAATGTGTTTTTAATGTAACCTTCACCCTTTACACACTTTGGTCAGTTCAAGAATAATTTATGCTATTGTATATTGTTTATTTGAAAGAATCAAAAGTGAAGTTTTGTGTCTATTCTTGTATTGTTCAACTGATCGAGGTTGATATGGGATTTAAAAGTAATTAGTAATAAGTAATCCAATACTTTTTAGAGAGAGTAATTAGTACAGTAATCTAATTAGTATACTAATCTGATTAGGCACAACATTATGACCAGGCAGGTGAAGTGAATAACACTAATCATCTCTTCATCACCTGTTAGTGGGTGGGATATATTAGGCAGCAGGTGAACATTTTGTCCTCAAAATGTATGTGTTAAAAGCAGGAAAAATGGGAAAGAATAAGGATTTGAGCGAGTTTGACAAGGGCCAAATTGTGTTGGCTAGTGTTGGTCAGAGCATCTCCAAAACTGCAGCTCTTGTGGGGTGTTCCCGGTCTGCAGTGGTCAGTATCTATTAAAAGTGGTCCAAGGAAGGAACAGTGGTGAACCAGTGACAGGGTCATGGGTGGCCAAGGCTCATTGATGCATGTGGGGAGTGAAGGCTGGCTCGTGTGGTCCGATCAAAAAGACGAGCTACTGTAGCTCAAATTGCTCAATAAGTTAATGCTGGTTCTGATAGAAAAGTGTCAGAATACACAGTGCATTGCAGTTTGTTGCGTATGGGACAGCATAGCCACAGTCCAGTCAGGGTGCCCATGCTGACCCCTGTCCACCGCTGAAAGAGCCAACAGTGGGCACGTGAGCATCAGAACTGGACCCCGGAGCAATGGAAGAAGGTCTGGTCTGATGAATCATGTTTTCTTTTACATCACATGGATGGCTGGGTGCGTGTGTGTCACTTACCTGGGGAACACATGGCACCAGGAGGCATTGTGATGCTTTGGGCAATGTTCTGCTGGGAAACCTTGTGTCCTGCCATCCATGGATGTTACTTTGACACATACCACCAACCTAAGCATTGTTTCAGACCATGTACACTCTTTCATGGAAACGGTATTCCCTGGTGGCTGTGGTTTCTTTCAGCAGGATAATGTGCCTACCACAAGGCACAAATGGTTCAGGAATGGTTTGAGGAGCACAACGAGTTTGAGGTGTTGACTTGGCCTCCAAATTCCCCAGATCTCAATCCAGTCGAGCATCTGTGGGATGTGCTGAACCAAAGTCCGATCCATGGAGGGTGCCAGATATCACAGCACACCTTCTGGGGTCTAGTGGAGTCCATGTCTCGACGGGTCAGGGCTGTTTTGACAGCAAAAGGGGGACCAACACATATTCGTCATAATTAATGTTATGTCTGATCGGAGTATATATGTATGTATAAATAACCTGAACTTCACATTTGCAAGAATCATGAACTCTGACTGCAGGATGTTTTATATCTGATGACATTCCAGGTAATATTTAGTCTATGCATGGCTACATTTCTCTCTCTGACCTTAATCTCATTATTTAAGTTAAGAATAATTCGTCTTTTCAATGAACCTGCTCTGCAGCGTCATAGTTACTCCATACAATCTCTTCCTTACACAATACTGATTCACACTAGCAACTAATAGCCAGATGTGAGATTACACTCACTCAACACTAACAGATGGAATATGTCACATGCAACTCACTGTAATGTGCTACAGAGGCTATTTGAATTCATACCGTGGTGAGCCATGGGTTGGACATAATTCACACTGACACCCTCGGCTGAGAGCTTTGCTGGACTGGGCCCAGAAACGGGCTGATAGATGCCGCAGACAGTGTAACAGAGGCAAGAGCAGTAGGAGTCAGGACTGGACACACATAACCTCCAGTGGAGGCTGTGGCCATGTGTAGGACACACTGACGACTAGGATTCAGCTATAATAATGCTACTCCATGGCAACTGATCAATTGTTTCACAGAATATTTATTTTCTTCTTTTTTAAAACCTTTTAGGAGCAGACATTTCAATATATTTGTTGCATATATAATCTAATAAATAAATTAATATACAAATAAGACATTAATAAATAAAACTTAAATGTAGACAATATATACACGTGGCCCTTGTTTGCTTTCATAATATATGTTCCTGATTCCTGTTAATATACTGTAAGTTCCTTATTTTAAATAAATACATAATGATCTTTTTAATCTTTCATTAAAATGTTTATAGTTGGTCTTTGCAGTTACTTGAAAATTAGCTTAAATACCCGTGTTCTTGAACACCCATTTTTCAAAATCCAAACAATCTAAAATATATATATATATATATATTGTTTTGAAAATTCACTTGTAATTTGTCTCTATGGGCTGCGTCCAAAATCGCTTACTCTCTTGAGTAGGTACTTATTTTGAATAAGAAATTACTTCACGACTGCTAAAAAAGTATGTAGTATAAGTGTGTGTAGCATAGACCGTAAAAAAATATGGACGACTTGACTTTTTTGGCTTCCGCTGAAGAAAACTGAAGGTCCGAATATGGTACTGACATCTTGTGCAGATTTGGGACCGAGTCTGCGCAGTAGAGAGCAGGAAGTCGAGCCGCGATATCAAAAGCCGCCCACACTCTCACAGATGCACAACAATTCATAATGTTGGTGTGAAATAAACAGTTATGGAAATGAAGAAATTAAAGCTAAAGCTCCAATCGCCTCCGGAAAATGCAGAAAAAAGTCAGTTAGTGCCTCAGTGACAACTTCACTCAGAAAAGCCGTCAATCTCAGCTGTCAATCATGACGTCACACACCCCGTTTTTATAGCATCAAATAACTAACACTTGAATTGAAATCATCGTGATAAAAACTGCCTAAAATGACAGAAACCAACTTTGGGAAAAAATCACCAACCACCTGGGGGCGACCGAGGCGCGGAGGCTTCAGATATTTACAGGAGTGCTGCAGGCTTGGTGTGTAGTATGAATGTAATCTGGACGTACTGCATTCGCCATGCTGTCATTATCATGTGACCTACCAGCGTCAATTACGTCGCTTAACTGTCGTTCGCAAATCCTCTCCCGTGGCCTCATGGGATAGTAAAGTGTCAGAATCTCACCAAAAGTATTAGGTCATCCTGATACCTTATGCCTACTCTTTTATGAGTTCTTTGAATTCGGACATAATTATTTTGTCACATGCTATTTTTCACCTACTATATAGTAGGAAAGAATGCCATTTTGGATGCAGCCAGGTTGTGATTTTAAAGATGCACTCAATTTTTCCTCAAAACATTTTTACCCTTGAAGAAATGATTCGATCTTTATATACACACACACACATACACTTGTACAATGACAAAGTGTCCTGATAAATACATAGGTAGTTTTTATATATATAAAAATATACATGCATGATGAAGCATTTAAAGCATAATATAATGATAAACTCACTTGTGTGCTTCATGGCTGTGCCCATCACGAGGAAGCTCACAGTTACACTGATGGTGATGAAGATCTGAATCAGCTCTGCCACCCATGAGAACCGGCTATACCTCTGTGTTATGACCTGTGGAACAGCACACCACATCAGATTTCAATTACCAACAACTCTATGCAGATTTCAGCTGTGGAATAGTCCAAAGTTTTGTTTGCTGAAGCGGTTATACCACCAGGTCACCACTAGATGGCGCCATTTGTCTTTTTGAGCACAAATGAACTGGCAACTCAAGTTTAAGGGACTGCATTGGGCATATAGCAGTTCATCTGCACCATTAGGTCTGTTTGTTTAAAAGAATACTGAAAGAATAATAACATGATAAAACCCTTTACGCACAACTAAAATAATCAGAAATCATAAAATCGCAATGTGATCCACAATCCCACAAAAACCGCCAAGCCAAGGCGAGTCATATATCTGATCAAGAGCAAACCTATTGACATTTAAAAACCCCCGTCTTCTTCTCACCTTTCCAGAAGAATCAGTTCAGAGGATCTGCTTGAGGTCACATTTACTGTAGAGGTGAGGTTTTAAAGGTCAGCACTGCCTTAAACAGATCATTATGCCATATTTTTGGGCTAACAGAACAAAAAAAAAACAGAACTTTGTGCTCAAAAGGGCTTTGAGCTTGAGGGCAAAGGCACTGCACGTTGAAAAACGCAACTTGTGGAAAACATTTTGATTGTAAAAGTCGTTTTTTGCCCATCAATAAAACAGGATTTAACTCAAAACGGGCTGTGTGTGGGCTAGGAAATTTGGGTCTTTCCAAGTATAGTCTTTCTGTCTTCTGTTCTCATTCGTGTGCGAGTGCCCTGATCTCTTTGTGGTTGGCGGTTCTGACTCATATCTGACATTTCAATCTTTCAGCCCGTCTCTGGAATCTCAAGCCCTGCACACCATCCCTGGGCTCTTTTCATGTGCTTCTCTCCATCGCCTCTGCGTGCTAAGAAATATTTTTGGTATTTCAGCTCTGATATGCCAAATCTGGTTCTTCTGGCTCATATTACTTTGAGAAATCTTTATAATGAAATTGCCTAAGACACAGATTTGTCAGTAGAAGGGTTGAGCAATAAAATGAAAAAGTTGTAGATTCATCATTTTCAGCCTTTTATTTTATATAAACACAGCATATATAGGCCTACCTATAAACATATGGTCACTGTGATTTTGCAAAGAAAGACCTGTTCCTGGATCAACTCATTTAGTTGATCCTGGAACATTCTTGTCTGAAAATTTTGTCTAAACCCTAATCCCTACCCATAATGTATCCCTAAAAATGATAGGTGAATAACACTGATGTAAAGCACCTAACCCTGGTTGTAAGTCTAAACTTGACATAAAACAAACTTGTCCCTCAAATCTGATTGGTAGATTGGAATGTTGTTACATGTTGTACTTGGTGAAATCACATTCACCATATAGATCAGTCAATATTTGCTTTGAATTTTTTTTTAAGAGCTAAATCACAGTGGATGAATGGATAGTATTCATATACCATATTATACTCTAATTTACCCTCAAAGAATACTACGGTAAAATCATGGAATCATGGTGCATTTCCAATTTAATTCATGGTGCATTTTTTTTCTTTTAAACTTTTGTTAGAGTCATCAACCATAAAGCAAGTTCAAAGTACTGATTAATTTGGATCAATCTCCTAACCAGAATATTCATGTTCATTCACCATATACACAATGATACACCAAACATCTGCACCATGACAAGAGATGCCAAAGGCCAAGTCCGTTCCTTTAGAAGAGCTCTGCTGCCCTGGGTCAACTGCTCTGGAAAAGTTTCGAGGGGCTGGTCAGCCTAAAAAAAAGAAGAGCAAATGGAGTGGTATAGGGAGCCAAAAGTCAGCAGAGAGGAGACTCAACGCCTCACTGCCCCTAAATTAGATCACAAATTCTCGCTCATGGCACAGTCTCACCACTGGCCCCTCAGGCAAAAGACTGCACATTATTGTTTAATACTTTGCTTCTGTTCTGCTGCCACCGAATACTCTCTCACACAGGGATTAAAGCACATTCACATCTGAATTAAAG
Organism: Gobio gobio; assembly: GCF_949357685.1. Lineage (NCBI taxonomy): Eukaryota > Metazoa > Chordata > Actinopteri > Cypriniformes > Gobionidae > Gobio > Gobio gobio. The sequence continues at coordinate 27,121,789 of NC_137112.1, read as the reverse complement.
GGCCATACGCTAATCAAGACTGGGGGGAAAATCTGAAAAACAGCAGATACTGATTTCTAGAAAACACTATTACAACCAAATTAATTTACTCACCCTTGTGTTGTTTTTAAACCTGTATGGTTTTCTTTCTTTATCAGAACACAAAAGGCGAAATCTAGTAACCGGTGCAAATATGCACAGAGATCAAATACCAAAATATCAGTTTGTTTGTTAAACAAAGACTTGGAATATACTTGTATGATGCTTTTTGGAGCTTGACAGTCACTCTGCTTCTGGTATACATTAGTATAATCTACAAGTATACATTACAGATCACAAGTTTGGGGTCAACAAGATTTGTTTATATTAAATTAATACTTTTATATTTATTCAATTGATCAAAACTGACATTTATATTGTTATTAATGATTTCTATTTCAAATCAATGCTGTTCTTTTGAACATTCTATTCGTCAAATAATCCTGAAAAAAAGTATCAGTTTCCACAAAAATATTATGCAGCACTGTTTTAGCAATTATTGATATTTTAAGAAATGTTTCTTGAGCACCAAATCAGTATATTAGAATAATCTCTGAAGGATTATGAGACACTGAAGACTGGAATGCAGCTTTGATGAGCATAAGATACTTTGTTAAAGGGTACATAACACACACAGTTTCTGCCAATCTCATGTTAATCTTGAGTACCTATAGAGTAGTACTGCATCCTTCATATCTCAGAAGAGTCTTTATTTTTATCATATTTATTAAAGACAGATACGCTGTACCGAAAACAGCCGAGCTCGTGCAGGTGTGCAGTGGGCGGAGCTAAAGAGTCACAAGCACACACAACCACGATTTCTTTTTTGAAATCATGGCATTATCCCTGGATAACTTGTGATTCGTGTTAACATTATGTGCACATTTACGCGGCGATTGCCAACAAAACACATTTGATGCAGTTCACTCACCGCCTGCGGTTTCGACTTATGACCGGGAACAAACAAACTCACTTGCAGGACTCTGTTGCTGTTCTGGGAAAACAAACTGCACCCACTGTTTCCTTAACGCTGGGTTATTTGGGAAGCTGAACAAGGTTATTTTTCCCTCACAACCAGAAACACACTTCT